>NW_005370286.1:1195086-1201835 GCF_000412655.1 Myotis brandtii | reverse complement strand
CCTGGCAGCTCCCAGGCCAGCCGCAGAGCCCGCTGCAGGAGGCCAGGGCTGGGAGCCATCAGGAGCAAGCTCAGGGCCTTGGAGAACCAGCTCAGCCCTTTCCAGGGCCTCCCCCGCCCCCACAGTCTCTCCCAGGGGGCCCAGTGGTGCCTGGGCACAGGAGCCCAGCGGCTGCTGGAGCCACTGAGCTGCCGGCTGGTCCAGACCCGCTTCCTTACTCCCCTCCCTGCTCCCGCACAGCCGGCCCAGCCACCACGTGAGCAGTCGCATGACGGTGTTTGCTCAGCGTGTGTTCCATTACCCCGGGCTGCTTAGAACACACAGGCCGTTCTCCCCCAAGAGCAGCTGAGCGATTGCTTCACATAGAAGGACAAACAAACGTGGCCCCCCGGCGCCCCGGCTGCCCGGACGGGGGGCTCCAGGAGCCGCTTCCTGCTGGGGGCATCGCAGGCGCGCAGGGCGGGCGCCAGACACCCTTTGCTCTGGAGAGGATCCTGCTCCTTCACCAGGAGGGACACGGACCCGGCGAACTGGAGGCAGCGCAAGCCCTTTGTTGACAGTTCGAGGGATTTCATCATGCGACTAAAAATAGCCCGGGCCTAGTACAGACATCGCTAGGAATTCGTGGAAAAGTTCCCGTTCGTCTGGAAGAGAAAGGGAAACAGAACAGTATGATCGGTCTGCAGGCGGGCCCAGCCCCCTGGCCGGCCGGGCCGGGACTGAGAGTCCCTGGGAAGGTGGAAAACAATCCCTCGGCGTGCTGTCCCTCACGCAGATGCTGGACAGTATCCAGAGGCCTCATGGTCATTTGAATAATGTCCCCACCCACTCACACAGCCATGCGGGTCACCAGGGAAACAAAATAGTTGGATTATTCCTTTCCCTAGGGCGAGGGGGGCAGGGAGGGAGGGAAGGGAGAGGCGGCGGAAGCCAGGCAGACTTTTCAAGTCACTTCTAGATCAGAGATGCCCTCCTTTTGCGCACTAGTCTGTAATTATTGTGCCCTGGCCAGTGTAACCATCGAACCCTACTCCAACTCAGGGCTGCACCCAGGAAAGCTGCGTGTGACGTGTCGGAGGGGCTGGCTGCCTGTCTCCCCTGCATGGCTCCCCTGCCCAGATGCAGCCCTGACCTCCAGGGGTCATTCAGGGGAAGGTCTTAGCTGCCCATGCACCACTGGGTGGGAGGTGATCCACAGGGACTGTCCCCTTGGGCTGCCTCTGCCGGGCTTGGGGGCTCTGGAAATGCTGGGCCTCTCCCACCTGCCGTCCGGTCTGACACTGTGACTGTGGCCACTGCTGCCCACTCAGACCAATACCTCCCACCTGCCGCTGGCTATCCCAGTTGACTCCAGGCAGGCCCTAGACAACCCCAGGCCACGCCCTGTCCCCCAGCTAAGCATCTTTTCATGCGTTCACAGGCCATTTGGGTTTTGTGTTTGTTCTTTGTCCACTTAGCACTGGGCTGTTTGTGGTTCACTGAGTCCTGTTGGACTTCTACACCTTTGCATGCTAAGCCTTGGCCTGTCCTGTGGATGGCAGGGAACTCCTTCCAGTCTGAGTCACGCAGCGCCCTTTACTTCAGTAAAAGGTACCCTCTGCTTGTGAAAAAGGACCAGTGGTCCAGCCTGCCGGCCGGTGGCTGTGAGGGTCAGGTGGGAGCGTACGTGCCAGGGCTCGGAACTTTGTGGCGCACAGCGAGGGAACAGGGCTGGCTCTCCTGAAGCTCACCTTTCCCCGTAACATGTTAAAACACAAATTCAACCGAGTGCATTTGGAGATCGAATTGGCTTTACAATCCACCCATAAACCAGGCAGCAACCCATCCAACTCTAGAAGGCACTCCCAGGGGTTGCACAAAGAGGAAGGCTTTTATTTATTTATTTTTAATGTTTTATCTATGGATTTGAGAGAAAGCGAGCAAGAGAAACTTCGATTTGTTGTTCTACTTATTTACATTGATTCTTGTATGTGCCCTGACCTTGGCCAGCCAGGTTCAGTGGTTTCCCTTTAAGAGTAAACATGTGTGTGGGGGGGTGGGGGGGGGGCTTGTAGAGAGTTCTACCTGGGGAGGGAAAACCAGGCTGTGAAAGGAATATTTTCACTTACATTTCTGGGTAATGGCCTGTAGAGACTCAGAGGGCCTATAAAATTTACACATCTCGATGAGCTTAGCAGGTTGCAGTGTGAGACACAAAAATCAATTATGTTTCTAAATACTAGCAATAAACAATCCAATGAAATATAACAATGATGGTAATTACAGTAACGTTAACATATGAATATTTAGGGATAGGTCTGACAAAACTGTGCAAGCCCTCTACCCTGAACTACAGAACGCTGCTGAGAGAGACGAGAGAACACCCAGCTAATGGAGAAGCACCCAGCTAATGGAGAAGCACCCTTACTGGGCTGGAAGACTCGGTGTCGGCAGCTTCCCTAGCAGAGGAGCCTGCGAGGGGTGTGGAGGGAAGCGGTGTGGCGTGGACACTTTCTGTGAGTGCCACCCGTGTCTGTGGGGCAGCTGCTCCCTGTGTGTTTTCTGCTGTACCACCCCAACACTGCTAGGTCAAGGGTGGTGTCTCATTGAATCAATGAGAATGAAAATTGAGGGCCCCTCAGAAGGAAAGGCCAGTGCCTGCAGATCCAGAAAGAAAGCTGAGTGAGTGCCCCTCTCAGGAGCAGCCTTATCTAGACTGGAAACGGCGGCCACATGCTCACCTCACTAACACAGGGAGGGCCTGCCTGGCAGCCTTGCAAACTCAAGAGACCTCAAGTAACCACAAAGGATGGTCTGCAATGGAAACCTTTAATTATAAAGCAGGCTATGGTGGGTAGTCACGTCCTAGGACAGTATCTTCTCTGGCAAAGATCAACTTCGATCTTTACTGAGCCTATTGTTTTTTTGTCTAAGACAGTGGTCGGCAAACTCCTTAGTCAACAGAGCCAAATATCAACAGTACAACGATTGAAATTTCTTTTGAGAGCCAAATTTTTTAAACTTACACTATATAGGTAGTTTGCTTCTTCTTTGTAGCCATGTCAAACAGGGCACCTAAAAAAATGTTTCGTTTTATAATAATAAGGCCACCAACACAAAATAATTACAATTCTTAAATTGATGACAAAAATACCTGTAGGATTTGCAGCTGGTTGGAAAAATACAGGTAACTTTATGCTTCGAGTAGGTACTTTTGTCACCCGCTCGTGATTTGCGGACTTGACTAGCACTAACCACTGCACATGAGACTGCTGACTGACTGGCTCACTCAACTCGTGCATGAATCACGCACCTCCCCCGCGCTGCGTATCCCGCGGCCCGCCTGCGCCGTGTCTCCCGTCGCCCGACCTACCGACCGACCGACCGACCGACACCCCCCACTTCTTCTAACGCCACTTCTTCAAAATAGACTCGCCCAGGCCGAAAACCGACTTCTGCACATGGGCCACAAAGTTTCAATTGCACTGTACGTGCGCGCCCGCACGTGGTATTTTGTGGAAGAGCCACACTCAAGGGGCCAAAGAGCCGCATGTGGCTCTCGAGCCTCGGTTTGCCGACCACTGGTCTAAGATAACATACCTGTGTTATGTCAGGATAACTTCTAACTTCCCTTTTTTCTGGACCCGCTCAGGGCAAAACCACAAATTCTCTCATTGTTATTGTTATAGTGTTTTTAATTGTGGACTGTTAACTGTCCTGCACCCACGTGTGTAGAAGAAGCATGTGTCTATCATTTCACGTTTTATCCAATCCCAGAGGTTTCCTCGCTTTGCTTTCTCCCACCTCCCTAATCTATCACCAATGGATTTCATGTCACCTTCTGATGGGAATTTGTAAAACTAAGAGAAAATCCGCCATTCTTCGGAGCAATGTCTCAATGCCTTGAAATTCTGCTTCCCAGCAATTGATAGTTTGGCTCAAATAAACTCACAAAAATTCTTTACATGTTTGAATGTTTCTTACGTTAACAAAACGAAGACTTCAGATGAGGACAGCAGAGGCTGTGTCATCAGAGCTGCAGTAGTGGGGGTCCAACTGTCGCTGGGTCCAGCAGAGATCCAAAAGCAGGCAGGGAAGAGGGAGACTTCATGGTAGAAAGGGGGGCTCCAGTGTGCCCTGATGGAGGCTGGGGTCCCACTGAGCCTGGAGCAGGGAACCCCGATCGATCGGGGAGCATTCTGGCTTTCTCTGGTGGGTCTGGAGCTTCTGGTGGGTCCTGAGCTGGCAGCTGAGACAGAAATGGGGAAGTCCATTAGGGCAGATTGTTACAGGGGTTGCTATGGGGCTTCCAGTTGCTAGAGACACGTGTCAACTTAAGAAACTTTCAAACCTAAGAGAGTTTTTGTGAATTTACTTGAGCCAAACTGTCAACAACTGCAGGGAAGCAAAATTAACGGATTGGAATACAAGTCCAGAGAATGGCAGTTTTGCACCTTATTTATACATTGCAAATCAAGGGGAAAGACGTAAGTGGGTGACATGAAATCCATTGGTGATAGATTAGGCAGTGATGGTGAACCTTTTGAGCTCAGCATGTCAGCATTTTGAAAAACCCTAACATAACTCTGGTGCCGTGTCACATATAGAAATTTTTTGATATTTGCAACCATAGTAAAACAAAGACTTATATTTTTGATATTTATTTTATATAATTAAATGCCATTTAACAAAGAAAAAGCAACCAAAAAAAATGAGTTCGCGTGTCACCTGACACGCGTGTCATAGGTTCGCCATCACTGGATTAGGGAGATGGGAGAAAGCAAAGCAGGTGGGTAGTCTCTGGGAATGGCAGGTAAGATGATAGATAGACACATTCATCTTTTACATAGGTGGGTGCAGGATACTTAACAGTAAAATGGTAGTGCAACCCGACAAGCGAGGGGGTCCAGGCTGCCTGGCACTACTTGAGCCAATTAAGCAGAGACAGGGTTGAATCATATATGAGCGTTTCTTCCAATAATGCCGGCAGCGTGGGAGAGCAGCAGGTCATCCATAATAATCTGCTCTGCCTCTCCCCGTAAGCCAGCTGCTTATATTGGGTGACCACCAAAAATTAAGCAGTTAGCATTCTTTACATTGGCAAATACACTTTTGAGAGACATATTTCTTATTTAAAAAAAAAAAAAAACGTTCACTAACAGTTTCAGGTGTGTTTTCTAGCTTTTCTGTGATAAAGGTCAAAAGTAGGCAAACTCAGATTAATTAATATTTCAGTATACATTTATTTCAAAATACCTAGATACTTAATCATTTCTACTAGTTAAACCAGCAGGACTCCAAAGTTACCAAGGACTTTACTATTTTTTTTTTCTTTTCTTTACAAAGTGGGATGGCCCCTGTAGGGCACTCCTGCAGCTCGAGCTCTTTAGGGAGAAAAGCTTGGGGGTTAGAAGGTTTATTTCCCATAGTTTTCTTTCCGAGGCGGGACGGGGGTGGGGGTGGCAGAGGGGGGTGCCTCTGGGACCAGATTACAGGCAATAGGGGCTGGGGGTTGTAAAGAGCAGGTGCCTCCAGGATTAGATTGTTTGTCTTTCCGTAATGATGGGCAGTTTTCGGGACAGGAGGATGGAATGCACTCTGATGTCCCAGGGCGTCAACTCCCAGCCAGGTTAGAATGTGCTCTCTTTTTTTTATGGTTGGCTTTTATTATTAATTTATTTATTTTTTAAACTTTTTATTGGTTAAGGTATTACAAATGTGTCTTTATCCCCCGCATTGTCCCCTCACCCCCCCAGTCTTGCACTCACCCTCACCCCCTGTTGTCTGCGTCCATCGCTTATGCTTATATGCAAGCATACAAGTCCTTTGGTTGATCTCTCCCCCTTACCCCGCCCTCCCCTACCTTCCCTCTGAGGTTTGAGCATCTGATCGATGCTTCTCTGTCTCTAAATCTGTTTTTGTTCATCGGTTTATGTTGCTTTCTTTAATCAGAACAAAACAATAATGGTTAACAGAGCATGATTAATATTTCTTATTTTATTTCTTATAATTAATAGCTACTCCCCAATATTATATTTCTGCCTCTAATAATAGACACGCACATCTTTTACATAGGTGGGTATAGAATACTTAACAGTCAACAATTAACATAACAATAGAGGATTTATGGTCTCCACCCTTGTGCCCTGAGGGGTCTGCTTTGGTAGAAGCAAAAGACAATAGGCAGGCTCAGCTAAGGTAAAGATTGACTTTTGTCAGGGAAGATTCTAGCCTAGGACCTGCCATAAACTGCTTTTAGTTAAAAGGTTTTAATTTAAGACCATCCTTTGTGGTTACTTTAGGTTTCTGAGTTTGCAAAGCCACCACGAAAGCCTTCCTTGAGCTTGTCAACAGCACGTGGACCCTTTAGTCCACACACCTTCTGCAAGTCTGACCTAGAGCGGGCTGCCTCCTGGCTGGTCTCTGCAGGTGAGGGCTGGCCTCCCGGAGCCGGTGGCCACGGGGTGTGTCGCATTTGTCTTTACAGATGGCCTAGCCTGGACTGGTTCCACATGCAGGCCACCAGCAAGCCCCGGGGTCCATCCCGATTTCTCCTTTCCTTCATTGCCTACGATGCTTCAGGGAGAACAGGAAACCCTCGGGCAACATTACAGATGGCCCTGCGGGTCTCAGTGTCCTCGTCGCCTTGCGCACTTGCACTTCGCGTAGGTCCACCTGTAGGACGGAGGCTCACCATCCGCTCCATCTGCCCTTGGGCCAACTGAGTCCCGGTCCCGCGAACGGCGCCCCGCCCCCAGCGGAATAGCCCC
>NW_005370286.1:1166541-1194018 GCF_000412655.1 Myotis brandtii | reverse complement strand
GGGTCTCTGCGCAGCGGGCTCGGGGACGCTCACTGCCTAAAGGCGGAGGTCCGGGGACGCCAGGTGGGTCTCCGGGACGTGGGAGGGCCCCAGTTGCCTTGCCCGCGGGGATAGCTCTCGGGTGGGGGGTCTGGACACGGATTGTATTCCACCAGCAAGCCTAAATTCTGCAGCGAAGGGCAACTGGAGATGCCACGGTCCTTAAAGACCGTGTTCCAGTTCGTATCGTGTAGTTCAGACCAGAGTGGGCTGTAGCGAGCGGAAGCCAAGCGTTCCGCTCAGTGGCCTGGGCAGAGGTTGTGGACCTCGAGCGGCAGTGCTAGCTCTAGTGACGGCTAGGACTCGCGAGGGCACTGGCTGCTCTTCTCAGTGTAAGAGGTGGGCAGCGTAAAAAAATGGTATAGGTGTGTGCACAGGCTTTTTCAAGTTCATGTCCCACTTGCACTGGAAAGTCACTCCAAAACAAAGCTCAGAATTGATTTGTGGCTTCAAAAAAGAAGGCGGAGGACCGGTTCCGGCTGCTCCGTGCTGCAGCCTGTGCAGAGCTTAGGCGCACCTTGCCTGGCGCCCCGCGCTCAGGGCCGCGCTGCTTCCTGGCGCAGCTGAGTAGTGGCAGCCTGGAGGTCCGCCCCCGGGGCCTGGCTACTCCGGGCCCATCCAGCGATCCAGGGGCCGGGGAGTGGGAGGAAGGGTTCGGTGGCCGTCGACCTTCGTGTTCTCTGAAGCAAGAGTTTACTAAGCAGAATGAGCATGTAAATAAGCTGTAGGAGGATTGTTCAAACCTTCCAGAATGAATATTAAAATCGTTAATTATTCGGATAAAGTTAGTGAGCTTATTTAATTAGCCCAATACATTGTATAACGTATTTAAAAACTACACCCACATTTAAAAAAATCTGTAATCTTAAATTTTGAAATTGCCTAATTATTTTGTTTGAACTAGATTAAGGGATTAAATCTTTGCTGTCTTTCCTCACACAAGACTCAGGGGTGTTTTATAAACCCTTCCTTTGCCTTACAACCATCCCTTTTCTAATTATCAGACTGCTTACTTGCTAACTATTTTCCTTACTGGTTCAGATTTAGTTTGGAAGGTTCCGAGTCCTCCCGAGGGGCTCAGGTCTCCCTCCCCTGATTGACACCGAACTGCTGAGTCACTGGCAATGCAAAATGGCCAGCTCACGAATTAAAAGATGGGTTTTTCTGTTTTGCTTATTCTATAAAAAGGTGGTTACACAGGGAGTGGAAACTCCTGGTAAGGGCTCTTTGGGCCATTTGCTCCTGTGTACGTGCGGCAGGGCACACGCCACTCTCCGGTCTGTGGGAGGAGCACTGGGGAAGGGCAGCTGCCCTGGAAATGTGAACCCGAGGATTCCTGGCCTGTCCTCCGCTCTGATTTGATTCGGTTCCCTCTTGTTTACGTCTGACTAGGACTGAGTAGCCAAACCCACAACAGCAGCACTTTCCTCTTTCCTTGTATTGGCCAGGACCAAATGTTTTCCCCCCCGTTCACCTCCTGGCTCATTCTAGTTAGAACTGTTGACTTGCAGGGTGTTCTCATGCCTTTTTGTCAGGAGATATACGACTGCTGAACAGCAGGGAGGTGGCGTTTTGGCCCATGTTTACACAGGGCGGGGGAGGGGAGGTGCATGGCTTCCTTCCCAGGAGGCCCCTCTTCGCTTGAGTGCATCCTTCTAGGGTACCCAGCCTTCCCTGGGAGACAGCCCCACCTCTTCCCAGGTGCTCACCACGGACAAAAGTGTATGAAGAGAGAACTAATGATTTATTTGAGGGGACTTTAGTACCATGCAGTTTGAGAGCATAAGGGTTTCAGACATCTAAGTCCTAGCCCAGTTACTAATTTCACAGATGGTCACAATCATCAAGCCCAGTGGGCAAGTGACACATTAAAGGAAAAATCAGATGGTTTTCTGTTCAGAATCACTATTTCCCTTTTTGGGGAATCACTTTGCAGTCAAGTCTTGTTCCTGTGCCACCTCTCCCAGGGAAGAAGCCCTCTGTGACTAGGGTGGTTGTCCCCCTCCCTCCCCTTAGCTGCTCTGCCCCAGGCTTTCCCTCTGGGCTGCCAGGCCGCCTCCAAACTCCCTCAGTTCTGACACTGATCTCACTGTCTTACAGAAAGTTGTTTGGATATTTGTCATTCCCTCTAGCCAATCATTTTCAACTCTGCCTCTCCTTGTAGCTTTTCCAAAAGACTATTTGCTGGGGTCCTGCCCTAGCACTGCAAATCAGAATTTGCAGAGTGCAGTGGGTTGGCCTCTGGGAACAGCGGAAACGCACCACAGGTGATTCTCTTTAGCCACTGGTGGGACCTGCTACCTGGGGTGAGGTGGCCTTGTGGGGCTCCATTCCCTCGGGTCTGTCCAGAAAAGGCTAGAGCTGGTGGACACTTAACCTCATCAACCTTCTTCAGAGGTTGGCTTGCTGTGTCCTTATCGTAAAATACAAGCAGGTGTGGCTGGGCAGCTAGGAATGAGGGCTTGCCTTGATCAGCAACAGCACCTGTTTCTTCCCAGGCCTCATTATGAGGCCAGTTATTTGGTAGATGATTTTCGACTCAGAAACTTTTCTAAGGTTGTGAAGCAACCGTAACGCCATCTTTCTTACAAGATGTAAGTACGTTCATATCATACTTGCTCTTCATTTTCCAGTTGTTTAAAGTCAATAATACAACTTGCCCTTCACTAAATCATTCCTTGGAATATACATATTTTAGACCCAAAGCTTTTGCTGCAGAATGGGATTTTTACTTTCTCAAGGATGCTTAGGACTTTTTATGAGATGATAATGATAGGATTGTCTTTGCTATTCATCAACAGCCCCTTTTGTAGGGAGTCCCAGTGGAACACAGGAGTCTGCTCATGAGGTGACCCGTGAGGCCCTGGGTAGCCTCAGGGTGCAGGTGGAAAGACCAGCTCAGTGATCAGAGGGTGGAATCCAGGAGGAGGGACTGGAGATTGGGTTATGCTGATCCTCACCCGAGGATATTTTTTTCCATTGATTTTTAGAGAGGAAGGAAGGGGGAGAGAAAGAGGGAGAGAAACATGCATTGGTTGTCTCACGCACGGGGCCAGGGATTGAGCCTGCAACCAAGGTACAAGGCTTTGACTGTAATCGAACCCAGGACCCTTCAGTCCCAGGGCCTATGCTCTATCCACTGAGCCAAACTGGCTAGGGCTAGAGCTTGGGTTATGAAACCTTTGAGCTGGGAGGGTGGTGCACAGGGAGAGGCCTCTTGGCGTCTCCTCTAGTTGGCTGCTCCTGAGTTGTGTCCTTTCTGGTAAATGGGTGAACGTCAGTAAAGTTCGGGAGTTGTCCTGGTGAGTGTGTGTGGAGGGTGGGTATTGTAGGAACTCTAGAATGAGTGGTCTGCCAGGCAGGAGTGGGGGAGGCCTGGCATCCCCTTTGCGGGGTGTCTCATGTGGGGGCAGTCTCATGGGACTAAGCCCTTTAACTTGTGGGACCTGACCGCGACTGCCGGCAGTGGCGGCATTGACTTCAACTGTTAGACGGCCAGTTGGGATTGGAGAATTGGTTATTGGTGTGGAAACCCTCACACATGTATCAGAGGTGGTATCAAAAGACTCTGTTTACATCAGATACCATAGTGAGCTGATCTAGTACATTAAGCCAGGCCCAGAATCCGACTAACCTGTTGAACCTAGGAAAATGGAACTGTGCCCAGCACGGGGCCCGTGGTACTGTTCCATGCCACCGCGCCAGAGCTGGCGTGCTAGTTGGCTGAGTATCACCTTGAGTCCCAGGGGAGGAAGGAGGGCTTGAGCTTTTACAATGATGCGTGGGGGTGGGGTGCATCAGAACACGCGGAAGATGGTCGGCAGCCTTGATGATGACACAGTGAGTCTCTGGAAATGATGAAGTCTCTGAAGTCACTGTAGCCTTTGCTCAGAGCAGAGGCCCAGTGGCCTGGGCTCCTGCTGTGTTCATGACAAGCAGCGAGAGAGGCTAGCGAAGAATGTGCGTTGATTTGAAAATCTGAGTGATGGTTTTGTTAGAAGTGCACTGGGAGGCTGGTGTCCTGATACGCCTTTTTCTAATATGATAGAGGCTATTGAGGGTCAGTGGACTTTCAGAAGGAGGTGCCGCTCAGTGTGGAAAGTCATGAGTGGCTGGGGTGCAGCCCTGTGGTTTAGGACCAGCTGCTCAGTCCCCTCACCTTTGGGAGATGATTATTGTAATATAATTAGTTTGCTGAGCTGCCCTAGAACATGGATTTTTCAGTCTTCTGTTCACTCTGCCTTCACTCTGTCCCTACTCTACCAGTGATCTAGGGACACACAGATGTGGAGATACACAGATTCAGGGCACAAAATAGAGACTGTCCTGGGCCCGTGCTCTTCCCAGCCCCTGAGCAGAGGGAGGAGCAGAGGCCGCCTTGTCAGTGAATGGAAAAAACTTCCCCGGGTCAGATCACACACACAGATTACTTCAGGTTCACTGAACCCAGGTCTGAATGAGTGTCAGAACAGTGCAGCTTCTTGAAAATAATATAGTAGACTACCTTCATGACCTCAGATTAGGAGGAGGTCGAAAATCTGACTGATTAAAATCAAGAGTTTATGTTCATTGGAAGATGTGGAGTGAAAAGACAAACAGTGCAAGTTACTTGCAACACATTCAGATGGAGAAAGGCTGTTATCTTGAATATTGAACTGCTACAGACAGAAAGACCACGCCCCCCTTGTGTACACCGACCTGTCATCCGGGTGCACAGCCCTGAGCACCGTGGGCACCACTCACCACATGCGCCGGCTCAGCGGGGTGGAGGGAGTTCATCCAGTTCACGCCCAACACTGGCCTTTGGGAGATGCAGCTTCGCTGAAAGTAGTGGCTTCACTAGAGGGTTCTGTGCTGCGGGTGAGAGTGGCTTTTGTGTTATGTTTTGGTAAGCACATGACAGTTCTCTGAATCTATAAAACCTGTCTGGGTAGAATCCATTTGTTTGGGATTTATAACGTCAATTTTTAGTTCAAGTTAGAAATGCTGAGCTCACTCCGAGAGGACTCAGCCAGGTGACTTGGGGGGATGGCTTCCTCTGCTTAGTCAAGTTCAGTCAGAAATTACCTTTGTTGTGTCCAGGGTGATTCCTCTGGCTCCTGATGTTAATCAAGACGGAGCAGCAAGTATAATACTTGGGCCCTTAGGGTGAGAATGTGCCGCTGGTGTGTGGGAATCTTGAAAAGAGATAGTTTAAACCTTACCATTTAAAATTCAAGCTTTTGTTGGCACCCTCTTCTAAAAGTTGAGTGCAGAAAAGCTCTCTGGTCATTTGGACTCTGCTGCTGCAGACACACGTCCCAGCCCCTCAGGAGGGTGAGGCGGGACCAGCAGCTGTGCTGCAAGAGCTGGGAATGGGTGTGGCTCAAGCCATCCGTGTCTGTCCCAGCTCCTCTGGGGAATGGAAGGGTGGACTGGTTGTCACGGGTAGAAATTCTAACTCTGCCCTTGTTTTGTCCCCACAGGCTCCTGGGTGGAACTGCACTTTAGCAGTAACGGGAACGGCAGCAGCGTGCCAGCCTCAGTTTCTATTTATAATGGTGACATGGAGAAAATCCTGCTGGATGCCCAGCATGAGTCTGGACGGAGCAGCTCCAAGAGTTCTCACTGTGACAGGTGGGTGCAGACACATGCATGCCACAGTGCTGCTGTACTAGGAGCGAGCAGGCTCGACTGTGGTGCCCATTCCCTTAGACAGCGGCTCCTTGTCCTCTGGTGGAAGGAGGGACCACGATGCAACAAGGGGCAGACACTGTCCTGTCCCCTCCCCTGCTTCTGCCCCCTCACCTCCAGTAGCTTTGTCATGAGCAACTGTCCTCAGCACGGCCAGTGACTCAGGCAGCATGGCTGAGTCCGAGATCAAGGGCCAGGTGCTCACCAGGATTGTGTAACAGACCACAAAGCTAGTGGGTGACGAAACCACCACCCTCAGGCTATCCCGTGTCCTCCTGGGACTGGCTGGTGGATGCTTGTTGAGCTCAGCTGGAAGGTGGGAGATGGGTCTGGCCCTGGCCTTGTGCCAGTGGAAGGGAAGCTGCTCCTCATTGGCCATCCCTTCCGCAGGGCTTTGCCTCTGATGCAGAGAATGTTAACATGTTCCATTTTTCCCACTCACATTCATATCATTTTCTAGCCCGCCTCGCTCACAGACCCCACAGGACACGAACCGAGCATCTGAGACAGACAGCCATAGCATTGGAGAAAAGAACAGCTCTCAGGTAGGCCAGGGTGGCTGTGTAGTATGTGATCTGCTCCTGTGATCAGTCTGCAGTGGGACCGAGTAGAGAAACGTCTGGCTTTGAGAATATTTCTTGCCTTTTTTGGAACGTGTGGGGTGAGGGCATCTCTACACCCGGGCTCACACTGAGCTGACTAATTATGGGCTTAGGTAGGATAAAGGGTGGGGCCCTCTATCCCATATACCTATGTCCTGGAGAGGGTGTGAGTGGCCTGTGGGAAGGGTATCTGGGGTCATTAGTGGGTAGTCACAGTCTTCTTGACTATAGGTTGGGCTGTGAATGGGTTTTAATGTCTACGGGAGAGCCGGCATTCTCTATAAGCCACTCAGGGCAGCTCTACCATTGTGGTTGAAATGCTGATGGGCCTTCCTCATGCAGAAGAAGCAATGCCAGTTGCTTCCAGAAACTGTCCGCAGGCCATGCTAACTGGTGGTTGCTCGGGTGGTTTAGAGTTAGGAGCTAACCAGGCTGGTCATTTCAGCTCGAGGTCCCTGTTCTAACATGTCAGGCACAGAGCTTTGCTGTGAGAGTGAGTACAGGGTGGTGGCCCTAGCAGATGTGCATCAGTGGCGAAGGCCGGCCCTCCTTCGCTCAGCTGGGCACACAGGAAATGCCTTTAGGTGCTGCTCCAGCCAGTGCCTAGTTCTCTCCCTCCCAGGATGGTCCCCTCAGAAGGACAGGAGGAATCCTTGTTCCCCAGGCTTTGTCTGGCACCAGAGGCTTCCAGAACTTGCAGGAGCTCCTGCCCCAGACACTTGGGTCCACTCCCAACTGGGGTGCCCTGATGTCTGGTTGGCTTTGCATTCTGGAGCAATTCTAAAATGTTAAGCAGTTTGTTTTTTTTCGGATTCTAAAAAGGAATTTTATGCTCAGATACAGAATTTTTAAAATGCAAAAGCACCTATAATCCTACTTTTTAAAGCCCCCTTTCGCTAGTGTATTGTTGCATGATTTTACAAATGTAGCTGGATCACGGTCTAGGAGTTTGGCTTTCCCTGCCATTTCACGCGAAAGCAGCTTTCTCTCAACACCGTTTGCTCCACAGTGTTCGCAGTTTTCATTTCCTTCTGTTGTGCCAGCTCGCCTTCAGCGTCTTTGTGGCGCCCTGTCCTCCCTTCATGTTGCTTCCTTGGGACAGTATTTGCTGCCACCAGATCTCACAGTTGAGGCTTTGGCCACAGTGTCTGTCTGTCCGTAAAGGGGGAAGAGTGTGAGATGCAGCTCCACGGCCCACCCTCCGCCCACAGACCCGGCTCTGAGATCAGCCTCTGGTCTGATGCTGGGCGGGGGGTGGTGGTTCCTCGGTTTTTAACATTCACTCTCTCTTAGTCTGAAGAAGATTACATTGAGAGAAGGAAAGAAGTTGAAAGCATCCTGAAGAAAAATTCAGACTGGATATGGGACTGGTCAAGCCGGCCGGAAAACATCCCCCCTAAGTGAGTGTTTTGAGCATCATGAACTAGCTTTGAGGCGGAGCCTGCCAGTGAGCTCACAGCTCTTCCCTCTGCAGGGAGTTCCTGTTCAGGCACCCGAAGCGCACGGCCACCCTCAGCATGAGGAACACAAGTGTCATGAAGAAGGGGGGTGTCTTTTCAGCTGAGTTTCTCAAAGTTTTCCTTCCGTCTCTGCTGCTCTCACACCTGTTGGCCATTGGGCTGGGGTAAGTGATCCTGCATGGCCTGCCTGGACAGTTCTAGGTCTCAGTGACTTCCCTTTAAGCATTTTACTGAAATAATAGGCCATAAGTCACAGCTTATGTAACTATGTAAGCAAACATGTCCATGTGATCATTGTCTAGGTCAGGAAACAAACATGACCATGACCCTGGGAGCCCTGCCCCCTACCCTGCAGGCCGCTGCCAGTACAGGCGAGGGCACATAAGCGGGACTGGTGCTGGCTGCCTTAGCCGTGCTGTCTGTGCAGGAGCAGATGGCCAGTCCCGCCTCAGGGCCTGCTGTGTGCACGCTCTGAACACCCGTTTCTGCTGCAGAGAGGTGCTGTCACTCGCGACTCCTGCAGTCCCCTCAGCCGGGACACAAGGCTCTCCTCTGGCTTCTTGCACTAATGATGCAGAAAACACACAAGTTCAGCTACAGATCCTAAGGACCTTTGACCCAGACAGCACTGAGGCACTGGGCATGAATCTGGGGAGGCGGGGCTGCTCTTCTCTCTGGCTCACCCCAGCCTGTCCGGGGTGGTAGCCTCACTTGTCCTGCTGGGCGACGGTGCTCTATGGCTGCAGCTCACTGGACAGACTGGGTGTCTTCAGCTTCTGATTTAGGCTGGTGCCACTTGGCAGGAGGGCTCGAGTCTGAGGCAGAGGGAGACCACAGTTCTAACTGCCTGTGGGAATGGCTTCCTGGGTGGGCTCCTCCATGTCAGCGTGTCCAGATTTATTGTGCCCAATGCTTTTCAGGGTCAGACTCGCCTGGGTGTGTATATGCAGTGATTTCTGGAGCTTTCTCCAGAACTAGCACTTGAGATTCTGAGGCGGGCAGAGCTGTCAGGGTAGTGTCTGCAGCCAACTCCCACTTGGTAGCTGCCCTGCATCCTTCCTTCCAAAATTAACTTGACCCCCTGGGGCTCACCTCTCCAGTCACCTCCTAAGCATTTGCCGTGCCTGCCAAGCTCCTCCATTTCTGTCCCCTTTCCTGAAGTCACACCCTCCTCTGCCATGGCCTCTGAGGTTGGTAGTCAGTACCATGTGCAGCGACTTTGTCCAGCAGGCTGCTGCATCCCTGGACTATAGTGTGCTCATGCAGGTTGGGGAGTCCCTCCTTCGTGGGGGTGTTGAGGGCATGAGGCGACTGTAGAATGCAGTGGTGGGAACACTGGGTGACGGTGCAGTCAGTCTGAGCTGGCATGGGGACAGCAGGGCTCACGGCTGCCGGCCGTGGAGTCCTGGGTCCACACTCACCTCTTACTTTTCTGCTCAGGATCTACATCGGGCGGCGTCTGACCACCTCCACCAGCACCTTCTGATGAGGAATTGGAATCGGCTTTTCACAAGGGAGCGGGATTCATACCAGAGCTTGCGACATGGCTCACTGAGGCGCGGTCCTGGCCTTGGTGGCTGGCCACTGTGTTGATTTGTTCTGTAAATGCTGGGTGCCTGATTTAGTGAGACGAAGAATAGACACTGAAACCACGCTAACCTAGAACCAACCCTACCTGTGGGATCAATCAATGAGCATGTCACACTAATACTACTGGAATAATGTGGTGGTAACTTTTCTTTGACATTATAAATATGAGTATAAATAATTTTACCATGCTAGTCATGATGTATGTATTTTAATCATCTGTAACCTTAATTCAGTTAAAATTCTCCCTATTTTGAAAGAATGAATAATGTTATTAAAGTGACTCCATAAATAGTTTATCCCAAATAAACATGTGGCCTTACATTCACACTGCTGTAGGGCACCCTGTATGTGGATGCAGGTGTCTGTGAAGATGACGCTTCACTGTTAGCTGTTCTGATTTGTGTGTGATAGGGCCCAGGGCACAGGCCGGGCCCTGTGCAGTGCAGACACTGGCCTGCGTGCTGGGGCAGGGCGGTGACTGTAGTGACCACATAGATGATGCACCTAGGACACCTGCTAAAGCACCTTGTCCCCACTCGGGATTGCTGCATTTAGGCTCATTTGTGTTCATTTTTTTTGCGTGCTCTGAGATTCAGCTTCATTCTAAGTAAATCAGTGTCTACTTTAAAAGACTGGAAATAGAAAACAATAAACTTTTGCCAAATCCTTCAGAGATTACTGTATTTGTATATGGTTTAAAAGGAAAACTATGAACGCTTTAGGGTAAAACCAGGCATAGTTCCCCTGTTGTCTAATTATTCTCTCTTCAGCATGGTTTTTTCAAGGCTGCCTCTGATATGCTGTTTATGCTGTTGTGTATTTGTTTCACTTTTCCATATTAAATGCAGTTGTTAAAATAAACGTAAAATTTCCTTTTTAAAAATCTTTTGTTAATATTGAGATGATTCACAGCCCTCATTGGCAGACAGCTGGCTGAGTGGCATCGGAATGCTTTGGCATGTACCCTCTAAGAGTCGCTAAGGTCCCATTCAGTCAGCAAGTGTGTCTTTCCTGGGAAACGGGGTCTATCTGCTCCTGGGCTTCTCTCTAGTGTCATGACATTGGCGTGGCACTCAGCACGTCCGGGAAAGGTCAGTGCCCATAGAATTAACATGTCTTAAAGAGCTAGTGACCCCCCATTGCCACTGAACCATCTGTCAGGCACCCGGGCCCTTGATGGGCAGGTGCTCTTGTCCCTGTTACTGATGGCGTCACTAAGCTCCTGGTGAAGGGCTGACAGTGTTTCCATAATGAGGCAGGAGACAAGGTTTTCTAGAGGCTTTTCCCATCATGACATCGTTCTAGTGGACAGTTTCCTTAAAGTGTGTATATGTATGTTTGTATATGTATTTTTTTCAGGTAGGGTAACAGTATTATAATTAAGCTTTTGCAAACAGACCTTTACTATTAATACAAATAACACTTAGTCATTGAATAACAAGTAAACAATACACAATCCAAACAATTTTGGATTAAAATAAATTAAAACATGCCTGGCTGGTGTGGCTTGGTGGTTGAGCATTGACCTATGAACTAGGTCATGGTTCGATTCCCAGTCGGGCACGTGCCTGGGTTGTGGGCGTGGTCCCCAGTCGGGGGGCATGTAGGAGGCAGCTGATGGAGGATTCTCATTGTTGATCTCTCCCTCTTCCTTCCTCTCTGAAATAAAAAGGGAGGGAGCCCTGGCTGATTTGGCTCTTTGGATAAGGCATCGGCCTGCGGACTGAAGTGTCCTGGGTTTGATTCCTGGTTGGGCGGGGCACGTGCCCGGGTTGTGGGCTTAATCCCCAGTGGGGGGCCGTGCAGGAGACAGCTGATCAATGATTCTCATCATTGATGTTTCTCTCCCTCTCTGAAATCAATAAAAATATTTTTAAATAAAGGGGGGAAGAGGGGTCAATGAACTGATACTGATTTCTTAGCTGTTGTCAATATCTATGTCCCCAGTAGATAGGAAATGAGCCAGTGGGAGGCCATGTTAGAATAGCCCAGTCCACTGATGGTCAGTCTTGCAGGGGAGGTACCATCTGTCCCTCACAGACTTGGCTGCTTGGGAGAAAGTATTGCTGGACTGCTCAGACTGGCCGCTGCATCCTATCCTTGGGCTCACCCACCCACTGTGCGATGAGGTGCAGAGGCCTACCTGGGAAGGGTGGGAGAGCCACCAGGGTGGTCCATCTTTGAAGGGGACCCTCTGCTATCAGGTGAACTGCCCTAGTTGCCACCACTGGAAAGGAGATGAGATGAACCTACTGAGTCCTAAGTGCAGTCTGGTGAACAAAGTAAGAGTTTGAGAAAAGAATAGAAGATGTAGTATGCTATCGTTTATGCAAAAAGCCAAAGGAAATGTACACATCTCATTGTGCAAAAAGGAATATGGTGTGAATATGCCAGAGATGGGGATTGGCTAGAGGGGTGGGCGGGACAGCAGAGCAGGAGATGGAAAGGTACAAGGAGGAACCATACTTTTTGTGTAAATGACTCAGACCCATAGTGATGCTTCACTTATTGCCAAAGTCAAAGAGAGACAAGGGAACCTGATGAATGAAACCACGCTGAAGGGGTGGGGAAGGAGAGTGGGGCCCGAACACTGGATCACAATGAGCTGGGCACTGTAAGGTAAGGTCCAGTGGACACAGCAGCACAGGTCTTGCTGGTAAATCTAGTTTCTGAAAGGGATGAATGAATAGGCCCCTGAGGCTGCTTCATTGTGTGCTGACCCTGAGCACAAGCACATTCTGGGCAGCGAGCCAGGCATCAGCAGAACTGGGGGGCCAGCATGTGGCCCGGCCGGCCCCCAGCTCAGGGCTCAGTCAGCTCCGGTCCAGCGCACAGCCTCCCTGCCCCCAGGCCTGCAGAAGTGAGGACCCCTCCCCCACTGCTTGGCCACCAGGCCCAGCTGCCTCCCTCTCTCTCCCCAGGTGGAGGCTCTGCTAGTGAAGTCACCACCTTCCTTATTCATTCTCGTCAGCATGGGGTTGCCATCTTGTTTGTCTTTACCTAATGTTAACTTAAAGGAGAAAACACGCTTATTTTAAATGGTAACTGTGAGTTCTGCATGCTGGAATTCTTTTATTTGCCTCTAGGGCAGACATATCCCAATCAGCAAAGACAAAGCCTATACACGGGACCCCACATGCATCTCTCTCTCCAGGACTGGCTGCGTCCACAGGCTGCTCCTGGGTCCACATGGAAGGAAGGGGGGGGGGGGGGGGGGGGGGGGGAGGCTTGCACTGGAGGTGTGTTAGCTCAGGGCTTTCAATACAGAAACCTGGAGGTGTGAGTGCAGCGACTCCAACCTCCGCACTCCCTCCCTCAACCACAGGACAATGCAGCTCCAGAGAGATCAAGGTGAAGCAAGCCAATGCCCTCTGTGCCCTGTACTCACTTGCCAGTGCCTTTCTCCGGGGAGGACCCTCAGGAACAGGGGATCCTGAGCCAGCTGAAGCGACCTGCAGTCGCAACCACAGTGACACCCACAGCCCTTGCTCTGTCCCATCCAGGACACAGAAGGCTGGCTTTCTACTTGGGGGGGAAATACATTTTAAAGGAAAGATGGAAGAAGTTGTCTAAATCCACAGTGCAAATCGTTAAACATTGGAAATTCATTAAACTTTTTGGTCAAAATAATAGAAATATATCCAACCCTATTTTACTAGAACTGCTTTTTCTTAAGGAACAGGGATGAGTGATTCTTAACTCTGTTCCACATCTCAGATTAGTAAACCATGTCACAACCAATATACAGCATTATTTTTCAAGTAAAATAAATGCACTTTTAACTTCTCAATTTCTAACGTGAACTTAAGTGGCGTTATTAATTCAGGGTAATGAGTGACAGCATTTGTGCATCACTGTCATTAGCAATCAAGACATATCTGCTTACCCGTTTTCAGAGTGAGCGTGAGCCCTGCTCCTCCCCCTTCTCCCCCAACACTGCCTTGGGCTCAGGAGCGAGTCAGAAGGCAGTGCAGCCCCAGCAGTTAGTATGGTTACAGCTCTGTGGCTTGTCTGGGAATGCTGGTGGCCTCATCTTGTAAGGTGTTTGATTTTGCTGGCTTATGCACACAGGGTGAGTGAGCTGTAACAGCATGGTCCCCTCCCTACGTTTAACAAATTAAAAGCAAGCACACGTTTTCAACTGCAATGAAGTTGAGAGGCATGGAACCTGGTGCTCATCGCATTGCAGCAAGTCTGCTCAGTTCCTTGCAATCTGCTTTCTCAGCGGTGCGTTAAGGTGTCTCGGATCTTACCTGCTGTGTCAGAGGTAGTATTTCTACAGAAACAAGCAAAGTTAGCAAGCCTGGGGACAGGCATGCTCAGAACTTCACAGGTCCTGCCACCCTGCCAATGAAGGACAAGGTTCCCAGTTGTTCTGAAGCATAATTTGTACAACCTCATCATCTGTGATCAAAGAAAAAGGCAATACTTGGATTTGGATTAAAAACACTTTGTAATGTGTGTTGCTTTTATTAGGTGGTTACACCAGAAGGTGTGATGGAAGATACAGGCATGTGGGAGGTCAAGCTGCCTGAGCATTTGGCCAGTGGCCCCCGGGCGATTGGTACAGTAGCACGAGAGCCCTCATCAGATGGCAGGAGGACGAGAGAGTGATGTGGGACAGGTGTTCTGTTGGGTGTTCATTTTTTGGTCTATAAACTGGAAAGGACGGCTCAGATTTAAATAAATACATTTATTGTAATGGCCTTTATTGAGCTCTGTCCTTCAGTCTGCACCGACCAAGTTCTTCGCTTGTGCAGCGACCCCCCACAGCCTCCCTGGCTGTGTGTATGCAGGCTCCAGTCTAGGAAGGGAACAGGGCGTGCACCCTGCGATCCACGGAGAGGACACCCCTTCCACAACAGAAACCACAGGCTTAGCTTTGCAGGATGAGATGCGTTCTCACACTTCCTAGTTGACTTTGTCCTGGAATATATACAGGTTATTGGTGGCAGCCACAGCAATAATGTTGTCGTTGGGGTGCCAAGCCGTGTGCAGAATCTTCTTATTGAAGTCCAGACTATCCACACTGATCTCGTCCTTCTTCCTCTTCCCGCCTGGACACACTCTTCGAGGCTTCAAACTGGCTCGGGGCTTGCTGTTCTCTCTGGAAGCTTCCAGGGTCACGTCCCTCCTCGTGTTTCTGTCAAACATCCTGAAGAAGTTGTTGTAGGACCCTGTCATGATCGCACTGTTCAAACAGAGAGAGAAGCACGTGTAAGCCAGCAGGCACTTGATGCCCCGCCATAGCGCTAAACCCAGCACAAGACATGTGGTCACTGGTACTCCTGTACTACATAACAGAACAATTCTTAGAAACAAGACATGAAAAGTAATCATGGTCAGGAGAGAATTTCTTACTGAACTTCATATATATAAAACACTTTCATAAAGTCATGTCTGTAAAAACCAATATTACAGAACAAAAATGTAATGGACTCATATTTTTTATTACATTAATACATTTTTAAAAACGGTAAAAAGAACCCTACTACATATCATCTGTCCTGGTGATGAATAACAGTGTAATTTATTTCCAAGGCTTAACTTCTGTATTGTATCAGTGATTCGAAGTTGATAATCCATGTTCATATTCAATAGACATTTGTCTGACTTGGCACAGTAGCTTCATTCACAGTTGATCAAAGAATGTGTTTTTAATTCATTAATTTCAAAAATATTTTTTTACAAGGGAAAGTCATTGGGAGGAGAGTGGGAGAGATTTAGAACCTCATTCACAATCAATTCCAGATGTTGTAATACTATTTCTTCAGGATTAATTCTAATAGCTTTCAGTAAATCATCATCATAATACATATTTATTATATTGGTTAAAACTTCGTCTTTTTCGAGAAAAATGGCGGAACGACAGTGACAGTTGCCATGACTTCAGCCCTGGCTTCAGAAGGTGTCCAGTTCTGGATGAGATGTGTTCAGACAGCGCCGCTGATTTCTCCCAGCAGGACACGACCAGAATCCTGGCCATTTCTGCAGTCCAACACCCATGTCCTCCTGTCTCCTCACTGCATGAGGAGCTACGGATCTTTCAGGCACCCTGAAGGGGAAGCCTGGTGCTTCATTTACATGGTTCAAGGCTGATCCCAGCTGTAGGCAAATACTTGAGTGTCTGATTAACCTTGTCTAGAACTTCACACCAGAATAAAAGATAAACTCAGGAGAAAAATTACTCCCAGCTAGCTGTACTTATTTTGACTGTGGGAACACTGCCAGATGTGGGGTAAGTGGACTCCCAGCAGCGGCTGTCCGTTCTTTAGACAAGCTAGAGCAGTGATGGCGAACCTATGAACTCATTTTTTTGGTTGATTTTCCTTTGTTAAACGGCATTTAAATATATTAAATATCAAAAATATAAGTCTTTGTTTTACTATGGTTGAAAATATCAAACAATTTCTATATGTGACACGGCACCAGAGTTAAGTTAGGGTTTTTCAAAATGCTGACACGCCGGGCTCAAAAGGTTCGCCATCACTGACCTAGAGCATGTGGCAGGGCTGCTCAGCTGCAAGGCCTGGGCCCTCCTCCCCTTCACCCTACCCTCAACAGAAGCTTCCACGCAAAAAGGCAGGGGAGTGTTCACAAGAATGAAAGAACAAGTAAACATTACTGGAAAGCTTTTGCAAGTTCCTGGGGACAGGCGATTTAAATGAATTTTGCATGCATTCAGATATACCAAAAAGCATAAATATACAAGAATATGTGTGTACCCACAAGCCACCGCTGACAGTTAAATCCTGCTGTGTCCCCTGCGGCACAAGCACTCAAGGTCAGGGTGCACCACACTGCACATGTCTATATTCTGAAGAGTTACATGTTCTTAGACAAACACTGTCCTGCAATCCTAAAAATCACACGTCCATCAAACCATGCGTATCCGTGCAGCTTCCTGTCTGTGCTCAGCGCCTTCCTGAGACCATCTGTGGGGCACACGTGGTTTTACTTCATGCAGCAACTTCCAACCACTGCACTCATTATTTCTAGAAGCTCTGATTGATTCTTGTCCATATCTCCTAGGCCACTTTTGTCTTGTGCCTGTTCAGGTTTGGTTCCTTTAACCTGTGTTTCTGGCATTCTTATTTTATATTCTGTAATGTATGATTTCAGTATCTGAATTCTCAGAGGCGAAGTTCTGTTGTCTCTGCTGATTCCCGGTGGCATGGTAGTTTTCGCAGGTGAGCTCGTGTGAGCCCTGGGTGTACCTGCAGGGGCTCTCTGCCATGGGTATGGGCACCCCTGCATGTTCTCGGGGGGCTTGTCAAGATGTGGTTCTTGAGTGCTCTCTACTTGGCCCACTTCTAGGGTTGTATCTGCAGTGGTCCAAGTGCAGGCTTGTTTACCACTTGCTATAAAAATCTCAGTGTGTGCTGCCTCCTTGCATGGCATCTGCCTGGGCCCCTCGTGTCACTCCTGTGGGGCTGGGAAACTGAGGCCAACACAAAGCTCATGCTGCTTTGCTGTGCCATGAAGAACAAGTCCTGTCTCTGACCAGGAATCTCACCTCAGCCAGCACCCATGAATCACTAAGCCTGACAGGTAAGTTGGGCACAAGCCCAGACTGGAAGCCAGTTTACTCCTGCAGACATGCAGAGCACCTCACCCTCAGCACAGGTCATGCAGCCAGCGGAGATACAAACTCTCCATCGCTGTGACACAGAGGGCAGGTTCGTGGTCACAAAGCCCAGGATTTTTATTGAATTCTCCTGGGACCCCATCTGGATGCAGACAGATACCTTTTCCATAACCCACGAGGACCCCCGTTTCAATGCCCTGTCTGCGTGGGCCCATAGTGTGACTGTACCACCCCTGGGCTGTACAAGCTGAGGGGTCCTGGCTCCCTCGTTTCTGGCCCTTGTGAGCTCAACTGTGCATGTGAAGAAATGTGTGGTGTCATACCAGCGTTCCTGCTGTTTGTGCCGAAGGGTTTTTCAGAATGCCCGCCAGTCCCTTACTGCCAGGAGCGCTACGTGACACAGTTCTATTAAAGATGATGCAAGATCATCTCCTGCCATCATTTGAAACAGAATTTTTTGATATTAAAGATTTAATTCTCAGCAATAGTATTATCATCTTTAAAGAATGCAAAAAATAAACTATCGATGTAACAGAATTGCCACATTATAAATTAAAGGAGGATTTCACCCTGGCCCCCTCTACTCTGTCCAAGCGTGACAACCAATAGCGCTGAGGGTGTTTTCTCCTGCTTCTCTCTGGAAGAGCAGGCCATTCCCATACTTACTAGTAAATGACCTCCCCCTTCCTTCCCACTCATTTTGGAGACAGAAAGTAAGAAATTATCGTTCACCAAGCATTTAAAAAACCATCAACATGAACCTAGTACCACGCTGTCTAAATATGGAAAGAATTATGAGCAAGGGGAGAAATTGGTTCAGACATCCTGCCTTCCCCACCTCAAGATTGTCACCAAACAGATGGCCTGGAAAGCCAAGTCCGTCAGCATCCTCCACGCAGCTTGCCATCTGTCTCTGGAAGTCACCTGTTGGCCTGAGGAGACCCATGGGAGACGAGCCTGGGCAGCGGTCAGTCTTGATGCAGGCTTACCTGTCTGGACCGTTCCAGCAGCACTCAAATTTGTCGAAGATGCAGTCATTTTCGTACAGAGAACACAGCTTGCTTCGAAGGTACTCGTGGACCTTAATGAGATCACAGGATGGTTAGAAAGCGTCATGTGTGAGATGTGGCGTGTCCTCGCACAGAGGCCTCACCTGGTGGGTCTCGATGGGCCGGCTTTCCATGTTCAGATCCCAGACCTTCACCGACAGGTAGTCTCGGGTCATCATGTACCGACCACTATGGCTGAATTTCACATCGGAGATGGAGGAAATTATTTCTGAGAAGAAAGACCTACTGCTGGGATCTTCAGGTTCTTCAAAAACTGAAAAACAGTATTTTCGGCTTCTGTTTAGAAACTGGACAAATCATTTTGAAGTCCCAGCAGGACCTAGGCCCTCCCTGACACTTCAGAGGGCTACTGCTCAAGCTTCTGATCTCCAGGCACTTTCTGGTGTTCCACTTCTGTGCTTAAGACATTTAGGCAGGCCACTCAGTGCGAGAGTGACAAGGGGCAGCATCAGAAGCACAGGCCCCGATTCCACCCAGCTCAGGACCAGCATGTCCACGCGTGAGGCCTCAACTGCTACCCGGAGAAGTTCCCCACGACATGCTGACTTGTGTCCTGGTTAAGGCCCTGGGCTGACTGGAGGCTGTTACTGCACAGACAGCTGCGTGTCCTTGTGGCTCAGGCCCTAGCAAACATGTCCAGCCTTTCCCCGTCCCTATAACTAGAAGTTAAGAAATGGCATCACATGAGAACGCAGGTGCCATGCTCAGGGCAGCTGAGAAAGTATCCCCACGTCTGCTGAAGGTTTGCCGTTCCAGCAGCTTAGACATCCTGTCTTCCCCACCTCAAGACTGACCACACCTCCACATGGTCCAAGTTTCAATAACCACCTACTTCAAGGTTTGTTTTCACTACTCCATGGTCATGATCTACTCTGACGAAACTGGATCGCTACTTTCAGGAAGATCCTCATCTTCCTTGGCAAATCTTACTGTCTCCCAGTTCTGCTCTCTCGGCAGTCAGTCCATGGTCTTTCACCCGTGGCGTCCTGGAGGCTGCGCCTGCACCTGAGCCCTGGGCACTGCCATGCTTTCGGCTCAGTCAACTTTGGGCAAGGAGGTCGGCATGTTCTTTCATTTTAAGCTGCTGTACTTTTTTTTCGAACCTGTACGTTTGTTGGCACTGTTTGGAGCAGGACGGTTTTTACTGGGGCACACCTCAGGATCCTCCAGCAACGTCTCCATAACATACGTCACATCCCCAAGACATGTAGGATGATTTTCTATAAAGTTGGGCCTATTCTTTATGGGTAAAAATAAAACGAACCCACAACTTTCTTTACCTAGGAGAGTCAAGGCTTGGGATTGAAGTGCTAGACTTTCCTGAGAGACTGGCTGCCAGTCCAACACAGCTAACAGCTGAGAAGGGTCACAGGGCAAATGCATCCTGGAGGCCCAACCCAGGTCCCTGTGACGATGCACCGAGATTGGGGGCAGAGCCAACCTACGGTGGCTCCAACAGGAATGTCTCTGGGAAGCAGGACCTCTTGGCAATGGCCCATGACTGATGGAACCAAGGAGGCCACAAGTGGGCCCGAGCGTGGGGGCAGAAGAAAACCCTCAGCCTTTGCACACACTCCAGAGTCTGGACAGGATTTAAATGAGCTGTTTCCAACAGGCGGGCACTTACACTTAGAGTGTCGGTCGCACAGGGCCGAGGAGCGCATGTCACACAGTCGGATGGTCCCCTTGCTGCTGCTGTACACAAACACGTTGCACTGGTGTGGATGGAACTCTGCTGCGGTGATCACCTCCGTCAGCTCCTCCATGTTCGCGGGCTTAATGTCCACGATGTCTGGAAGCGCGGTTAAGGCAGAGTGCCTGGCGGTTTTAGTTAGTCCATGTCAAGCACGGTTCCCCCCGCAGTGAGGATTAAGAGATTAGCTGTGAGGGAGCCCTTCAGTAAGAGGATCCACACTGATGCATTAAGCAGACTAGGATAATGGGCCTGACAGGGCTGGACACACGGACACACACACACTCTCTCTCTCACCAGTGCTGCTTTCCTCCTGTTGCTGCTTCAGATGTTTTATGAAGCCTTCATATAGATCACACAGACTTAATGACGTAAATAAGAAAAGCAAGCAAGCACCCACCTGCACAAAAATCTCATGCTCTATCCATAAATAACCACACACACACACACACATACCACACACGGTATCTCCAAATTCCAAAAGATTCTGCTTTCCCAAGTATCTGACATCCAGAGCTTGTGCTAAACAGTCACCCAGGGTCACATAGTAAGTTGCCAAGTATAGCCATCACTGTAGTGAAAAAACAAGAGCAGAAGCTGCCTCTCAGATGTGTCCTGCCACACTGAGAAAGCTGACACCTGGGTGACAGCATGGCAGTGACCCCAGGGATGTGCAGGGAGGGGACCCAGGGAAGCTCCGGGCACGAAGCTACGAGTGCCAGAGAAGACTCCCAGCAGGCACAGGGCAGCTGGAGAAAGAACCAGGGCCACAGATGAGAGAGCAAGGCCCAGCTCTCAGCTGGCCAGCTCAGAAGCAGGGAGCCTAAGGCACACTGAAGGGACAGTGGTCACCGGAGGAGCCCCAGGGCGGCTGTCAGAGTGCAGAAGGGGCAGGGCTACCGGGCACTGGGCAGGCGACTGAGCATCTGGAGAAGCACATTAGCTCCTATTTCTATCATGTGAGCAGATCAAAACTATGTTTACAGTGTTCATAGGGACAACTAAGTATAAGAAAGTATGTTTTATAATCTCTGTCACAGGCAAGGGTGTTTGAAGCATGATTATGGGACAACCATTGTTTAATAAGCAATGAAAGGTATGATTGTATAAACCTAGCTGATTTGGTTCAGTGGATAGAGCGTCGGCTTGCGGACTGAGGGGTCCCGGGTTCAATTCTAGTCAAGGGCACATGCCCCGGTTGCAGGCTTGATCCCCAGTAGGGGGCATGCAGGAGGCAGCCAATCAATGATTCTCTCTCATGACTGATGTTGTCCTTCCTCTCTGAAATCAATTAAAAAAAATATATATATGTAAAAGATATGATTGTATAAACAAACCCTTTGTGTATTAGAGTTCTCACAGATCATTAAGGGAAAACAGGAGCTTCCAACAGGAGAAAAAACGACAAAGGACAGTAAAAAAATAAAAAAATGGATATTAACTTAATAGAGATCTATGGCTCCAAAGACTGTTACATATAATACAGGAACACGTGTATAATTAGTCCTGCAATTGTAAGTCTGTACTCCTACTGACATGGAAAGATGGTCATATGTTAAGAAAAAAAATGAGGTTAGGTGGGGTGAGGCAGAAGAGAACAAAGGGAGGAATAAATGGTGATGTAAGGAGACTTGACTTGAGGTGATAAATACACAACCCACTATACAGATTATGTATTGTAGAACTGTATACCTAAAACCTATATACTTTTATTAACCAATGTGAACCTAGTAAGTTCAAATAAAAAATTAACGAGGCTAATAGCCATTGCATCACTCTCTCTTAGTTTTTACAATAACCCCAAGAGGCACATTCTAGTCCCTCACCTTTACAGAGGAAGATGCCAAGGTCACTGAGCTGAACTTGGGCCTCCTGATCCTCCCGGGTGGTAGGAACTTTACTATCACTGTGTAGAGGACAAGCCTGGTGTTTTCAAAACATAAAAACTTGTGCACACGGGCATAAAAAGCTTGGAAGGATATGCATCCAACTACTTACAATGGCATCTCTGGAGGGCTGGACTATGGGGGCAGGATCTTCCTTCCTCTCTATTGTTTCAATTTTATTCAGAAGAAGAATGATTAAAAATCTAAGGGTTTAGAGGAGGATAAAGAGAAAGCGGGGCATGAGCATAAATATAAGTATCATAACTTGGGAAGTTTTGCCCAGTTGAAGAAAGAAGGGAACAGGGGAGCCAGGCACATTGCTCCTTCCATAGATGGGGTGGGGCGCTCTGGGGCCGGCCTCCTCTAACTGCAGCACCACAGAGACCTCCGCACTGTCTGTCAGACAGCTTCATAAACTAAGTAACCAATGAAAAAAACCACCAACTCAAGTCAAGGACAACAGCTCATAAAAATTAAGTGTGAAATGCTAGAATTTAAAGTTGTATACACTTCATTTCCTGAGATTTATGTGAGTAAAAGGCAGACAGGCACATGCCAAACCATGAGCCTCGGCACAGCAGTAGTCAAGACTGCTCTGGCTGGCCGGCCAGCCAACACTCCAAAATGTGGAAAAATGTGACTGAAGCTACTTGATTTCATAGGGTCCTTATTTTCTGGGAAAATCAATAACTTTTAAAATGTGTGATCAGACAATAAATTTAGATTTTCATCCTAAAAATAATAGCATATATCACTTAAAAGATGAATTTTTTACTACTCCTTTAATTGCATGTCTTCCATGATCAGTCACCTCTGGGGTTGGGTACTTAAATATCATTCTAACCAAAGCCAGTATTTTCTATTAGCAAATTTAGTAACACCTCTCCTCCCCCCAAAAGCAATGCTGAACTTTCAAATACATACTACATAAAACTGCCTATGATTTAACCAGGAAGGCAATGGACTTGAGATCATGCCCAGCAGAGGAAACTTTTCCCAAAGGTAGAAAACAGTTCCACTTCAAGGAACAGACCCTTTAAACCACAGAGAACTTACATCCCCGCTGCCAGGCAGCAAAGACTGGAGGGGGGTATAGCGCTGAGAGCTCCCTATCAAAGAACAAGCCTAGGAAAGAGCGAGACCTGCCCGATGAAGGATACTAAAGCTTCTATCTGTGATCTCTAAATGCCACAGATTAATTCTCAGGTCATCTGCAGAAAGATACGTTTCATGATCACTGTTTACGGAAATGGAATTTATATGGTATGTGTGAGCATTTGCAAAAATTCGTCGTGGACTTGCTTCTACCATGAGGTCCATGGGTTTCAATATTGGGACCTAAAAAATGGAAGAAAACAGGAATTCAAAACAAGACCACAGCAGCATATAATCAGAACACACAGTAGATAACAAAAGAGACGAATCTCCATTCACAGTTCAGTGACAGTTTTGTACCATAACACCCTAAATAGCAAGTAACAGGGCTATGGAAATAGGCTACAATATGGGAGGTTGTCTATTTCAAGCTGCTCCTCTTGGCTGCCACTACCAAGGCTGATACCTTCTTGTGGAAGAAAAAATTAAACTAGCACCTGAACAAACTGCCTTCAGGACTCTGATGCCTAATGATGTGGCTTCACTGCCCTGCCTGTCCCTGTGGCTATGGGGAGGCTCAGCTGGACCCTCCCTGTCTGCTCTCCTGGGAGGGAGCTGGAGCATGGACCTTCCCTTCCCACCACTAGTGGCCTGCTGCTCCACACACACAGCACAGCAGTGGCGGGGTGCAGGGCTGGAGGAGCGCACAGGAGGGGCCCTGGGAGCTGCTGTTTCTGTCACACTGGCTGCTGCACTTGTGCTCTTGGGGCTGCTCAGTTACATGGCAGGGGCATTTGCTGGTGTATATATTATACTTCAATAAAAGGTTTTAAAAAGGGGGCACAGAAACCCTATCTCTTCCAGGGAAGAGGGGACCTACACCGAAATGGAAACAGCGGAGAGGTGTTCGCCAGGCGAAGGAAAAGAGGAAGGGCCACAGCCTGAAGGAGGGGCTCAGTCGTGGGTGACAGCGTCCACATGTGATAAAAAGAAAAAAGGACCAACACCACTGACATCTAGCAGAAAAGGAGCTTTAAAATCCAAACAAAAATTAGTGATAGTATTTTTTGTTATTTTTGTAATTTAAAACCAAAAGGTAGTGCCTTAAAGGATAAGAAGGGAAATCTCTCATTTTAGTCTTCTCTGGCCAAAATTCTTTGGGAAATGTGCACAAAGAGACTTCCCTCACTTTTTTTTTTAATTGATTTTTTTAGAGAGAGGGATAGAAACATCAATAAGAGAGACCCATCATTGATTGGCTGCCTCCTGCATACCCCCCACAAGGGATCAAGCCTGCAACCCAGGCATGTGCCCTGACTAGGAATCAAACCAGTCATCTCTTGGTTCCTAGTTCGACTCTCAACCACTGAGCCACACTGACCGGGTGACTTCCCCTTTAAAACAGTTAAATGCTGACCACACACCTGCTTTCTCTAGAATGGGACATGTTAGCCCTATGTGGTTTGGGACAGGCCTGGCATACCCCTCCAATACATACATGTCTCATGTCTAGTAACCAAAACACAGGACAACTGAATACTTATAATAGAAGACACCTTCCTCTAATTAATGAGGCCTGTTTTCTAACACTAAAATAATTTAAGAGGAAAAGAAAATTTAGGAAAATCAACAGTTCTCACTCTTACCCAGTTAAATGTAGACAACTTAAAATCCATGTGAACCTCTCGAGAGGCAATTAGGATGCACACACAGACCTGAATGCACAGGTACGTCAATGTAGTTCCCCAGCCTGTGACCCCGTACCCCACCCTGCGATAAACAAGAGCAGTTTATACAGAAACTGCTTTTCTCATATGCTTCACCAGCCACCAAATCCACCAGTTTTATTCAGGCCAAGCACATAAAAGCAGCCTTGAATAAAACCAAGATTGAGCCTAATAAGACCTATAGCTTTTCCAAAACAGGCATGTGGGTGTCACATGTGGCAAGCAGGCATGGTCAGAAGGAGCTTGGGTACTGAGAAAGGGTGGTATGCTCAGGTGGGCGGCAGTGCTGGGGACAGGCTGGGGCAGGAGAAAGTGCACCCCACATGGTCCCATCCTGCTCCCCTCTATTACACTTGACAGTTTAAATGAGCAGCTCACAACAGTGACTGTACCTTAGTGTCACTGTCACAAACAGGGACCATCTACACTATCATGAACCACGGATCCAAAAGCAGAAGCACGGGCGTCAGAAATCGCCAGCTGGATCACATCCTGGTTCAAATTAGGGTTCTGTAAACTCAGTTTCAGCACATTACCCAGCTTTCCTGGGTTCAAATCCCTGGAAATAGGGCAACACTATCGACCTAAGAGGTCTTATGGTGACTGTACCATCCTGCATGTCTCCTCGGCAAAACATCCCAGTTTTCCTAACTGCTATGGCACTGCCTTTGCTGCTGGGCTGGGGCTCCGTCCTGTGCATCCATCACCCCAGCACCCCGCTTGCACCCAGTGCAGGAAAGCAGAGGAATGGCATTACACAGACAAGCACACTGCCCAGTGTCACTACAGTGGGCCATGTGGGGGAGTCCTGCAGCAGTGTCCCTCTCTGCAGAGCCTCTGCTAGTCTGAATGTGTGCACTACCAACCTTCACCTGATAAACAAGTAAACACACTTAGAAACACGAGGCAGCTTTGTGTCGGGATCCTCTGCACTACCATGGGTGCCCATCCTCCTGCGCCGTCCTGTCCATAGTGGTACTTCTCTGGTGTCATATGAGGCATGCCTGGCCATGACTCACGTGTTTTACCTCCTTCACGTTTTGTCACATTTAAGATACTATCCATGGCATGCACCTCCCCCTCTCCCTCTCAGGCCAATTACAAGACACTGAGATTTTAAGTTTTACTCAATCTCATAGATGTTAAAAATGTGAAAAAACTTAGGTATCAGAACTGATGAAATATGGCCATTTCATTCTATACCCAGTGCACCAAAAAGGGAGTGGAGAATTCAACAATTAAAAAAGTAACGATGCCCATGGACTGACAGGCAAGGATTCTGAAGCATTAGACCTGCCTCAGTTAACTCAGAGAAAATCCAACTAAAACCACCATAAATGCATCTTGGTGGCCTGTAGCTCATCTTTCAATCTGCAACCTGTGCTATGTCACCTTGGGAGGTGTTCTGAATTCCTCCTGGTCGTCAGCCCTCCTATGTGCTAATCTGAACCTGTACAGTGAAAGGCAGTTGATACATTTAGAAAGGCTCCTGTTGTGGAATTAAATCGGAGTCTTTTCTTCAGTATTACTGCATTTTCTGAAGCTAATGTGTGACTTTTGCTCTTGTGAAATATGAGGAATCCCATTTCTAACGTGCATACATACAATGACTATTATATAAATAACTTTCTGAATCACGAAGGCAGATAATAGCTTAGCTGACTTAGGCATTATTATTGATCAATTTATGAAAAATACTGATAGTTTAAAGAAAACGGAATGTATACCCGCAGTGCTGTAATTCTAAATGGGTCTCGAAGTCGTCCATCTTCATCTTTCAAGTTATAACCTTCTGCTCTTTTATCCCGTTCACTTATTTTCCATAATTTAATAGTTTTATCTGAAAATAAAAACCTCATTCTCCATATTAAAAGAAAAAACCATATTATCATGCACCACTATTAGTTGGGTATTATACTAGAAAAGTGTATATTTCCAATTATGGGTGGACACTCGTTTCTTACATAAGTAACGGTGTCCGAGCTGAAAATGGGGAGGGCACCATGGCGCTTGGTCCACATGTGGGTTTTCTTTTCCTTTTCTAAGGATGTGGTACTGGGAGAGTGTGTGTTTGCATTATTTGAATTTTCAACCTATCACTTGTTTCCTAGCTAATAATTACCCTCCCCACAAAGTTTAGAGCAAAAATAACTTCTATAATGGGTTAAAAAAAACCCCCAACCTACACATAGAAAATGAAATCCTAAATCAAACAGCCATTAAAAACAAAAGTCTTACCGTTTGTAGAGAGTAGAAAATGAGCAGCATTCTGTTGTGGTAACCACCTAATTTTATTAATTTTTTCCTCAATTTCTAGACTTTTCAAATAGTCAAATTCTGGTTCATGACTTTGAAAGGTACTGTAAACATTATATTCTCCCCTAGAATGAGGGTGGCTTTTATTCTGCAAGAAAATATAAAGCTGTTTTCATGACCAAGCACAGTGTAGGGGAAATGTTAGCATTACCAATTTGAACATCAAATGACCACACACATTTTTAAAAGTAAAACAAACAAAAAAACACCTGAGCCCCCCAAAATGTACAATAGATGACAGTCAAAATTAACCTCCTTAGTAAAACAACAAGATGACCCCCCAGTCCTTCTATTCTCCCTACTTCCACCAGGAGCCAGGGCCACACCACAGATGCCCCTTGGTGCTCCTGTCTGGTGACATGTACTATGGTACAGACCTCCATGGAAGAGAACAAGGGCTCGTCAGTCTCTATACTAAAATTTTACCACAAAAACTTAGAGGCTAGAATCTGGAGATGTAAAAGTAACTGCCCACTGATCTACCAGGAAACAGGAAGGCAAGGGAGCCTAGTCACAGGTCTCTCAGGGAAAAGCAAGACAGGCACTCTGCAAAGAGACCCCAGGCCGGGCTAGCACACCTGTATGGGGATCATTACGTTTGATCCTTTCTTGGCGCTCTCGGAGATTCTGATAAGCCCCCAGAACTAAGGGGGTGGGCAAGGCTGGGCTTGTTCCATTCCCTCTCTCGCATAACTGAAAACAAGGTTTTTTTCTCCCTGGCTCCCCAGAAAAGAACAC
>NW_005370286.1:1161078-1166500 GCF_000412655.1 Myotis brandtii | reverse complement strand
CCCCCCCCCCCCCCCCCCAAGCAGGTCTCCTCAGCAGTAAGTACCCTGCACAGCCAGACCACAGGCTGGGGCTTGTGAAGTGATTTCACGGACAGCCCCTTGAATGAATTACAGAAGGCATGGGGACTTGACCGGTGATCAATGGTTGGATGGCAGTGAGCTGAAACACAACTCCGGGAGATAATTTTGGTCAGACGATTCTGCATGATTAAAGTGATATCAGAAGGGTTGACTGATTTCATCGGGTTTGTGGACTATAAGTTACTGACCTCTTGTTCCCGCTGAAAAATAACAACTCTGCCTCCCTTGTCTCCTGTTGCAAGAAGATCTCCAGAGTAATTAAATTCAACAGTTGAGATAATGTCAGCTGTCAATAAAATAGAGGCAGTTTACCAGATTACAATTATGGGAGAAATCACAATGAGTATAAAAAAATCAACAAAAAAGGTCAAAAGACAGATAAAGATATGTAAAACTTTCTCCCTGGATAAAGCCAAATTTTCCTAAGAAACTTTTAATTACCAACCAGCTACTTCTCGGTTCTGGAACCAGAGCCAACAGCACATATGAAGTTAAGGTTTTGCCCAAGGGATAGAATACCTAGTCCCTGGTGCACCAGGATTTATCTAGACTGGGTTGTCTTATATAAGCATGTACGGTAGAAATTTAGAAAATTAATATTGAAAAGAAAAAAACTGGTTCAAAGAGACTGTTGCCTAATATATAATGCCTGCCTAATACTAACTTTTAAAATATATCTGATTGTTATATAATATTAACAGAAACGTTGTAAATTTTATGCACTAACTTTTGTTGGTTTCTGTACAAAATGACATTATGGACAGTACAGGTTCTATTCCCTTGTCTGGATGAAGTCGTTACTACTGACAATGATGACCCATTACCTAGTGAGACTATGTTGGTCAAAACTGAGACTTCTGATACTATCAACACAAAGACCCTGAACATCAGCTCCCCAGGGGCAAAGCCAAGTTTTACCAAGAGAACAAGGCCAAGTGCTGGAAGAAACACCCCCAATAGACTCTGGAGGAAACCGCTTTCTCTGCAGTTCCTGCTTAAGTGCTGACTGAACCACGATCAAGGTGTGGGTATGGTCTCCCAAGGGGCCACAATAGCTGGTTCTATGACCACAATGAGATTCAACCATCTCAAATGCCCCAGAAAATCTCATCTCCCTGGCTGCTCTGAGGAAGGGCTGTTTTACTTCAAACTGTTCCCGCTGCTGGCCACCACCACCAAGGGCATATCCACCAGCAAATGCCAGTGACTGCTTGGGCTGCAGGACTACTGAAGTTGGAGTGCTTAAAGACATACTGCTGAATGGCTGTCATACATGACATCTGCATCAGAAACAGACCCCAATGTTGAAACCACTTGAAGACTGCCCCTCCAAAGTGGCCACAATTTAATACAATTCTTAAAGGTATGCACAAATATTTTCATCAAAGAATTATAATAGATGATTTCTTATTGTATTGGCACTGTTTACTGACTTATAAAAACATACTGAATTCTATTGCCTGGGATTTCGTTTTTCTTTAAAAAAAATCTTCAGTTAGACTTGGGAAAAGGACTAGGCTTCTTGTTAGAAGTGTCAGTTTTTAAACTAAATTATTCAAAATAACCTAATTTGCTTAAATGAAACTGAAATATTCTGTATTGGACTAAAGGGGACTAACTTATTCTGTACTGGACTAAAAGAGACTACATCTATGCCATTTATACCCAGGAGGTGCATCATATAATTAATGGTATTCTAGCCTTGTCAGTGATTTTCAAACTTAATAAAAATGGACTAAGTCTTTTATTTTTATTTTTTAAATTGATTTTGAGAAAGCCCTAACCAGTTTGGCTCAGTGGATAGAGCGTTGGCCTGTGGACTAAAGGGTCCCAGGTTCAATTCTGGTCAAAGGCATGTACCTTGGTTGCGGACACATCCCCAGTAGGGTGGTGTACAGAGGCAGCTGATCAATGTTTCTCTCATCGATGTTTCTAACTCTCTATCCCTCTCCCTTCCTCTCTGTAAAAAAAAAAAAAAATCAGTAAAATATATTTTAAAAAAATTTGATTTTGAGAGAGAAACAGCCATGTGAGAGTGATACATCCATCAACTGGCTGCCTCCTGTACGCCCCCTACCAGAGATGTGGGTATCCCTCAACCCGGCCTGTGCCATCTTGCAGTCTAGGACCCTCTCGCAATCCAGGACTTCTCGGGGGATGTCAGAGAGTGGGTTTTGGCCCAATCCCACAGGCCAGACCTAGGGACCCCACTGGTGCACGAATTTGTGCACCGGGCTCTAGTATTTCAGTAAGACCACTGCAACAGGTTAATTGCAGAAGCAGATCTGAGAATCCAGCTGTCTTTGACTAAGCCATATACCTACAGTTTGCAAAAAGTAAATACCATTCTCTTCACTAAATCTGTTTTTCATTTAAAATGTCATGTTAACATGTAATAGATTATTTTAAAGTGAAATAATGAAAATATTTTAAATTGTTCTGTTTTAACTTTAAATATAACAAATCTCGATACATATAACCCACAAGAACGAAAGCTCTCGCGTCCTCTTGGAACCAAAGGCTCCAAGAACCACTGGTTTAGCACAGGGCTGGCCAACTCAAGGGCACAATCTGACCCCTGCTGCTTTGTTAATAATGGTACTGGCCCACCATGATACCCATTCCTAAGTGGGTTCTTCCCTGCTTTCCTGCTACAAAAGCAGAGTTGAGCTTAGTAGTTGGAACAGAAACAGTGTGGTCTGCAAAGTAGAAAATATCTACGAGATGCCTTTACAAACAACTTGGCAGACCTCTGATTTAGAGTGCGCCCACATTTCCAGCCTTTATTATTACAGTAAGTTTCTAATTGGTACTTCTGCCTCTGTTCTTACCCCAGAACCTCCATTCTCCAAAGGCCAGAGTGATCTTTCTAAAAAACATAGTCTGTCACTCCTCTGCTTACCGTCGCAATCACTTCAAAGCACAATTCTAAGTCCTCAGCATGGTATTCAAGGCTTTCATTCATCAGCCTTTGGACCCAGCCAACCACACTGGTTTCCCAGAAAGCACCACACTCTCTCCAATCTCCCTCCATCTGGAACATTCTTCTTCCTCCCTCTTCCTACACACAGCCTCACTTCTCCCCTTCACTACCCATACAAGTCTCTGTACTGGGCACGTCTATCATGTTTTCTCGAAATGCCCTGCTCTCAGAATGATGCAATGACCCATCTGCTTCAGTCTGCCTAAGCAGAGGGCTTTGTGAGGCAGGAACTGGGTTTCTCTATTCCAATACCCAGCAGCCCTTCAGGACACTGTTCTGACCTTTTAAAATGAACTCAGCTGGAAACTAGCCCCCAATACCCTTCATTTTCTTAAGTTGGCTCCTTGGAGAAACAAAGAATAAGTTATTCTCCTATGAAAGACATCAGCTTTTAACAGTTAACAGGTACTGTGCTGCCTGTTTGCTAGAGATTCCCTGCATTACCTGGAATCTTCCCAACAATCCTGTGACAGTCACAAGGAACAGTACCCATTTCACAGACCTGATAAATGGCAGGCATACACCAAACCCAGAACTTCCCATGAAAACAATCTCAGCCACTTCATCTCCCAGTGCAGGGGAAAGCGGATGATTGAGGGTTACAGTGGAACTTCTCAAAGCAGAGCTCAGACCAGAACAAAACTTTCAAGAACAAAGGCCTTATGAGGCACAAATCTAAACAATTTACTACTTAAGTCCCCGGTCCAAGCAATCAGGGTACACATCTCCTTAAAGGACCCACCTGCTGTTAGCACTTGACGACATTTCTTCCTCAAGGATGTTTGGGTACAACCAGCTTCTTTTTATTTTTTTAAATATATATATTTATTGATTTCAGAGAGGAAGGGAGAAAGAGATAGAAACGTCAATGATGAGAGAATCACTGGTTGGCTGCCTCCTGCACGCCCCCTACTGGGGATCCAGCCGGCAACCGGAGCATGTGCCCTTTTGCCAGAATCAAACCTGGGACCCTTAGGTCCGCAGGCCCACGCTCTGTCCATTGAGCCAAACCAGCTAGGGCTACAACCAGCTTCTTGACCATCTTTATTCTAATTGCTTAATAATCACTAGTTGCTGACAATTACATTTTCCTTATTACCGACTTCTACTGTAATAAAACAATTCAAATGAAACTATCACAACTACGATGAAGAGTTATAAATGTGTTAACCCTGATAGATTACTAAGGCCGAAGCATATGTGGACTAAGATAGAAAGCCTGAATACACACCACAATAAAAAACAAACAAACCAACAACGTGGGTAATGACTACAAAGCTTTTTATCACCAAAAAAGATAACCCGAAATACCAAGCTTTGAGATGTGTTCAACATTTTACTTCAAACTGCAAAAATTTCCAATCAGTTTAATTCAGAGAACAAAATATTTCTGCCAAGGGTTTTTAAAAGACAGCATATTTTCAAACTATAACATCATAGTACTAGTAAAATACGTCATTTGTTGGATTTAAAGTTTGTTCAGCTTGTCAACAATGACTTCTTTAAGGAAAAAACAAAACAGAAATTAATAGAGGCATTGAGCCCTTCCACCTCTCTACCTCTCCAGCGGTTCTCAACCTGTGGATCGCGACCCCTTTGGCGGCTGAACGACCCTTTCCCAGGGGTCGCCTAAGACCATCCTGCATATCAGATATTTACATTACGATTCATAACAGTAGCAACATTACAGTTATGAAGTAGCAACGAAAATAATTTTATGGTTGGGTCACCACATGAGGAACTGTATTTAAAGGGCCAGAAGGTTGAGAACCACTGCGTCTAAACAAACAGGGTTTGCTTCACTCCTGATAGAAATTTCGAGGAAGTTAAACTGTCACCCACTTGGCTCATGCAAAATGAACAAAAGTAACGTATCCTAAGTGAACAGAAGAGAAACAGAACCAAACTGCTTAGGTTATATAAAATCACCTAGTTTCCACCTCAAACTCTATGCCTCTATCTTTAGACTTCTCGGAGCAGGGCTGAGCTTAATAATCCGCACCAAAGGTCTCCGGACCAAGAAGGTCACCGGAGGGGCCAAGGAGGAGGAGAGGGGACCAGACACCGGCCAGAGGCTGTCCGTTTCTTGGGGCAAAAGAGCGGTCTTTTGTGTAAAGGCAGAAAGTGACAGAGTGGCTCTAATGAAACTCCCGCGTCTCTGCCGAGCGGCTGGGTGGGCAGCCCGGAGCCTGGTGCCCTGGCTCATTCGGGCTACGGTGACGAAAAGAGCCGCCAGCTCCGAGCAAGGGCTTGGCAACGCATCCCTGGACAGGCAGGAACTGACCACCAAATCCCGACCCGTCTTTAATGGTGGACACCGCGGCCAACGGCGGCCCAGACCCCCGGCGGAACAGGCGG
>NW_005370286.1:1159479-1160050 GCF_000412655.1 Myotis brandtii | reverse complement strand
GCGCTACAGGGCGGCCATGGAAGCCACGGCCAATGGGCTGTGAGCTCAGGGCCCGGCGGTTCCTTGAAGACCAGGCTCCCGGCACTATCCCGTCGCACGCCTTCCCGGGGTTACGAGCGCCGCACGTGAGTCTGTCCTCCCGGCCTCCCTGCCCACCCCCGTGCGGGTCCGCGTCGCTTTTCCACACAGCGTGAGCCCGGGAAGTCTGTCCGTCCTTGGTGGCAACCTGGAGAGACTAGGTGAGCTCACCCCGGAGGGACCGCAGGTGGGAAAGGGGACCGAGAACAGAACCCGAAGGAGAGGGGCGTGGCGAGCGGTGAGTTGGCCCTGGAGTCCTGGCCGGTGAGGAGGGGAGGATGTGGTTGGCAGTTCAGGCTGCGGGATGCGCGCCGGCAGGGACCGCTGGTGGTAGCAGGTGGGATGCCGGTTCCGACCTGGACCGGAGCAGCCTGCAGTGGACGCTGCAGACCTGTTTCCAGCGCGTTTAAGAGAAAGCGAGGAGAATTGCAGGCAGTGAGTTGCCACTTGGCTGTGATGCGAGCAGAGGAAGGGTCGGCATCTCCTTTTCTCA
>NW_005370286.1:1148592-1159410 GCF_000412655.1 Myotis brandtii | reverse complement strand
AAAGAGTGGGTTACGCATCAGACTCTCTCGCATGCAAACGCTTTAGTGTGTGTTCAAGATGCCTTTTGAAGTGATGGCAAGATAATTAACTTTTAGTTTAGACTGTAGTCTTTCCTTAATTAGCTACTACTAAATTAAAATAAAGAAACAAGTTACATCTTTGAACATAGAGAGCTGCCTTCCTTTATACCTTAAAAATTTGAAAGAAATCACAGTTCTTCCTTGCATATCTTTAAAAAATTATTTGATTTACTTAGATTTCACTGACTAAATACCACTTAAAATGCCAAGTGTGGATTGTTTTCAAGTTTATTTTAGTAGCTAGCGCAGAGTTGTCATAGGTGTATCTACCTATAGATGTAGACATGTATCTAGCTAATTATATATCATATAGAGTAATTTTAATACCTTAAAAATTTTCTGGTGGCTCAGTGGTTGAGTGTCGATCCATGAACCAGGAGGTCACAGTTCGATTCCTGATCAAGGGCACATGCCCGAGTTACGGGCTCGATCCCCAATGGGGGTGGTGCAGGAGGCAGCCGATCGATGATTCTCATCAGTGATGTTTCTATCGCTCCCTCTCCCTTTCTCTCTGAAATTAATAAAAATATATTAAAAAAAACTTTTCTGTGCTCCATCAATTCATCTCTCCTACTCCCATCCCCTGGCCACCAAGGATCTTTTTACTGTCGTCTCCAGCATGTCGTATAGTTGGCTTCTTTCACTTAGTAATATGCATTTAAGGTTTCTCCATAACTTTTTATGGCTTGATAAGAAAGTTCTTGCCCCGCCGGTGTCGCTCAGTGGTTGAGCATCACCCCGTGAACCAGGAGGTCACAGTTCGATTCCCTGTCAGGACACATGCCCGGGTTGGGAGATCTATCCCCAGTGTGGAGCGTGCAGGAGGCAGCTGATTGATGATTCTCCCTCATCACTGATGTTTCTGTCTCTCCCTCTCCCTTCCTCTCTAAAATCAATAAAATACATATTAACACACACGCACACACACACAACAAAGGATGATATAACATGATGTGGTCAAAGGGACTTTGACTATAATTAGGGTTACAGACTTTTACATAGGGAGATTATCCGGGATTATGTGTACGTGCTAGTCTAATTACACGAGCACTTGAAAAACAGCATTTTCTCCAGCTGTACAGAGAGATGCAGAGTGTGTGAGGGACGTGACCTGCTGCTGTTGGTGGAGGGGCCACAGGGAAAGTGTGAGAAGGGACGCGGACAGCCTCTAGGAGCAAAGCCCAGCCTTGGCTGAGAGCCGGCCAGAAACGGGACCTTAGTCCTACAGCGACCCACCGGAACGGAATTCAGCCGAGAGCTTGGATGTAGGCTTGTTCTCAGAGCCTCCAGAAAGCTGTGCAGCCCTGCTGACAGGTACCATGATTTCAGCCTAGGCCGATCGCCAGGTGAGCCATCCTGAGCCCATCCCAACCTCCAGAACTGTGAGAATAGATGGGCCTTGTCTGAAGCCATTATGTTGTGGCAATTCTTAGGGCAGCAGAAGAAAACGAATACAGTGTGTATGTGTGCAATAAACGGACTTGTATCCACTCATCCATCTTGCTGTCTTTGCTGTGTGCATCTAGGCACTTAGTTCAATGTTGGCGCTCTGGCTGTGTGTGAGCAGCTGAGGACAAACCGTGCCTGTGTCCAGCAGAAGGGCACCTTGCGGGCGCTGGCAGGTCCAAGCGTGCAGAGCCGGCCTCTACTCTCAGCGGCACCACGAATGCTCTCCGAGAGTCCGGAGCCGCCCTGAGCACTTCACATGCGTATCATCTAATGCTCACAAGACCTACCATCTACTCATTTTCGGATGAGGAAACTGAGGCTTAGAGAGGACCAGTACCTTTCCCGAGGCTTCACAATCACTCAGAATCGAAGCTCAGGACCTGGCCGGCTTTGCTCAGTGGTTATCATTGGCTCTCGGACTGAAGGGTCTCGGGTTCGATTCAAGGCCACGTACCTCAGTTGCAGGCTCAATTCCTGGCCCCAGTCAGGGTGTGTGCTGGAAGTAACCAATTGATGTGTCTCACTCCCATCGATGTTTCTCTCTGTCTCTCCCCTTCCATTCAAAAAAATAAAATAAAAATAAAAATTGAAGCTCGGGTGTAACCTCAAAGCTGTGGCCCAAAACAAGGGGAGGTGACACCCCAAGTCCCCCTTCATGCCGTGGGTAAGCCACGGGGAGGACCCCAGCATTTGCTCTGCCCAAACTACAACCGCCTTGCCAGCAATACACCCCCGTGCCGTGGCCCATGAACTGAACCGGCTGCACCCCTCCCAAGATCGTCTTCATAGGGTTGATGGGAGAATGGCTGTGGGAAGCATCAAGCCGCTGTGGCTGCTGCAGTTGATGCCGTGACTCAGAGTGAGCCCGGAGCCATGCTGGAGAAACCTCTCCTGGAAAAGCGGGCACTTAGAGTTCATTATATCGACCCTGCACCCAGCGCCGTGGAGAGTGTCAGAGGCTCAATAAACGTGAACTTTTTGTGGGGCTGGGAGGAGGAAGCAGGTTGTCCTACACTGAGTGGGACAAGGGGAGGGGCTCTCCGTGGGCTGACTGGCCTGGGCCAGCCTGATTTCCCAGCCTGGTTAGTCGGTGTGTAAACCACAGGGCGTGGCAATGTCCCTCTGGGAATGTGGGCATCACAGGACTTTCGAGATTCTCACAGATTGCATTGTCATTTGTATTTTCATCACATAACTTTGAACACATTCAATAGTACAGCTTCCTGTATGGAGAGACTACTTTGCAATATTAAAGCCTCCTCATGCACTAAGAGGGCCACACCACACTTACCCGTGTCCCCAGATTTCTGGGTCCAGGACGTCGCCCCCATCTGCTCTTCTCGGTGCTGTTTCCAGTGACTTTCACTAGGGCCTTGTGGCAATTTCTTCACAGCATCCAGTTTCTCTCTCCTTTCCTCTCCCTGCCTTCTCCTTCAGGACCCTCCTCTCTCCCTCCTGTATCCACTCTCCCACTAGGAGCTTGTGTGTCCTGAGCCTTTCATTCCAGTGCTGGGCTCAGCTCAGTGCAGGCTGCTGGGTGTGGAGGGGCAGGAGGAGCCTGTGTGATGAGCTGTGAGCCCTTGGCCCAGAGGGCCAGACCTGCAGGAACTCCCCCTCTCCCCGCCTCAGGCTTCCCCCTCCTCAGGCTCCCCCCCTCACCCGCCCCGCCTTCCTGTACAGAAGTACTGGGGCTTCTCTGCCCTCTGCTTGTTTGCAGCGACAGAGTGAGGTTGTGGGCCTGCAGACAGCCAGACCCCGGCTCTGAGTCATGCACAGCTGGGGACTGGAGGAAATGAGGAAATGTGCTCGTACCTCTGGGAAAATCTTTTCTCTCTGAATTCAGCAGCATCCATCCGCACCTGTGCATTTCTCTGTATTTTGGAACACTGTCAGTGATGTGATGTTTCCTATTTTTAAATCAGATTCTTAAAAGTGAGAAAAACACTTGCTCATTCTAAGTGTTTTTTTTTTTTAAAGAAATAATTCACGGACGGAGATAACTTCATTTCAAGAATAAAAATACTAGCTTCGCAATACTCACCATTTGGTCTGTTCTCTGAATTATAAACTTGAGGCAGATCTAAAGCACTTTGAGTCCCCACGTCAGCGAAAGGATCAGAATCCAAGGCATGCAGTTCAGACTGTCTTGTCATTTCCCTTTATTGGGAGCCCATTTGAATTTAAATTATGCGCAGTAAGTGTCAGATCTTCCTCCATTTGTCTCGGTAGCTAAGGAATTCTGTATATTTAAAAAAGGTCTTTGTACTTCAAAGGCTCCTGGACAACGCGAGTCTCTTCATCTCCTGGGAGAGGTGTCGGGGAGATTGATCAGAATACTTTGAGGCTCCCCAGGAGGAGGACCCCACCCACCCCACCAGCTGGGGAAGCTGCGCTTTAGTCTTGTCCTCAGCTCAGCTCTGCCTTCTCTTGGGAAACCTTTCTGGTGAGCCCCCTTACTAGGCACCCCTGCTTTCTGCCTGGGGTGGCAGGGGCAGAACACCCACTAGGGGGCAGTGCATTTCCGGGACCTGCCGCTGGGCCTCAGAGCGATGAACTCCACACTCGGGGTTCCAGAATCAACTGAAAGCACACAGTGCAAGAATGCGCCTTCCCTGCCTGACCTGAGACCTGACCAGACCTGTTTCGTGGGACTGGTTTCCGTCTGAGCTCTAAAATGTGTCCCAGCGTGTGGTCCTGAACTTGGGGTGTAGACATTGTTGCAGAGGCTCCTGGGGATGACTCTAAAATGGGGGTGCAACTGGATGAATGTGTGCCCCAGCCAGGTGACCTCCATTTTGGGAGCCAGTCCCAAGGTTCCAAACCCTGCTCTGCTCCTCCAGCCGGTCCGAGTTTGTGTCTTCATCCTCCGTGGTAGGACCTCTGTGCAGCTCTGCCGGCCACCAGGGGTTATGCGTGGGGGGAGATGACCCAAACTCTGGAAACAGTCACGTGTCTAAATGTGAGCTCTTTTCCTTACAGAAACCCCAGAGCCAGGAGTCATGTTGCAGCCCCAGCCCTCACTCTCTCAGTGGACATAGTTAAGGGCAGGGGTCCTCAAACTACGGCCCGAGGGTCACATGCAAATACAAATATAGTATTTGTTCCCGTTTTGTTTTTTTACTTCAAAATAAGATATGTGCAGTGTGCATAGGAATTTGTTCATAGTTATTTTTTATATAGTCCGGTTTTTTTACTTCAAAATAAGATATGTGCAGTGTGCATAGGAATTTGTTCATAGTTATTTTTTAAACTATAGTCCGGCCCTCCAACGGTCTGAGGGACAGTGAACTGGCCCCCTGTTTAAAAAGTTTGAGGACCCTTGGTTAAGGGGAACCGGCAGATAGCTGTTAACTGTGGGCCTGCTGGGCCTGGCAACTTCCCTCAGCAGACTGCTGCCCTCTGCTGGCCAAGCCTGGGGAAGCAGGAGGGTGCTGGGGGGACTGGCCAGGGGAGGTTGTCACTTCTGTGAGGGGTGTGAAATCTTATAGGTGGACACACATAGGGACGGCCATACCTCTCCATGTGCCCTGGGTCAGCAGCTGGGGTCCAACCACCAGGCCTTCTGAGCTCTGGGCCATGAGCCCCTCAGCTCCTGCCTTCTCTGCTGGTGGAGGGGCTCCATCCCCGAGTGTCCTGGCCCCTTGCCCCTGTGTCCTGGCACTCCCTGTAGACTGGCCTCAGGGCTGGAGCTCACCCGCACCCCCTCAGCTTTTATAACTTTTCAATGATGTTTTCTAAATAGACCCTGCCATGGTACCAGGGTGGAAGCTCCCTTAGGTCCAGGGGATAGTGTCTCCGTGCCTGGGGGTGCCAGTCCTCAGAGACTGGAGGATTGGGGTGGGTTGTGCCGTCTGCCTGGAAGGGGCAACTGCAGCAGCCCAGTGGGAGAAAAAGCCTCGAGTCTGTCACTGGCCTGGGTCTGTCCCCAAAGATATAAATTGTGCAAAATAGGCAGGCAGCCTCTTTCCTCCTGCAGGCAGTGGGAACGGAGGTACTGGGGGGCTGTGTTTCCCTAAGACCTAACCAGGAGGGTGCAGTGTGACCTCCTCGGCTCCACTACTTTTCCTCCTGGGGGAGACAAGCGGGGTCTAAACATACTCTTGGGGGCCCATGTAGGTGGCTACTGACCCCATTTCACCCTTTAAACCCAGAGTGGAGTGACACCCCCCACTCAGGGGTGATGGGCAGGCTGGGATGAGGGTTTCTCAAGCAGAAAGCTGGGTGCTCCCCAGAGGCTGTCTGCACGCCACCCGCTCCCACCCTTGGGGCACTCCTGCAGAATGGGGTGCATGCCGGGTGAGGGTGTGAGCCGTTCAGGTAAATACAATTAGTGGGAGGATGAAGAACACATCTTGTCAAATGGGAGCTTACAGGGTGAGCGCAACAGCGCTAATGAGACATATTTGCCATGGGGTGGCGCTCTTGACCTCATGGTATTTTTTAAGCTTTAAAATGTTATTGAAATTCAGGTTTAGAATTTAACAATTTAATACAACATTATTTGAATATTTTCTAACCAGTATTCTCACCTGCTTTACATGATTTCTGGGCACAACTTTAAAGAATTGATACTTTCAGCCTAACTTTTCATAATATGCCAATTACACATTCATTAAAATCTCAGATACTTCCCTAAAATGGTTCTTATCTCAGTGACAGAATTTTAAAAAATAAGCTCAAATATTGAAAATTTAAGACATTGATATTGCAGCCACTGTAATGTAGAAAGGAAGGAAATGTACAATCTTAACCATTTAAAATTGTTAACATTTATTGTAGTAATGCAATATGAATTTTTAATATAATCATATGAATTTTTCATTAAAATGTTCAACCATTTCCTACTGAAGCATGTCCAAATTTATAAAAATCTTCTCCTTTAAAGTAACCGATACTGAATTAATCCAAAAGTAATCGTGGCACTTTAGATAAGACGTTTAGTCTACGGCAGGTTTTCAGTACCGAAGTGCCTGATCACTAGCAGGTTGCTGGAAAAAATATAAAGCCTGGATTTCTTTAGGGAGCAAGTCGTTTGGGATCTCGGGGCACATTGAGGTCTGACGAATACTGTGCAATCCCCAAACAGCATAGTCACTCATTCCGACCCAATGCTCCGCCGGCACAGGAGGCTCCGGTGCGGAAGGAATCAATGTCAGCCTTCATTCTTCCCAAACCGCTGCCAGGATGTAAGGCTCTCTGTTAGCAGCTGAGGACCATGTGTGCTTTGAGCTGCTGACAGTGTTTTTTTCTCCTTTCATGAACATGTCATAAGAGTTGGACTGTTAGTATTTCTTGGGTAGTCCTAGCCAGTTTGGCTCAATGGATAGAACGTTGGCCTGTGGATTGAAGGGCCCTGGGTTGGATTCTGGTCAAGGGCACGTACCTTGGTTGCAGGCTCTATTCTGGTTTTGGTCTGGGTGAGTACAGGAGTGCAGGAGGCAACCAGTTGATGTATTTCTCTCACATCGATGTTTCTCTCTCTCTCTTTGTTTCTCCCCCTCCCTTCCACTCCCTCTAAAAATCAATGGAAAAATATCCTCAGGTGAGGATTAGAAAAGAAAAGAAAACAAACAAAAATTTCTTGGGTATGGAAGAGTTTACAGCCCATGGGTATTTATCAAGAATATAAAAACTGTATCATGCTTTTCCTTTAACAGACAACCCAACAGTTTTTCCTTTGGCATACTCTTTGTCTCCCTTTCTTTTCTTTTAAATATATTTTTATTGATTTCAGGGAGAAAGAGAGAGGGAGAGAGAGAGATAGAAACATCAATGATGAGAGAGAATCATTGAATGGCTGCCTCCTGCACTCCCCTTATTGAGGATCAAGTCTGCAACTTGACCGAGAATCGAACCCTGACCTCCTAGTCCATAGGTCAGTGCTCAACCATGGAGCCATGCCGGCTGGGCCTCGTCTCCCTTTCAATCCAAGCTTCCCTAAGTATAACCAATGCCTCACAATACTCTGGTCTTAAAGTTGGCTCCAAAAATTTGAATGGCTCACATGGAAACTGTTTATTCACCGTCTGAATTTCAGTTGGAAACCTTTTTTGAAGTCCTTTCAATATTTCTATGAAGGTGTCAGCAGTTTCTTCCCTAACTTCATAGTAATGATAATTCAAAGCCATTTCAATGTCCAAACTGACAAGTTCAGATGTGTGTGGTATTAGAGTCTTCAGCTCGGACCTCATTTTAAAGGATTGTGAGCCAGTTGTCCAAGGCAACCTTAATTTTTGTTGCATGTTTGCTCATTTGTCTGCAAACTAACAAGAGGACATCTAGAATGAGATAGTGCTGTTGAAGTTTATAGGACTTTCGGGTTAAATCTTACAAGATGATCTCTTCCCCTTCTCATTCTCCTGTCCATCACCGCTGGTGTCTGCCAGCTGTCACTGTTTCCGAGATGATGACACAGGCACTTGCCTGTCCTCCTTTGCTGGGGAAAAAGCCCAAAGATCAGGCCCATCTCTCATAAGTCTCCCGGGACTGGGTCATCCTGCTGGGATGGCCCCTGGGGAGCCAAGTGCCCTCTCGGAAGGAGAGCCTGTGGGAACATCCCGCTCTCATTTTCACTGTGGCTCGCTTTCCTCTGCAGATCGGGGAGGAAGGTGCCAGGAAACTCGTTCTGAGTCTTCAAAAGGTTTGTGATGAGACGTTTAGAGCTGTTCATCCATATTCGCGTCACGATCAGGGCCCGTAAATTGGGAGAAGAGAAGGGGCTGACTCCGCGCAGGCCCCTCGGTCTTGCAGCTGCCAGAGCAGTGCTGGGTGCGTCACAGCAGCGTGGCATGCTCCCAGGGAGCCAGAGCCATCAGCCACCATTTCCTAGGACAGATTGCATTTGAGTTCACATTTAATTTAATTTTCAGCTCTCCAAGGGGAATGAAGCCATTTCCTAGCACCGAGGAGAGAGACACTGAAGAAAGTAGACAGGTGTGGCCGAGACAAGGGGCTCCCTTTTAGGAAGGCGGGTACTTGGGAGTTAAGGTTCTCTGTTTCAGCTCTCACCTGGCGGAGGAGGTCAGAGCCTCTGAGATCTCCCTGCCCCAGTGCTGGGCCTGGGCACCTCATTCTTGCTCTTTTCCGGGCCTCCCTGGGTGAGGAGGTGGCCACGGTGCAAGGCGGGGGGATGCCAGGGTGCAAGGCAGGGGGATGCCAGGGTGCAAGGCAGGGGGATGGCCAGGGTGCAAGGCAGGGGGATGCCAGGGTGATGCCAGGGTGCAAGGCGGCGTATGCCAGGGTGCAAGGCGGGGGGATGGCCAGGGCACAGAGGGAACTAGCTGACCACTCTCAGAAGGAGCTGCAGTCCCCAGGGCCTCTTCTCAGCTAGGACCCAGGGACCAGGCACGGAGGGTGTCTGTGGTACACCCAGGAGCAGAGCCCAGCCTTTCCAAGACTAGCTTCCAGGGTGTTCTGTCACCGCATCAGGCCACCTTCCCGCCAGCCTGGCACCCTTGTTTGTTCAGGATAAAGCTCACCCAACTGGCCTCTCTGGATACCAGCCATTCCTATTTGTCCTTGTGTGCCAGCTGGTCGGCTTCCTAACTGCCCCTGAGCTGTGTGAGGGGCCAGCGGGCCTATTCACTCCTTCTGGTTAATAAGAGCAAACGGCACACTTCTGGGAAGAGCCCTGTGACTGGCGCTCCAAATCACACACATGGAGCCCCAGGTGGGGCAAGGGGACCACTAAAGCCGATCCAGCTGCCTGCCGGGACCCCAGGGCAGCAGGGCCCCCTGCATGAAGGCCGGCGCCTCTTGGGAGGTCAGGGGTCAGATTCTGGACCCTTTTTCTCATGGGGTTCAGCATTTTGGAGCTTCTCTAATGGATTAGGGGGTCCCCCTTCAGATGCCTAGGCAGGAAGGTCTGAGGCCCTCCGAGGGTGCTGGGAAGAGGCTGGCCCCTGCAGTGTGGTGACACGGGTGCCTTCAGGGCGATGGTCAGTGTAGGTAGGAAAGCCAAGGCTGGGCACCTGGATCCTGCAGGGCCAGGCTCCTGGCACTCGGGGGCCACGAGGGCTCTGCTGGCAAGGGGGACCACTGGGACTTGTCTCCCACAGTGACTCCTGGTGACAGCAGGGGGCAGTAGCGCAGGCTCTTAGGTTCCCAGGGCTCAATTTGAGGGCTGGTCAGATGCTGTGAGAGGAGATACTGGGCTTCCTAGGAAGACTTGACTTGTGTAACTAAGAGCGAAGTGACTGTCATTATATCGCAAGACAATGCATGTAGTCTGCGCTGTCCTCCAGACTTGGAGCAGCTTGAGGGCCAGGGTGGGTCTCTGCTCACTACTTCCACCCTGGGAGCCTGGAGCCTGGAAGTCTCCCCGGTGCTTGGCGCACAGTAAGTAGGTCAGAAGATGTTTGCAGGACCAGAGCGGGCCCTGCGTAGACCCGGGGACAGTGACTCAGCTGTGAACTGTGGTGACATTTGGCTCAGTGACCCGCCAGCCCACCAGATTTCCTCTTGTTCAGACTTGGCCTGTGAGGAGTTTTAAAATCTGTTGCTGGCAGAGTGCATGTCCCATTAGAAACACCTGGGGCCCGAGAGCTTCATCATCTCACCAGCCTTCCTGTGATGAAGACTAAGGAACAGGAAGGGGTAACTCATTAAATTTACTACCTTTCTCTAACATCTCTCCATTATCTGATGTTCTAAACACACAGATTTCAAACAGGTTTTAGAAATTTCTATCACTGGATCTAAGGACTTATTTCTCTTTAATTTGGAGCTCATTTTGTGTTCACTATTATATCACTTGTCATTTTAGCCCAATATATCAAAATCAAGGAGAAAATAATTGAGCTGGAAACACCAAACTCCATAAATAATATAAACGATAAACGAGTAATTTGGGTGCGTTTTGCCGAACTTCAAGGACTCCAGTGCTCGCTGGGAAAGGTGTCTGGTCACTGCCACTCGTGGGCTTAGAGGACACATCTGTCTGGAGCACCTCTGCCTGGGGCACCTCTGTCCAGAGCACCCTAATTCCCTGGTGACCCCTTTACGAAGTGTTTTCTATATTAAAATGAATGAGTGTGTTATCGGTAGAGTGGAATATTGGCAATTTAAAGAATAGTGATCTTTTGCGCATGTGGCACCCCAGATTCCTGGTGTGGCCAGATGACTTGCCTCTGAATTTGGAGAAAGTCCCAGCAGCCCTGGGCGAGGTGTTATTCTGCCCGGTGTGGTCATCAGAACCCGTCCCTTCTCCCTGGGCGATCTTGGGTGAGTGGCTCTCTAGCTGTTGTGATCTCCATGGGGCGGTGGACCCTGGACCCCCCCCTGGGCCAG
>NW_005370286.1:1146069-1148582 GCF_000412655.1 Myotis brandtii | reverse complement strand
GGCTGGAGAGGCCCCAGTTTTAGCTCCTCTGGTGTTTATTCGAGAGGTGAGTGGGTTGAAGTTTTGTCTGGGAATTGAAGTGGATTTTAGTCACAGGACTCACTTTCACCTTTTGAGGATGATCTCCATGTCATGTCTGAGGGCATTTTGTTCCACTTTTTTGTTGTTGTTGTGGTAAAATACACACAACATAAAGATTACCGTTTTAACCATTTTCAAATGTGCAGACCAGTGGCATTGAGTGCATTCATGATGCTGAGTAACCATCATCACCATCCATCTCCAGAACGCTTTCATCTTCCCAAAGCGAAACTCTGTCCCCATTAGTCACCGACTCTCCATTCCCCCTTCCCAGCCCTGGCACCGCCATCCTACCTTCTGCCTCTGTGGACCTGACTCCTCCAGGACCTCCTGTAAGTGGAGTCACGTGGTACTTGTCCTTCTGTGTCTGCTTATTTCACCGAGCACAGTGTCCTCCAGGTCCATGGAGCTGTAGCAGAATTTCCGTCCATGTTCACCTACCTGTCAGCATTTCCTTCCTCTGAAGCAGTGGTTCTCGACCTGTGGGTCGCCAACCTGTGGGCCGAGACCCCTTTGGGGGTCGAATGACCCTTTCACAGGGGCCGCCTAAGACCATCGGAAAACACATATATAATTACATATTGTTTTTGTGATGAATCACTATGCTTTAATTATGTTCAATTTGTAACAATGAAAATACATCCTGCATATCAGATATTTACATGACGATTCATAACAGTAGCAAAATTACAGTTATGAAGTAGCAACAAAAATAATTTTATGGTTGGGGGTCACCACAACATGAGGAACTGTATTAAAGGGCCGCGGCATTAGGAAGGTTGAGAACCACTGCTCTAAAGGCTCCCGATAATGTTTGGTTGTACGGTAGGCCACATTGTGCTTATCTATTCATTCACTTTGGACAGTTGAGTTCTTTCTACCTTTTGGGTGTGTGAATAATGCTGGTGTGCACGTGGGTGTGTAGTGCTGTTCCAGCACCTGCTTCCGGATAAAGACCCCGAAGTGGGAGTGCGGGGTCATGCTGCAGTTCTAGTTTTGATTTTTGGAGGAACCTCCATACTGTTTCCCACAGCGGCCGCGTCACATTCCCGCCCGCGGTGTGCAAAGGTTCCAGTTTCTCCGCATCCCGCCAACACTAGCTGTTTTCTGATTTCCTCTTTTGATAATAGCCATTGCTATGGGTGTGAACTGTATTGCATTGTGGTTTTAATTTGCATTTCCTTAACAGTAAGGGATATTGAACATCTTTTCATGTGCTTATTGGCCATTTGTCTGTCTTTTTTGGAGAAATGTCTATTTGAGCCTTTTGTTCATTTTCAAAGTGGTTTGTGTATTTTTTGTTGTTGACCCACCTTGAACTTCAAGTGCACTTTAAAACCTACACTGTAGCCCTGGCCAGTACCGCCAAGTGGTTAGAGCGTCGGCCCACAGACTGATGGGTCTTGGGTTCGATTCCTAGTCAAGGGCGCATACCTGGGTTGCAGGTTTGATCCCCTGTGCTGGTCGGGGCATGTGCAGGAGGCAACCAAGCAATGTGTCTCTCTCACATCAGTGTTTCTCTCTCTCTCCCCCCCTCCCACCGTAAGAAACCAGAGCCAGTATTTCTCATTTAAATCAATAGCTATGAGGAGTGACATTGGCGGGGGCTGTGTGAGGACAGACACTGCTGTGGAAGGCTTGTTGGATGCTCACCCACAGGCTAACGAGGTGGCCTCGCCCACTTCAGAAGAAGGAACCAGGGGGAGGGCTTCCTCTCTGCTGTCAGAAATAATAACTCGGTGTCCTGCCCCAAACTTCAGGATAAGAATTTGGCTGAGAGACGGGGAGTCATTAGTGTCCTTTTACTGCAGGGAAGATCTTATCCCAACCTAATTATTTGTAAAAGTGTATTTTTACTCCCTGAAAATTGCAAGCTTTTAATAATTGGCGTGAGAGGCACAGTCGGTGCACACGGACGGGTGATTCAGTGATGTCTGCCTAATCAGCCGGCACCAGCCGCAGACCCACACCCCCAAAGTGGGGGTGCCTTGGGCTGGCGGTGTAATGAAAAAGGGAAACACTGAAGTGAGTGATCCTGGGTCATTATTTAATCAGGGGAGAGACCGGGGAGCTGATAGCAGCCCCAGGAATAGGATTTAATGAGAGAAGAGGCAAGAATTAATGCAAAGGTCAGCAAAATGATGTGGAGTCGCTTGGAATTTTTAATCAGCTCTGGTGTCCCGATCTGCTCCGCTCAGAAGCACTTTGCAATTATGGAATATGGGTAGTTAACTTGATAAGGAATAATAATAACCTGACGTTTACTTAGTTCTTGCAATTTACAGAGCCCTCTCCCATATTCTCCTTTTAATCCTTCCTGATGCCCCGGGGTGGAAGCCATAGGCCAGCCTGACTCTGTGAGGCCTGCTCAGGACCTGGAGCCAAAGAGCTGGGGTCAGGCTTCAGCCCCTTGTTATCACCTCCCCCCTCCC
>NW_005370286.1:1119272-1145973 GCF_000412655.1 Myotis brandtii | reverse complement strand
ACCCCCTCAGTGGCCTCCGCCAGCCCTGGCCTTGCCCAGACCCAGCGTTATGTGCAGGCGATGAAGTTTAGCTTAGCAAAGTCATGCTTTTGCTCAAGGACATCCACAGTGAGAAGCAGAACTATGGCCTCTTCTCTGGCTTCCCTGTCACCTGCATCCCTCGGTGACTTATGAGTGACATTAGATTGAAGGCAGAGTTTCCACGTCCCTTTGAGGTTTCAGCAGGATTCAGAAATGCCTGGGGCTGGCTCTGGGCCTGCTTGGCGGATGGGGTCAGTGCACTTGGGATCTGGGGACAGCACGGCAATCCCTATTCAGGACCCTAGATGACCGCCCCGCAGTCAGGCCTTGCGGTCTGTCCAGAGCACCCAGCCCTAACTCCAGTCCAAGGCCCAGCGTTTACGTCACTCCAACCAGGGAGCCTCTGTGCACACAAGCTTTTCATGAAGTCTTTGTGTGGTCAAAGCGTTCAAATCAGTTAGGTAAACACCTAGAGGTGCCATTGCTGGGTTATTTGGTAAGACGTAGTTTAGCTTTATAAGAAACCATCAAACTGTCTTTGAAAGTGTCTGCAGTATTTTGCATTTCCATTAGCAATGAATGTGAGTTCCTGTTGCTCCACCAGCTCCCCAGCATTTGGTGTTGTCCGTTTTTTAGATTTTAGCCATTAAAATAGGTACGCAGTGGTCTCTCATTTTTGTTTTAATTTGTAATTCCCTGATTACAAGTGATGTTAGCATCTTTTCATGTGCAGTCTTAGTTGGTGAGGTGTCTTTTCAGATCTTATAACTGTTTTTACTTTTTAAAAAAATTAATTTCAGAGAGGAAGGGAGAGGGAGAGAGAGATAGAGACATCAATGATGAGAGAGAATCATTGATCGGCTGCCTCCTGCACGCCCCACACTGGGGATCGAGCGCACAACCGGGGCATATGCTCTGACTGGGAATTGAGCCATGACCTCCTGGTTCATAGGTCAGCACTCAACCACTGAGCCACGTTGGCAGGGCTATACCCATTTTTAAATTAGTTTTTTTTTGATAACATATTGTTGCGTTTTAAGTGATTTTAGATACAAATCCTTTATGTTTTGCAAATATTTTTCCCCAGTCTGTGAATTTTTTTCCTTTTCTTAACATCTTTCACAGACTAGAAAATTTGAAGTTTAATAAGGTCCAAGTTGTCAATTTTTTTCTTTTATGAATCATGCTCTTAGTATTGTATCTGAAAACTCATCACCAAACCCAAGTTCATGTAGATTTTCTATGTTTTTTCCTCTAGAATTTTTATAGTTATGCATATTATATTTAGCTCTACGAATCATTTAGAGTTAATTTTAATTTACTGAGCTATAATTACATGTTTTAAAATTCATTCTTTTAAAGTGGACAATTCAGTGGTTTTTAGTATATTCACAAGTTTGTGCAACTGTCAACACCTGTCCAATTAGAGAACATTTCTATCACCCCAAAAAGAAACATTGTGCCTGTAAGAAGTCATTTATTTTGAGCTTGTGTGTGTAAAGAGTATAAGATCTGTGTATAGGCTTTTTTTTTTTTTTTTTTTTTTTTTTTTTGCATTCAAGCATTCAATTGTTCCATTTGTTGAAAAGACTATCCTGTCTCCTTTGAATTGCCTTTGCTCCTTTGCTAAAAGTCAGGCGACTCTACTGATGTGGGTCCCTATCCAGGCTTTCTATCCTGTTCCATTGACCTACGTGTCTGTTCTTTGGCCAGAGTCATGCTGTCTTGATTACTATAGCTTTATAACAAACAGCTCCTGAAATTGGGTGGAGTGAGTCCTTCACATTTGTCCTTCAGAATTACTTTCTCTAGGTCTTTCGTCTTTCCATATAAATTTTAGAATCAGATTTACAAAAAGGCTTTGGAGTTGTATTGAACCTATAGGTCAAATTGGGTAGAACTGACACCAAGCAATAGTAAGGGTTATAATCCTTGAGCACAAATATCTCCCCATTTATGTAGATCTTTGTTTTCTTTCACTAGGGTTTTGTCATGAAATTTGCATACAGATCCTATAATATTTTCTTGCCTATGTATATACCTACGTACTTTAGTTTTTTGGAGCTATTGTAAATTGTATTGTTTTTCAGATTTCAAATTCTAGCTGTTCATTGCTGGTACATGGGAAAGTAATTGACTTTGTCATTCTTTTTGTATGAGAAGGATGTGTACCAGCTCTTGTTGGATGTAACAGTCCATAGACATCCATTAGATGCAGTTGATTGATGGTGCTGTTGAGTCCGCTGTGTCCTTACTATTTTCAGCTGCTGGACCTGCCCATTCCTGAGAGCAGGGGCTGAAGTCTCCAACTGTAATATGGGGTTTCCTTACCTCTCTTTTCAGTTCTACTGGTGTTTGTCTCATGGGTGATGATGCTCTGTTAAGTGCACATAAGTGTAGGATGGTTATGTCTTTGGAGAATTGAGCTCTTATCCTATATAATAAAAGTCTAATATACTAAGTGTCCAACTGTCCATTCGACCATTCGACCAGTTGCTATGATGTGCACTATCAGGGGGCAGATGCTCTGACTGGTAGGTTAGCTTGCTGCTGGGGTCCGGCTGATCAGGACTGGGCGAGATGGGACAGACATGCCCTGGAGCCCTCCCGTGGTCCTTCCCCACCCCCAAACGTGCACCGGTGGGGTTCCTCGGCCTGGCTGTGTCCTCTCGCAATCCAGGACCTCTGGGGGATGTCGGAGAGCCAGTTTCGGCCTGATCCCCACAGGCCAGGCTGAGGGACCCCACCGGTGCACGAATCTGTGCACCGGGCCTCTAGTCATTATATAATGCCCCTCTTTATCCCTGATAATTTTTCTTGTTCTGAAACCTAAAATCAATATAGCCAGTCTAGCTTTCTTTTGATTAGTACTTCATGGCACGTCTTTCTCCATCCCTTTACTTTTAACCTATCCTACCCTTTATATTTAAGGTGGATTTATTGTAATCAACTCATAGTCAGGTCTTGTTTTTTAAAAAATTAATTCTGATAGTCTCTGCTTTTCGTTGGTGTATTTAGACCAGTTATATTTAAGTGATTCTTGATATTGTTGAAATAATGCCTGCAAATTTGTCGCTTCTTTCTTTCTTTCTTTCTTTCTTTCTTTCTTTCTTTCTTTCTTTCTTTCTTTTTCTCTTTGTTTCTTTTATCTCCCTTCTTTGGTTATAATTGAGCAATTTATATGATTCTGTTTTATCTCCTCTCATAGCACATCAGTCATTCTTTTAAAAACATTTATTTTTAGTGGCTGCCCCAGAGTTTACAATATACATTTTAAGCCAACCTAAGTTCACCTTCAAATAACACTCTAGCACCTCACATGGGGTGCTGGGACTTAGACTGGCCTCAGCTCCTCCCTCCCTTGCTGTGATGCTGCTTTCACTATCCTTGTGCGATGATCACCCCATACACTGTTGCTGTTATTGAGCAAACAGCCCCTCCTTTTCCTCTTCACCATATTTAAGTATACAGCTCAGTTATAAGTATATTCATGCCTGTTCATCTTTTGACACTGAAACTTTATACCCACTAAACTCTAATAGCAGTGACTTTTAGATCAGTTAAGAGAAGTAGATTTTATTTTATCTTCATTTATTCCTTCTCTGACAGTCTGCCTCTGACCTCCCTGCGGTTGGAAGCAAAGTCCATGTCGTTCTGGCTCTGGGCCTGAGGCTCCCGGTCTCGGAGTGTTAGAAATGAAGTGAAATGAAATGAGCTAAGGGAAAAGACTAGTATGTCACAGATCATCCAAGAGAGAGCTGTCAGGGCCAAATGTGCAGAAATTGGCTTCATCCTCTGGTTCAGCTGAAGAAAAAAAAAATCCCCTTTTATTGGGAGAGCGCCAGGTTCCTGGGATGGAATCTTCCTGTCAGGACTGCTCTCACCTTCCATGGCTGATGGAGCCACGTGGGGAGAGGGGCAGGGCGGCCACGCTGACATGGTCCTGGCTGAGGCCAGGTTTGCCGGCTGAACTACCGAAAGCAAGTGACTGAGCCCCATCCCAGCAGTGACAGCTCCTTGTCAACTGCTCGGCGCCAGAATTCCTCCTCTTCATTGGCGTGACTGTCTTAGAAATGGGTTCCAGGAACAGCCCCCTTCTTGAGCCTGGACCCAACACCTAGTGGACCAGGACATTTGACCTTTGGTCATGAGACTGTCCCCTAAAGTGGGTGAAGCCTGAGGACGTCAATATTTGCTGCCTCGTGTTCTAGGTGTGACAGCCAATCATATTCACAGCCAACGGTGTGTCCAAAGGGCTGCTGGGTTCCTTTGCCGGGGGTCCCTGCCTCTGAATGCTGGTCACCTTGTCTGCTTGAGGACCCGCCTGCAAGGCTCGGTCACCTTGGCGGGGCTGGATGTGCAGCCTCCAGGCCGTGGGCGCACCTGCCTGCAGGGAGGACAGCCGTCCCTTTATCTCCTCGCCAGCGTCTGCAGCTGCTCGTCTGAGGACGTCTGGCTCTGTCCCTGGGTGTCCATTGTGTCTTTTTGTCAGAGTGTTGGAACTCTTAAATATAAGGGACTTTCATTTGTTGTTTAAAAAATGTTGCAAAATATACCAGAAACAAGTAGCAGAGGGGAGATTTTTGCTGTTCACAGGACAGTCTAGTTTCCGTTGTAACCTCATCTTTTGGGGACAGGTGTGTCCCCTTCCAAGGATATAGAATGGGGTCTTCAGTTTTCTTTTACTATTTTTACACTTTCCATCTTCATTCTGTATGGAGTTTATTTATACGCATGGCGTGGCCCGGGATTCTGATTTCTTTCCTTCATAGCCAGTTACGCCAGCACCTCATGTCAAAAAACCTGCCCGATCCCACCCAGCTGCCTAAGTTCCTGCCATGGTGCGGGTCAGCTGCGGGCACTCTGGTGGGTCCTTGATGGTCCTGCGTGTTCCTGGGCCAGGCCATGTGGTCAGGATCCCGTTGTCACTGTTGGAATTTTACAGATTTGACAAGATGTGATTCCCATCTCGTTATTTAAAAAACGTTCTCAACGGTTTTCAGACATTGTTCTGCCATGGGAATTTAAACACCATCTTGCTGATTTCAAGAAAGGGTAATGGACAAGGTCTCTTTAGGACTCTGAGGCAGGTGGCATCACACTTGCACTTCTGTATGGGAAATTGGTCCATCAGGGTCACAGCACCTCCCCCCCCCCCGGCAGCTGAGGTCCTGCTCCGTGACGTGCCACCTGCGATGGCCCTTCTTTACCTGGAGGTGAGTCGCCGGCCTCGCCCTCCTTTCGCAGGAGTGTACACACTCAGCATTCCTCTCGGGTTCTGGACCAAAGAGCTTGCTCTTCCGTGGTCCTTCCCTTTGGGAGGCCCCCATCACTCAAGGCCCCTCTGATGATGAATTTCATGTGTTAACGTGGCTGGGCCACGGTGCCCAGATATTTGGTCAAACCTTCTAGATGTTGCTGTGAAGGTGTCTCCTGGATGAGGTTAACATTTAAATTAGTAGATGTTGAGTGAAGCATGTGGTGGGCCTCACCCAGTCAGTTGAAGGCCTCAAGAAAGGACTGACTTCTCCGAGGAAGGGGATTCTGCCAGCAGATGGCCTTCGAACTGGAGCTGTAGGAACTGGAGCTGTAGCATCGGCCCTTCCCGGTCTCCAGCCTGTTGGTCCGCTCTGCAGATTTGGGACTTGCCTGCCTTCATGAATGCAGGAGCCAGTCCATTAGAATTTCTCTCTCCCCTCTCTGCCTGTCTATACTATAATTCGTAATAAATTGCAGATACAGGGAACTATCCACTGGCTCCTACTTTTGGGAGAGGTCAGGGCAGGAGGTGAGCGAGGAGACAAGGTAATGCCAGGGCCCTGCCTTATACTCGCTTCTCTGGGAGGGGTGCTGGGATCATGGACCTGCCTCATGGCGGTGGGAGTAGGCTCCTGTGGGGCCCAGGCAGGGGAGGGTGCTGTGGGGTGGGTGTGGACTTGCAGACTGGTGGGCAGGGTCCAGCTCCTCCTGCTGCAGGGACAGTAGTGCCATTCCCTCCGTGGGCAGCAGAGGGCAGTGTCCTGACATGGATCTCAGGAGTTCATTCAGACCAGGCAGGAGCTTTAGTTTCCAGCTGCTGGGGATCAAGCCAGTGACAGGCTCTCATTAGGTGTGTGCCCTGAACATCCCTTAACGAAGTCAAAAGCTGATGCAATATGGGAAGAATCGTTTCATATCTGAAATTAACGTGGGTTTCTAGTATAACCTAGGGAATGAGGACCTCAGAATTAAAAATAACAGGTTGGAGCTTGGCCGATGTGACTCAGTGGTGGAGTGTCCACCCGTGAACCAGGAGGTCATGGTTCGATTTTCAGTCAGGGCACAGGCCCAGGTTTCGGACTGGATGCCCAGTAGGGGGCGTGCAGGAGGCAGCCAATCAATGATTCTCTCTCATAATTGATGTTTCTATCCCTCTCTCCCTCTCCCTTCCTCTCTGAAATCAATAAAAACATTTAAAACAAACAAGCAAACAAACCAGGATGGAGTCAGTCTGATTATCCAGGGAGTAAGCCAGGGTCTAGCTAGCTAAACATGGCGGACACAGTCTGGACTGCAAATACGTTTCTAAAACCTAACTCATTCCCTTATACACGGCCACAGTTTTGATATTTGTGGAAAATAGATTGATCACACACTGATGATTCGTAATAAATTGCGGAGACAATGGTCAAATTTCCAAAACTGTTGGGACGCACCTTTTTCCCCAAAGTCTGACACGGACACCCAATTCCTGTCCCTCCCGCCCTCCCTCGTTGTCCCTCCTGGTCTCCTGCTCTTCTTCCTCGTCCCGATGTGTCTTCATGTCGTTTTCATCCCCGAATTTCTTTTTCTTCCTATTTCTCTCTCTTTCATCTGCCCTACTTTTTAAATCCCTTAATTAATTACAGTGTGGAACCGGGTTCTTTTCTCTAGGTAGTAATTATTAAGCAGGATCTTTGTTCCCCTCCTTTTAAGATTTAAACTTTTAAACATTTATTTATTTATTTTTAAATTAACTCAGAAAATTTTTTTAAAGAGCACCAATGGAGTCGTCGTTCACATGTGTGAATCAGTCCCAGCTGACTCTTTGAGAGAAAGCATCCGTTGGCGACCTACGGATGTTGCCCACCTCTGCTCTGTCACACACAGGGACTAGTAGCACCATCAAGGTCACTGTATCCAGCTTCCTGCGAGTAAACTATCCCAGGTTAAAAATGTGTCTGATGCCTGGCCAGTGTGGCTCAGTGGTTGAGTATTGACCTATGAAAAAGGAGGTCACGGTTCGATTCCCTGTAAGGGCACATGTTGGGTTGCAGGCTTGATCCCAGTGTGGGATGATTCTCATCATTGATGTTTCTGTCTCTTGCTCCTCCCTTCCTCTCTGAAATAAAAAAAAATATATTTAAAAAATGTATCTGATGTTAAACTAGGCATCTAGACATGGTTGCTTTGTTAATGCATTCCAATATCAGCCCTCATTTTCAATGGCTTAGAAAATGTTAGTAATTTTATTGAGTTGCTTTCCAATGTTCTTACTACATTTGTCCTATAGGCTTATTGTATTTATTGGGTGTCAGTTGCATTTCCTGTCACTACTACCTGTGTGTCCACAAAGCTAAACCATCCAGGAAATTTACCCGGTTTTCCAGGTCTTCCTAGTTGATGATGGCCAACTCCCTCACCCCCAGTTTTATTGCTTTTATTATTGCCTCTTTCATCCCAACAAGTTCTTATATTTAACTTTAAATACCCATAGCAGCCCTAGCCGGTTTGGCTCAATGGATAGAGCATCGGCCTGTGGACTGAAGGGTCCCGAGTTCAATTCCAGTCAAGGGGCACGGAACTTGGTTGCAGGCTCCTCTCTGGCCTGGGCCCTGGTCGGGCTCGTGCAGCAGGCAACCAATCGACGTGTTTCTCTCACATCAATATTTCTCTCTGTCTTTCCCTCTTTCTTCCACTCTCTCTAAAACAAACAAACAAAAAAAAACCACACACAATCTCTGTCTTTCCCTCTTTCTTCCACTCTCTCTAAAACAAACAAAAAAAACCACACACACAAAAAACAATGGAAACATATCCTCAAGTAAGAATTTAAATAAATAAATAAATACATACATATATGCATACCTAAACCATCCTTCCAGTTGAAAACATAGGAGAAGTCTTTGTGACCTTGGGGTTAGTAAAGATTTCTTAGGTCTTATACCAAAAGCACAAATCATAAAAGAAAACACTGATAAACTGAACATCATCAAAATTAAAAACTTCCCTATGAAAGATTGTCAAGGAAAGGCAAAGGCAAGACGTAAATGGGGAAAAATCTTTGCAAATCACGCATCTGAAAAAGGCTTGTATTCAGAATATATAACTAAATCTCAAAACTCAATAATAAGAAAATAAGCAATGTAATTTAAAAAAATGGGCAAAAGATTTGAGCAGATGCTTCGCTAAATAATATGCAAGCATGACAGATAAGCACATGAAAAGATGCTGGCTGTCATCAGTCCTTGAGGAAATGCAAATTAAAACCACAAAGAGATGCCACTGTTAGGATGCCTAAGAAACAAAGAAAAACAAACAAAAAGACGGGGACAATACCAAGTGCTGGCAGGCCGTGCAGCCCCTGGAACCCTCCCCCACTGCGGGAGGGATACGGAAGCGCACAGCCACTTCGGAAAACAGCCAGGCAGCTCCTTATAACGCGCCAACAATGCATTTACAGTGAACGCAGTCATCCCACTCCTGATGAAGCACCCTAGAGAGGAAAAGCTACGGTTACTTAACAACCTGTCCATGAGCATTGACAGTGGTTGTGTTCGTAATTGTCCCCAAAAGGAAACAACCCAAATGTCCTTCCAGTGGTGATGACATGAGCAACTGTGGTCCGTCCCTGTGATGGGCATGCCTAGCGGCACGAAGGAGCAACTGCTGGCGTGGATGGCGTGGACAGCGCCACTGAGTCTCAATCACATGGCTGAGTGAGAGAAGCCAGCTAGAAATGCCACGACTTTTCGGATGATGGCCAGGAAAAGGCGGAATTAGAGGTGCTTCGATTCCTAGTCTGTGGATCTTTGTGGCCCCTGATCGCTCCCTGACCTTAAGTGGGGTGCAGGCTCAGCTCTACCACTTTGCCCCCCCCTCCTCCCCCTTCCTGTTCATGCCCTTGCCACACGTGTCCGTCATCTCTCTCCACTGTCTCCTCATTTGTGGGCTGTGTGCTGTGGGTTAGCCTTTTAGAAAGTTCCTTCTGTGCTCTCAGGGGGGTACAGGACACGTGGCCATGATGCCTTTGTCTCAGCAGAGACCCTCACAGGGGCTTCGAGCTAAGTCTCAGAGGGGGACTGTTTTGGCAAAAAGCCTGAACATTTTCCAGGCTTTCAGTGTGTCTCCCCTCCTCCGCCTCCTCCCCCCCAGGTAGGGTGTTTTGGGTGCTGTGCTTTCCTCTGCCTGCTGCACGGGTGCAGGGTGGCTGCACTCGGTCGGGGGGAGAGGGAGGAAGGGGGTTCAGGGTGAGAGTCCTGGCTCTGGGCAGGGTGCTGGCTCAGAGAGGGTGCCTGCAGGGGCCGGGAGGACGGCTGCACAGCCAGCTCCGCACCTCACTATGGCGCGGGCGAGCTTTGGAGGCTGGTGGAGGGGGGACAGTGCCACCTGCCTACGGGCCAGCAGACAAGGGGCATTCAGTGGGCCAGTCACTTCTCTGTTGGAACGCACGCAAAGGGGTGTGTCTGGGCCAGGTTTTTGTGTCACAAAGGCATTTCAGCGGGTGAGATAAATGGCTTTTTCTGTAGTAGAGGACTGTGAAGTGGAGTGTGGCCAGCGGCCTGTGCCAGCCTCGTGCCTCCTCCTGAGGCCTGCCTGCTTGGTTATGGGCTTGGACAGGCTGATGCTTTTAAGAAAAACGGCTCTTTCATGGAAACCGAGTGTTTTAAGTCGAGCCTTTGTTTTCCTCTGTGGTCTGGCCTTTCTGAACCGTCTCAGACCCACAAGCCACTCAGACCACGAACGGGGAACCGCTTTGAGCTGCCCAGGTCAGAAGTCCTTCCCCAACTCCCACAGCCTCGGGGCCCTAGAGGCAGCAGGAGCTTCTGTGGGCGGTTCTCCAGTGAGTGGCTCCAGAGGATAGAGGAGGGGTGGACGGTGGCACCTGCTGGGCTACCTGCCTGCCTCCCTGGACAGGTAACTCCCTAGGCAGGGCCATGCCTGGCCAGCCCAGTGTGGCCTGGGCATGAGGCAATTCTCATGTGTGGCTGTCAGGCGGCTGCCCAGGGTCAATGTACCACCAGACACAGTGAGTGTCTGATGAGGCCGAGACTTGGGAGCAGGACCCCATCCCCTCCCCTCGTTTCCTTTCATTCCCTTTCCTCTTCAGTGGTGAACTCGTGTGATAGTGGAGTGAGTCTGTTAAAGCGTGGAGTTGGCTTAGCTCTCACTTCCTGTAACGTCCTTCCCGCATCTTCTAATGGGAACAGCAGCCACGTGGGGGTCCCTGGCCACAGATGTGGGTCAAGGGCACCTGGCTGGTCAGTGACTTCTGACCTCCAGCTCACTGTTAAAAGATTTGTTGGTCAACCAGATTGTGTAGGCCTCACAACCTTGATTTAAAAGGAACGGAAAACACTGGTCACAGCAGGAGAGCCGGCAGGAGGGACCTGCATGGAAAGGAGACTGGGGGCTCATAGCAGGAGGAGCAGGAACTGTCCGCCAGCGAGGCTGGTTCTGGGGATCGGGCGTCCCCAGTACACCCCATCCTTCCCGTGCCCCCTTTCCCCAATGGCTTTCATGCGGAGTGGCATCTCTGGGGGAGCGACATTCATGTAACAGGATTGCTCCAGGAACCAGGGCATGCTGGGCCCCTCCTGCCTGGACTGACATGTGTGGAGGTGGCCAGGGGCCCGGTGTCTCTGGACCTGGGAAATTATAGCTGGATCGACTCTGCCTCCATCATCCAAAGATTAACACCCTTGTGGCAGCTCTGGCTTTGTGGGTGGGCATTAATTATTCAGTATTACGACTTGCTCCACCGAGGCTTTGTGACCGTGGGAATATAATGAGTTATAAAATATAGAAAAGCCATTTATTTTGTCTGATGATCTAAATGCAAACTGAAGACCACCTTTGCTGTTTTTCTGCTTTGGGGGACCAGCTACTTGGATAGAATAAATATTTCAGTTTTCTGCCTTTACATTGCTGACTTCATTTCAGAATGACTCTTTTCAGGGTGCTACCAACTATTTACAGAACCCACCGAGCTCTTCAGGTGGGATTAGGTCGTGTTTTACACTCGATGGATGCCAATCCTTTCAGCGGCAGACAGCAAATGTGTTAGTCTCAGGATGAGAATGGGCTGGAATGACTTGTTTTAGGTGCCCGGGGGTCCAGGCGGTGGGTGGCGGGAGCTTTAGGAGGGTGGGCACGGAAGGAAGGGGCACGCACCTGCCCCAGGAAGACTCCCATGTGCTGTGGTGAGCTGTGAGGTGCTGCTACCAGCCTCCTTAGTCAGGTGAAGGTGAAGAGGCTCAAATACCCGCATCCACTCCCTGTGGCCGACCTGGGAGGTTTACCTAGGGACAGATGAAGGGGGGCAGGGACCCCGGGCAGTTTGGACATAGCATTGCTCTGGTTTCGCCTGGCCCTTCTGTGGTTCAGATGCCAGTGCAGTGTTTAAACTAACTTATGCATGGCTGTGGGTTTTACACTTTCCTTCCTGCCCCTAACGAGCAGCCTAGCCAGCCACATTGGTAAGTGCTATGAATTGCCTCCCGGTTAGTGTCCTGCCCCGATGACCTGGGGTCTAAGCTAAGACCAGGCTTCGCCTCAGGGCCGGAATCACGGCGATTGGACGCTATCACTTTTTGCTTAGCTGCTTGTCCGGGTTTTGGAGGATTCGCTGTCGCCATAAACACTCTGGAGTGTAAGCCATGCATCCTCAGCAGCGGGGGTCAGAGGGCGGTGGCCTTGCCCGCCCGCTGTTCCCTGTGCGACCTTTGTTCTCAGCATCTGTATTCCTTCCCTGTGTACGGTCATTCCACGGAGGAACCATGTTTAAAAGTCAGTGTGACGTTTAGGATCATGCGTGTGAAATCTTAATGGGGCTGAGTCTGGAGGGCAGTGGTGCTGGGGTGGCCCTGTGGTCACTGCCTGGAGCCGGCTGTGCCAGGCTGAACACCCACATCCCCCCATGGTGTGTCCTGTGCCTGTGGCTGAGGCCTCCCTCTCTGAACTCCAGACAGTGGGTTTCCCCCTCGGCCTCCCGAGGTATTGCCTCTTTCCCGCCTCAGGACTATGCAGGAAATAATCTGTCCCTTCCTCCTACCCCTTTCTCGGAGGCCTACCCCCAGCCTGGGCAGCCCGTCTCTCCTGCCCCCTTCCTGGGCCACCATCTTCACCTTCCAGCTCTCAGTGTCTGACAGGTCTGTCTGTGCCTCTCCCCCCTCCCCTCCCAGTGTGTCTCAGCGAGTCTCCCGACAAGCAGGTGGTGGAGTGGGGTGTCCCCCTGGAGGACGGGCAGTCAGCTGGCTCAGGGCACCACCCTGGTACCCGTGGGTGGTACCAACAGGCAGATGGAGCCTGCAAGGCCTGGGAGAGCTGGTCTGGTGCAGGCGCCACTGCAGGGAACCCGCGGGGCTGGCTGCCCAAGTGGAGGGCGGTGAAGCTGATGACAGATTGTAAGAGTGAGAATTGGAAGCTGTCTGGCCGCGTGGCTGGTGCTCATAAATCTATTCGGATCCTGGAATAACAGAGGGAATACAGCAACCTAACATTTGCATTGAGTTTGGAGCCTCAGCTCTCACTGCCCCCACGTGGGGCATTCGGTGCCGACAGCCCGAGTCTGGTAGCCGAATGTGTGGCTGGGGCTCCGCCACGCCCCTGCTCTTGGCTGCCATTCTCGAGATGGTGGCGGCGTTTGCAGTTGATCACAGCTGCTTCCTCACACGGCTCTGTCGTGTCAACAGTGAAAGACACGCCTTCCTCCACTCAGTGCTTCACTGGGAGTCTGCCTTGTACAACGAAAATCGGTGATTGGAGCGCTGCGCGGGCTTGTTCACCAAGTCAAAGCCCTGGGAACGCCCGAGTGCGAGGGCCAAGGATGGAGACGCGGATTGGCCAGCGAATGCCAAGAATGAGACGCAGCCAAGCGGTTGTCTTGGAATTTGTTAGGAGAGAAAAGCAAGCCTCAGAACAACATATACCATGTTCTGTGTTTTGTAGAACAAACAAAGCAAAAACCCCTCTAAATGTATGCACGGCGGGGCAAAAGTAGGTTTACCATTGTGAGTACATGAAACAGAATTTATTCTTGTATTATTACTGATAAATGATCATATTGTTTTCCATACAAATAATATTTTTTGCCCCACCATGTGTTTGCCTAAATAGCATACATGTATGTCTGTATGACTGAAGAGAAAAATACAGACACTTTCTTATGACCCTTTCACCACAGTTACCTGGGGCAGGTGGGATGGCTGATGGGGTGGAAGGAGGAGACAAGTCAAACAGTGGAAAGAGGCATGTGCAGTTTTGTTAAATTGTGTATCTGTGGATATATGCAGAAAGACATTTAAAAACTCACATTACTGCCCAGCCAGCACGTCTCAGTGGTTGAGCATTGACCTATGAAGTAGGAGGTCACAGTTCGATTCCCAGTCAAGGCACATGCCTGGGTTGCAGGCTCGATCCCCAGGTTGGGACGTGTAGGAAGCAGCCAATCAATGATTCTCTCGCATCATTTATGTTTCTCTCTCTCTCATCCTCTTCCTTCCTCTCTGAAATCAATAAAAATAAAAAATTAAAAAACTCATGTTACCTCTCAGTTGACGCAGGGCGGAAGGGTGCGTGCAAGCCAGGGTCTGTGCCTTGGTCGTGGTCACTGGCTTTGTGAGCATGGACGCCTTGGGAGCCGTGGGGAGAGTGGCGGACATGCCCATGGGGAGTGAGCCTTGTTCATGACATCAGCATCAGAGGCTACTCTGGACCCCGTCCAGGTTCCCCCAAGGCGTGCCATGTGCTGCTTTCCGGAAGAAGACATGTGGAAGAGAGAGACAGAAAGTTGGCTCCTGTTCCTGGATGCTTAAATGAAAACTTATGAAACAATAAGCTACACAACATAAAACAAAACATCGTCCATTTGCTAGTAATTAAATGCTTAAATATTTAAATTATTCGTATCTGATGTTTACCACGTTGCTGGTAGCCTTAAGGCGGTAAACACATGCGTCTCTCATCTCCCAGATGTCCCATAGCTTCACCGAGCTGAATCTCAGGTTGTCAATTACATCCCTCACCACGGACGGTGTTGCAAAAGCAAACATTAACTCCACATGCAACAGCCGCCGATATCAAGATTCCCATTATTAAGAAAGTAAATCTCCTTCTAGAATAAAGACATAAATACCATGTTTTTTGCTAGAAAAATTATGTGGGAAGATGGCCTCCAGAGATAGTCTGTCAAACACCCTGGAAGAAACACATCTTGGTGTGTTTATTGCAACAAACATTCTCTAAATGGAACGCCAGCTGAAGCTCTGCTTTGCTGAATGGCTGCTCACGCCACCTTCCCCCCAGCCCCTGCTGACCTGGGCAGGACATTTGGGAGTGGGCTGGGCTTGTCAACCTGGAGCGGCCTGAGGTCCCCATACGACAGGACGAAAAAGAGCAGAAATCGAGGAAACCTGCCGAAGAGGTTTTGCTGTCACCAGCAGCCTGTGACTAATCAGAGTCTAGAGCAGCCTTCAGAGGAGATGGCTAACTCACTGCCTGCCATAGCAAGGCGGGACAAAGGGACAGTGACTTCCTGAGCCTGGAAAATGCCATCAGCACTCCTCTTGGGGGCAGGGAAGAAGGAAGCTCTAGAACAGTTGGCTTAGACTTGGAAAGTATTCGCTCAATAGCACAGGAAAACAGAGCGTGTTTCTTGGGATTACATCTCCTTGCTCAAAGCTTTGGCTCTTTGTATACAATGGAAAAACCAAATGGGGCTGTCACAGGCAGCATTTTGGTTGCTACTGCTGCCAAACAAAGTACCCCAGAATTGAGCCATCGTTCCATTGTGCTACTGATTCAGAAGGCCAGCGATTTGGACCGGGAGCAGGGGAGCTGGCTTGTTTCTACTCCATGATGTCTGGAGCCTCAGCTGGGAAGACTCGATGCAGCAGCTGATTTGTCAGCTGGGCACTGGAATCACCCGGAGGCTTGCCACTCCCATGTCTGGAGCCGACACTGGGACACTGGAAACCTGGGCTGCTGACAGGGTGTCTACAGATGGCCTGTGCTGGCAGCTTAAGGCCCGGCCTGAATATCCCAGTGAGCAAGGCAGAAGCAACATCGTCTTTTCTGACTGCCTCAGAAGTCACCGGGCGTCATGTCTGCCTTCTATGACTCGCCCATGTTTCTCCTGTGGCCAACCCCAGTCCAGATGCACACGGGGAAGGGCTTCTGGGAAAAGCAGTTCCCACGCCTGTAGGCGGGACTCCCCATCCCCTTTCGGGGGCCTGCTTTCAAGTTCTCTTTCAAGAGAGCAGACATTCCTTCCCTGGAACCTGGGGGTTTTGTGGGGCGACGCAGGGTTGGGTGGTTTTGGCAGCAGTAGCAACCAAAATGCTGCCTGTGACAGCCCCATTTGGTTTTTCCATTGTATACAAAGAGCCAAAGCTTTTATAAGACATGTGGACATGCCTCCCTCAGTGGGGTCTGCCTTTGGGATGAAGCAGAAAACCCAGGTACTCGTGTCACAGCTGCCTCCACGGAGTGTCATGCTGGTGGCTTGAGTGTCACTCTGGGGCTGGCTAACGACTTCTTTGGCATGACGGGCGACCACGAGAGATGTGGTGCTTGGCTTCATTCACGATGGGGCAGCCTCCTGGACTTCTGACAGGAGAGGCATCATTCCCTGGAGAAAGGGATGTGGAGCCGAGGCCCCTGGAGGTGCAATAACCACGTGTCACTGTAAACTCTCAGCAGCTGCCTGTGGCTGCAAACACACAGCTCCCAACATGGCTGACCCCGTCATTAGGGGATCTGAGTCACTTGGCAGGCTGCCTGGGGAGACCCTTGGGGTGGCAGGCGGAGCTGGTGACAGGGATTCCCCCAGGGACTAGCTGATGCAGGGTGGGGCCCCCAAGTTCTGGGCTGGTTGATGCCAGGCTGTAGGCCTCGTGTGGGTGCTGCTGTGGGACAAGATGTCCATGATCCATCCCAGGCTGTTCTCCCTCTTGCCTCCCTCCCTCAGCTTTGGAGGATGGGGCTCTGGGTGCCCCCACCCCTGGGACTCTAACGTGGTGGCTGAGTGAGCCAGAGACCTGTTGTTTTTCATGTCCCCAGATGACTGTTCACTTCTTGGGTGGCTCTTTGGACTCACACTCAGTCTCTTGCTTCCCATCATCTGGGCAGGGGTCTCCCCACTTCCTCAGTCTCAGCCTTACCCTGTGCCTCCCACACCCTCCTCTCTGAGGCAGGAGGCTACTCCCCAGTCCATCACCTTGAGCCCCCTTGTATACAGCTCCCTGATTTTGAGAGGGGCCCATGGCTGAGCTACTGCCCCTCAAGGACCGCCCCCCACCCCCGAGGCCCGTGGTGCTGGCACAAAGGGGAGAGGAGGCGAGTGCCTGGTCTCTGGGTTGGGACAAGCTCCCCTGCAGCATCCTGGTTAAACCATGAGTCCAGGTCATTGCCAGGCCAGGGCCTGGGGCAGGCTCTGTGGTGGACAAGGACTCAATCCTCCCAGCTGCCTTGTTGGCAAAGGTGGGCATGGCGAGACCTCGATTCCATGAGAAAGACAAGAGCCTGAGTTGGTGGCCCCTTAGTGTTGGGGGAGGGGATTTTCTAGTGGAATTAGTGGAGATTTGAACAAATGTGATTTTTTGATATGGGACTGTAAAATGTGTCAACATTGGAAGGTCTGCACAAATCAGCAAACCAGTATTTCCAAATGCTGCTGTAGCCCTGGCCGGTTTGGCTCAGTGGTTGGAGCGTCAACCCATGGATCAAAGGGTCACAGGTTCAATTCCCGGCCAAGGGCACATAACTTGCAGGCTGGATCCCTGGCCTTGGTGGGGGCTTGTGGGGGAGGCAACCAATCAATGTGTCTCTTTCACATTGATGTTTCTCTCTCTTTCTCTCTCCCCCTCCCTCCTCTCCCTTCCACTCTCCCTAATCAATGGAAAAAATATCCTTGGGTGAGGATTAAAACAAACAAACAAACAAACAAACAAATGATGTGCCAGGACTGACCAGCAGACACTGAGCGATGGATAAATGATTACTCTGACACACGTTTCTGTGAAAGAGAGGGCTAAGGGGCTGCTTGGCTATAGGAACCAAAACAGCCCTGTTCGCTTGCCTCCTTAAGCTTTTATTGTAACAACAGCTTGAACTAAAATGAACTATTAGATACTATCATCAGGGTAAGCATCCTTGAGAAGACACATGTGTCTGTAGTGTCCTTTAATCAAGAACGTTTTGATATCTAAACATAAAGATTCCAGTAAAACACCCAGGGGCTCAGACTTGTTTGGAAAGTCAAGGCAGGGGCTGCCGCCTTCGGCCAGGTCCCCCTAGAGGCCCCGACCTTTCCGAGATTCCTCCTTACTGGCTTTCCAACCAAGTCCCGTGCTTCCCCACACTGATGCTATAAAATGATGCACACAAGCAAAGACCCACTTGAGTGCAAGATAGACCTGGGGGGCTTAATGCACAGAGTGTGAGGGGTTCATTGGTTTGGGATCAGGCAGCTCATCTTGAACAGTCTCCCACTTGTGGGTTTCAGTGTAGATCAAAGAAGAACACCCACAGTGATCTGAACAGGCGTTCACAACCCTCCCTTTCCTGACCACACACTGTGTGAGCTGTGTTTTCTTCAAACACCGAGCCCAAATGCGTATTATCAGAGATCCATGGCAGAAGCCGCTTGGGATTCTGTCCTCTACTGAGCCAGACATGAGAGAGATTTACATATAAGGTTGCCCTTCTCACTAGTTTTTACTTTAATCTAGTTTTTTGTGTGTGTGTAAAAATATGTTATTTATGTTAACATAAAATGGGTTTATAATAGGTATTTTTAAGCGAATGAATCAATATTTAAAATTTTCTCAGCTTTAATTTATATTACAGTGTACATGGGTAGTACTAAGCTGTATGAACCAGAGGTCTTTGGAGCTCCAATAATTTTTAGGTGCAGAAAGTTCATGACATGCTCCATAGAGAGCAGGGAGGGCCCCAGGACTGGTAGCATGGCTGTGGCCCCTGGCAAAGTGGAGGGGAAGCCCGGGAATGTAAACGGCGGCCAGTCCTGGGCACCGAGGTGCTGACTGCAAATTTAGCCACTGCTGGAGCCAACTTGTCTCCTGGAAGGAAGGCCCAGAAGCAAGGGCACGGGTTGTGGATTGACTAGTAGCCAACCTCCGGGCGTGGCTCCCGTGGGCAGCTCTGCACCCCATCCTTCTTCCTGGCCCAGGTGGGGTGTACATTATGCATAGAGTGAAGTCTACTCAGCTGTCCCCAGGGGCCCTGTGGCACCAGGGGGCTCTGCAGCTGGGGGGGGCGTGAGGGGTTCTGGATGGACTTTGGAGGGTTCTGAAGCCAGGTGGGGCCCTGAACCTCTGCTAGGGTTTGGGGAGTATGGGCGCTCAGGATGTTGGGGCAGTTTGGTAAGAAGGGCCAGTGGGTAATTTCTGGCTGCGTGACAGTGATGATGGATTCCGTGGCACTTCGCTGGGACTGTGAGTGCGGGTGGCGGCACCTCTCGAGGGAGATGGCGTGAGGTAGTTCACAGCCTCTGATCTCCTCTGAGCAGCTCACAGGTGAGACCCACAGTGGACAGTGTTCAGCCGAGCCCGCGCCTCAGTGAAGTTTTGGATTTGCAAAGTGGGAGAGGCGCTGATTGACAATGGCTGAGTTGGTCTACACAGTTGTTAGAGGGAAGCTGAATTTCCAGAGTCAGTCCCAGGGGCCAGGGTAAGGGTGTGGGAGCAGGGAGAGGGGAGCTGTGAGGATGATGTTGGGGGTTAGGGGGTGGGCAGACCAGGGGCGTCCCACCTGCGGGAGCCTTCCATTTACCTCCACGCATTCCTTATTAGCCCAGGAGTGAGAGCAGTTTCCTGAGCCAGCCAGCCAGGGAGGGAGGCATCAGAGAGAGGCCCTGAGGATTCTAGTCCATTCCCCCCTACTCCCCACTGGGATCCTAGGAGATGCTGCAGGGATGCGGGTTTCCTGGGCTCCTGCAGTGTGCATCTCTGTGCTAAAGGTGGAGAGACTGGAACCTGAGCCCCTGGCCACACATGGGGCTAGTGTCACCTTTTACAGATGGCAGCCAGGGGCTGGGGGACACACTGGGAACCATGGGCTTACATGTCCCAGGACCAGAGACTTGAAGGAGGACCGTGCTCACGCACAAACCCCAGTCCTGGGCCATCATCTCATGTGTTTGTCAAAGGTGTTTTTTGGATCAGTGTCTGAGTCCTTTCCTTAGGACTTTGCAGGAACCACCCCCCAACTGTGCGCTCCCAGGCTGAGTTCTCAGGGGAGGGCAGGAGGCCTGGGCTGCTGGCTGGGAGACAGGATGAGCTGACTGCCCCTACCCTTGGAGCTTGGCTGTTTCCAGAGAGTCAAGGTGGGGACAGAGTAGAAAGTTGTCTGGGCCATCCCCTTTGGACCTCAGGCATGCTGTTGACCGCTTGGACATCAGCTTTCCCTGGAATGGGGGGCTTCCCTCCTGCTCCTTAGCGGCGCTGAAGGATGACCTGGGGAGGCCCTCAGCCACCCAGGTGGGACGTGCTGGACTCGTGGGGAGGTTTTGCTTTTGGCACATGATCTTTTGAATTAATTCTTCCTCCTCTAGAAGGAGACGAGATTAAAAGCCTGCTGGGAGGCTGGCCCTGGCTCTCGATGACTTTGTTTGGCTGTAGCGATTACAAATGCCAAAGATATAGGCTTGATAAATATAATTTTAAAGGATAACATCAAATAAACCATCACTGTTGTCAGGTTATGTTTAAATATGCTTTGTTTACAAAATCAATTGGGCTATTCACAAAGCAAGTAATGTTCTGAGTAGGCAATCACCCAATCAATTATTAATAAAAATTTTCCAAGTAAAGAATCTTTAAGTATGGCTATTTGGGTACTAAAAATATGGCCTCATGTTTATAAAGCACCATATATATGTGTGTGTGTGTGTGTGTGTGTGTGTGTGTACAGGGTGGGGTAAAAGTAGGTTTACAGCTGTTTGTATGGAAAATAATACAATAATCTATAATAATAAAAGCATACTATGCAAATTGACCTAATGGCCGAACAGTGGAACGACTGTTCGGACAACCTTCCGGACGACCTTCCAGACGAAGCCACTGCTTGGGCCGGCCAAGGCAGCTGGGGCTGCGAGGACCTACTCTTGCACGAATTTTGTGCATCGGGCCTCTAGTTAATAAATAATAATCTATATTATAGAAGACCTGTGGCCCTAACGCTGTAACGACCAAAGACAGGCGCGGGTGGGCGGGGCTGCGCAATTTCGCGCGCTGGGCTTCTAGTATAAGAATAAGGTCTGTGTTGCACATACAGCTGTAAATCTGCTTTTGCCCCACCCTGTGCATATATTTGGAGGAGGTCAGGGAGGTCCTTTCCTCTCCTCAGTTGCCCACAGGAAGGCTTTCAGAATGGCTCTCTGCACCCAAGGGACCCAGCAGGGCCCGAGCCTCGCTCCCTGTCTGTGCAGGCCCCCTGCCTGTGGGCAGTCACGGGCCACGTGGGGACGCCTTCCTCCTCCCCCACGAGCACGTGGGGCTCACAGAGGCCTCTGAGATGAGGTGCACTTTGTCTGTCGTGCCAACTTCTGGGACACAGAGAAGGTGGGGCTTTTAAAGCTGCTATTTGTCAGACACTTACTTGGAGTATTCCCATGTGTTGAGCACATTTGCATGCAATATGGCATTTGTCATAACAGTCCCTCTGAGTGCAGAGGCTGTTAACGAGAAAGAAGAGCATTTGTTACAAATGGTGCTGAACAATCGGATATCCAGATGCAAAAAAGAACAAATCCTCAACCCAGTCTCTGCACTGTAACTAAGAATTACCTTGAATGCACCATGGACCCAGATGGGAGGCCTGCGCTCGAGACCTCCCGAGGAGCGCAGGAGGGGGTTTTTGTAAACTCGGGTTAGCCAGGAGCGCTCAGATAGGGCACTCCAAGCATGACCCATTAAAAAATGAAATTTCATGAACATCAAACATTTTGCTCTTCAAAATAGAGCGCCAAGAAATGAAGACAGATGCAAATCACATTTTTTTGTCCAAGGAATTGAATGCAGAATATATAGATAACACCAAAACTCAACAATAAGAAAACAAAACAGCAACCCAACTTAAAAGCTGTGCAAGAAACTTGAACAGACATGGCACCAAAGTGGATACCCAGACGGCAAATAAGCAGAGGAAAAACCCTGCACACCGTCAGTCATCAGGGAAGTCCACATTAAAGCCACATTGAAATAGCACTTCACATGGCGAAGAAACAAACAAGAACAGACAGTACCAAATGCTGGCGAGGCGTTCCAGCCTCCTCGGCCAGCAGCCAGCGGTAGCCTGAGACTGCGGGTGGACCCTGGCATCCCTGCCCACAGAGCGCTCACCCATCTGAGGGCAGGGATAGCCTTCAGTCGGTGCATCCGGGTGCATATCTGTGGGTGAGGGGTGCTGGGCTCTTAACGGTGTTGGGGGCGGAGGGGGGGGTGAAGAGGGAGCATGGATGCATATAACCCTCGCTCAGTCAGCCTTGACTTCCGGTGCTGTGTGCGCTGTAACTGGACGGAAATGCTTGCCGAGTGGAGGAGACTCAGCAGTTGGGTGGTGGCCCCAAGGTTGCAGCAGCCGGCATTTGATGCCACCTCTGTTCCAAGGCTGGGCTGTCAGCTCCTGTAGTTGAGAGAGCGTGGCTCCCGTGTGGGTCCACTTGGTCCTGGTTCTCTGTGCTCCACCCATGATCCATTTTCTCATCAGAGAAGGGCCCTGGGAGGTCAAGCAGGTCCAGAAGGGAGGGGAGCAAAGGCCCCGGGCTCAGATGCGAGGACCAGGATGGCTGAGACTTGCCAAGGCGCCATTGCCAAGGCGCGAGGCCCGCCTAGCCACTCCCCTGTCTTTCTGAGCTCTGTGATTGCCCCCCCCCCCAACCCCAGGCCTGAGGTCACTAGGCAACACCATTGCCCTCCTCCCCTGCCTTCATCTGACTGTCCTTGGTTATGGTTTTGGAATGACTTTTCTCTCAGCCGGAGACATAACCATTTCAGCAGGAGGCCTGCCCCTGGGAGGTGATTCCCGCTGGGAGCTGTGCTGGGGCTGGAAGCCACTGTTCGCTCCCCAGGAGGAGGTGGCTTGGTAATTTTAGGGGAAATGGAAGCGTTTCTGGAGGGGGCGTGGTTCTGCCATCTTTCTCCTGGAGTTCCTAGAAATGTTTTGTGGAGGCCTGGACTTAAAGGCCTGACACCCCGCTCACTGTGGGGTCCAGGTGCGAGAAACCCGCTGTCAGTCCTCTCCTCCCCTGTGGGGCTTTTGTCTCGTTTCCATTTAACTGTCTGGCTGTGTGCAGACGGGCGTTTACCAGGAGCCCTGCAAGTTCCCATTTGGAAGAAGGTGGGTGTACATTAAGCACAGAGTGAAGTCTGCTCAGCTCCCCCCGGGGGGCCCTGTAGCGCCAGGGGGTCCCTGCCCCTAGCAGGACGTCCTGCTGAGACTAAGTCTGTGCTGTTAGGGCCCAACCCCAAGGGCGTCTTAGATAAACTGGGGCAGCCAGGACGCAGGGAGGAAGACCAGGAGACAATGCCCTTTCTGACCTGCAACCGGCTGGAAGCCCAAGCTTCTGGAGGAGGGCGGGGCATCCCCCCCTCCCCCCTCCCGCAGGTTCTTTCTGGGCTGCACAGGGCAGGGAGGAACCAGAGCAGAGGAAGCGTGCTCTGGGCAAATGAGATGCTGCGGCCTGTGTCACCCGTTAGTCAGAGATCTGTTTGCAGAACCTCTCGGGTCCGAGTGGGTTCACCTTCGTCTTCAAGGTCACACCAAGTCTGTACATTTTTATTTGAGAGCAACGTGGCTCGCAGACCGGCCGTTGGGGATGTGCAAAGAGACGTCTTCAAGAAAACTCTGTTACAGCAGCTCGAGGAGATCGATAGATTCTATTTGCTCCAGGATCAGAGCTGTTTTTATTTATTTAAGGGGCCAGTCACTGGGGAGAGGATTGAACACTGAGCCGCTGGGCTTACAGACCGGCCCAGATCGCTGGCTCTGCTCCCACTCGGGCTTCACGTGGTGCTGCCCGTTTATAAACACGCTCTTACCCAGAACCGGGAAAGCCATCGCAGTCGGGGACTTCATCAGGGGTCGCCTTGTTTCGTTATGTAGCGTAAACTCTTCTGTAACTGTTTTCTGCTATTTGGAGAGCAGGATTTCTTCTTTCTGCTGCAGAACACATTGGTACATTCAAACGTTTGAAAGAATGGGAGCTACAGATGGTCCGCAACCCAAGGGATTTGCAGGTCAGTGAAGTACCTGAAAGTTACCACCAGCTCCTGGGACACAGGGCCTTTCCCTCCATTGTCACCCAGGGGACGCGCTCACCGAAGGCGGAGATGGACGCGGCAGGTTGCGGGTGCTCCTGGCATGTCATCACCACCCTCCCGTCTATCCGTGGGCTCCATCACAATACAGGAAGAGTCCGAGGCTGCATGATGGTCCCACTGGCCCCTTCAAGTCTCGGACAGGGAAGAATTGGCAGACGTTTTTGGGAAGCCTGGCTTGTGCAGCAGGACTTCAGCTGGGAAGGAAGCATTCGGAGACACTGCGGACAAGGAGAAGCCGGGAGAGTTCTGTCCAGGCATCTTCCATTTCTGGATTGTCTGAGTAATTCCCCCAACCTGTGGAGTTGAGCAACTGAAAAGGGGTCAGCAATGCTGATTCATGTTTACATTTGGAAGCATCTGAGGTTCCCGGACACGTGAGAGATGCGATGAGGGCTCGGGCTCTGTATGACCCCCCAGCCTGTCACCGCGTGGAGAGTGACGTGGCATCACACAGTGCCCGGCACCTGAGCGCCGGTGCCGCCCGTGTCCCCAGCTTCCGAGGTTGCTGCCATGAAATTCCATGGGCTTCACACATCCACATAAATAACTTAATTTAAATGGCTTTCACCATGAGGCCTGCCTGTTACTGTGAAGTTTACAAAGATTGATCTTCCTCTTCCGAATGTAGATCAGCGTGGAATGTGCTTCCGGACTAAGCTAGGACGTAATTTTGGCTGGAAAGAAACTGGTGAACTTCAGGCGACACGGCCCCATCACTCCGTGTTCTGACAGCTAATAGGGGCGACTTAAAAAGTGTCAGAAAAAAGGGAGCTTTTAAGTCATGGACTAATGCAGTGTACCAGCTGCCCTTAACTGCTGTGACAAATTACCACCAACCCAGGGCCATAAAACAATGCACATTTATTCTCACAGCTCTGGAGGTCAGAGTCTGGAATGAGCTCTGCTGGGTGAGGTGGTGGTGGGCCGGCCGCTGCCTTCTGCAGCCCACGGCGCTGCCCTCTGTCCTCACAGCCCGCAGCGAGGCACCTGCAGATTCTGCTCTGCTCCCAGCCTCCTGCCTGTCCCAGAGGACGCTGGTCCTTACGTCACTCCCTGTGAGGGGTAATTCCATGTGTCGATGGAGCAGGCTCTGGGATGTGCAGAGAGCGGTGACGGGGCCTTGGAGCTATTAGTTATCAGCTGAGGGCGTCTATCTGAGAACCAGCCACTTCCCCGAAGCTCTGACCACATCTTTCAGTGGCCCCTCTCGCACACCCAGGTGTGTGTGTGGCCCCTCTCGCACACCCAGGACTGTGTGTGGCCCCTCTCGCACACCCAGGACTGTGTGTGGCCCCTCTCGCACACCCAGGACTGTGTGTGGCCCCTCTCGCACACCCAGGACTGTGTGTGGCCCCTCTCGCACACCCAGGACTGTGTGTGGCCCCTCTCGCACACCCAGGACTATGGTTCTCAGGAGGAAAGCTTTCCTTGGAGACGGAGCTGGGGTCCCACACCGGTAGGGAGGAGCCCCAGGCATCAGGATGGTTTATGTGACCCTCAGCTGTGTCCTGAGGGAACCACTCTCTGTGAAGGGAGAGTGAGGGCTGGTGTGGGGACAGCACAGCCCTCTCAGGCACACAGGCGCGGTCCTTGCTGGGGGCCTCCTGCAGGGGCAGTTTCCAGGGCATCGATGCCCAGCCATCACTCCCTCCCAGGGAGAGCCATGCGCCAGTGACGGGCGGTGCATCAGCTGTGGCTGCAGTAGCCGCGCCTGTTGTCCGTCTGAAACTTGCAGGCTCTGAATCACACCGTCGGTCCCTCCCAGGACGCTCGCCGTCCGTCTCTGCCAGCCCGTAGCCCAGAGAAACGTCTCCGCTGCGCCTCCCACTTCGTTTTGTTTCCAGAATGTTTCTCACCCAACGACTTTCACTCCTCGGGGCTCCTACCTGGGCTCCAAGGTGCTCCATCTTCTCCGCAGTCAGCAGGGCCTGGAATGCTCGCGGGCCATTCCTTCCAATTTATGTCCCCAGCTTTCCCTGGCTCCCTGGAGCTGGGGGCTCTAACACACAACAGTGTGAGGGACCTGGAGGCCGCCAGCTCGACCACCCTGACGAAGGACTGTTCCCAGCTTAGGGGAGTGCAGGGGTGGACAGGGGTCCTCGCTACAGGGACCGCCAAGGTCATGTGCCAAGGTCAGGCTGTCTTGGGCTAGCCCCCTCTGCTAACTTGAATTCTCCCCTCCATCCCCAGGGGCTCCCCAATACCGCCCTGCCCCCCAGACACCATGGCACTCTGCTTACGGAGAACTCAGCCTACAGCAGGTCCCAACCACCCGGCAGCCGCGATGGAGCCTCGGTAGACAGTTCACCACAATCCAAATGCATCCAACTATTCAGCTTAAAAAAAAAAAAAGAAGACATTTCAGAAGTTTTCCCCTTTGGATGTTTGGTCAGACGTGGATATCAGTTCCACATTTGTCCAAGGAACTCGGCCCTGCAGTTTAATGTGAGAACCCTTTAAGTTCAGCATTCTCACGGTGCTCGTTAAATATATGTCTGTTCGTGTGGTCTAGTTTCTCATTCCTCACATCTGTGGAATGAAGCAACTGTATCAGGTTCGTTTGAAGGTGGGACTTCAATTAAAAGATCCAATTAGGCTCTGAAACCAATGGCGCTGTTTACTAAAGCCTGTTTTTTAAACCAGAAATCCAAACTCAGTTTTCTAATCAGCATCGAACTTCCCCCTTCGGAGAAGGAGGGACGCTTTGTTTCAGACATAGCCCGGGAGAAAGAAGACAATTAACATAAAAGTCCAGGTGATTCGATGAATATTCATGGGGACCATGTAATCAGGTCTGTTCCTTATCTGCGTTCCCATTCGAAGCCGAAGAGGTTCCTGGAATAGAAAGAAAGATTGCAGAGCAGCTGCGCTGCCTTGCATTTCTCCCTGAGACGCGGAGTCTCTGTCGATAGCCCTCGTGTTCTGTGTGACAAGGTGGAGGCGCCTCACACCGCAGGGCTGGTCACTGGAGGATCAAATGCCCTGGAATCCCGTCGCCTCTCACAGGCACCTGGTGCTCGAACCTTGTTAGGTGTTCAGTGGGTTGGGCAGCACAAGTGTCTAGGATGTTGCCCTTTATTCTTTTTTAAATATATATA
>NW_005370286.1:1098698-1117521 GCF_000412655.1 Myotis brandtii | reverse complement strand
ATTTGCAACATAGTATATAGTTGCTTAGAGTTGCAACTGAGAGGCTGGCAAGTTAGGTGGAGAATGTTGGAGTCTGCAGCAAGCAAGCCTCGTGCTCGCTTCAGTGCCTGGCTGCCGGCCGCCATCTTGGCTGACAGTTAATTTGCATATACTCACTGATTAGCCAATGAAAAGGGTAGCGGTCGTACGCTAATTACCATGTTTCTCTTTTATTAGTGTAGATATATATATATTTTTATTTATTTATTGATTTCAGAGAGGAAAGGAGAGGGAGAGAGAAATAGAAACATTAAGGATGAGAGAGAATCTGGGGACCGAGCCTGCAACCTGGGCATGTGCCCTGATTAGAAATCGAACCGTGACCTCCTGGTTCATAGGTCAACGCTCAACCACTGAGTCATATCATCCAAGTTGCCCTTTATTCTTAACAGTAATGATAATAATGCAAATGTAAAACGGTGGGGGTGATGGGGAGATCACGTGACCATGGGATCCGCTTGGCCCCGGCTGCGTAGCTGGCCAAGCTCTCGCTTCTCCATGGTGTCCACAGGCTCATGGTGATAGTCTGTTGGCTGAGAGGGTGTTTGGGAGCATCTGGTAAATGGTAGCCTTGGTAACGGTTGTTTTCTGGTTGTCAGAGGTGATGGTTGGAGGTGACAGGAGCTGAGGGGATGGTAGGATGTGGAGACTGAGAATTTGCCCGTGGTCAGTGCCTTGGCTTCTTCCAGCTGCTAACAGCTCTACTGAAAGAAACCCAGGTCCAGTCACTAGGAAATGCTGACATTGTTGCTAATCAAGCAAATACATGGAACATAAAGTGACACCGTGTGTCACCGATGACAGTGACAATGAAATCCAGGTGAGCCAGAGTGGGGACCTGCAGCCTGGCATAAGCTTCAGGGGCCATCGCTCCTGCCATGCCCTTAGAAAGGTGCAGACCCCAGTCCAGCAGTCGATGCTGGAGAAGCTGTTAGGTATCATTTTTTTTTTTGCACAGGATGTTAATTCTAAGACCTTGATAATGAAAAAGGAGGGCCAATCCACATGGGCAATAACAGGAGACTGGTGAGCAATATGGGAAGTCAGTAGAGCAGCTGACTCCGTAGACAGTGAAAGTTGTGCTGGACCTTCGAGCAGGACCACTGGTCAACAGAGACCACACCCAGCAGCTCTAACCCTGGGTGTGTGCCCATCAGCTGCTGGGCATGAGGAGGGGCGCATCCAGGGTGTTTGCAGGGGATGGGTACCAGCAGCAGGCCCTCGCAGACGTGCACAGGGCATGGGCAGTGCACACGGAGGCAGGGTTCTGACCTGGAAGTGTGCTCAGACGCGTTAAGGGAAAAGTGACAGTAGCAGGTGGGCCGCCTGTGGCCCACGGAGTAACCTGGGCTGGAAGGGTTACGCGGAACCAGCTTTCTTCCTGCAGCTTTGACTGGGGACGGTCCGGCTTCTTCTTTGGGAATTTCTGAGTCTTTGGGGTTGTCGCCAAAGAGCTGTTACCACTTTGGTCATCCCTCAATCGATGCAGTAGGTGATACATAACCCACTGTGTTATGTAAACCACCTCCGTGTGGTTTTCTCTTTTCCTGTTTCTGTTCACCAGTCAGGGTGCGGGTCAGCGACTCTGCTGGGGCCCCCGAGGGCACCTGCTGGGCCAGCACCCATCAGAACCGTCTTCTCCAGCCGTATCTGTCTCTGCCTCGTCGGAGCCGCCTTCTTGGGAATGCTGGAAGAAAGATGAGCTCCTCTCCAGCCCTTGCGTTGGGGGATTATAAAAGAATAATGATTCGGTGACTTAAAGATTTAGTAGCCAGGTTGTTACAGTCTTAGAGCAGAAAGAAGATTAATGAGCTACCAGCTCGACATGTCTCCAAAAAGAACAGTCCTTTAATTCCTAACTTGGTAAAACTGGTGCCCGCTCCTGTTTTGCAAGAATAGTTATTTTGCAACATGATTTTTTGCTCTCAAAGGAGCTGACTCAAGCCCGTGAAGTCACCCCAGGGATAGAAGGTGGCTCAGAGTCCACCCTGGTTCACTGAGGGCCTGGGAGCCCCGGTGCCAAGTCACGTGGAGTCCGGCCGGGGAGCCCATGTGCCAAGTCACACGTGCAGGCTCCCAGCCGTCCTGGGGGAGGCCCGCACAGCCCCCCAGTGAGCCTCTCTGACATGAACCCCCCCAGCTCAGTCAGATGACACAGCCTCACGGACAGACCTGAGCCAGGGCACCAGGCGGCTGCTCCTGAGTTCCCGACTGGGAAACCACGGGGTCATAATGCCACCGGGCAAGCTGCTGCAAGAACTCATTGTGCCCAATGTGTTTCACCTGTTCCCACCCCTCACCCCATTTCTTTTGCTGAACAAATTCCAGATATGTCATTTCATCTGTAAATAATTCAGTATCCTTTTTTACACTCTTGAAACAAAAAACTTTTGGAAAATTACAGATAAAAAATAGGAAACACCAGTGTATCCATCATTCCAAATGTTGACATTTTTGCTATTTACTTCTGATCTTTATTTTTTCCCAAGAAATATCACATTTTAGATTAAGTGGAAGCCCTCTTAGGCTCGGAGGCCCTCCTCCAACTCCCCCCTCCTTCCCCGCCGGCCCTGAAAGTGATGCCTGGCCAGTCCATCATCATAACCTACGCCCTGTGCAGATATTTAAAACTAGAGCCCGTTTTGGGGTGTTTTAAAGCATACGTGGATGGCAGTGCTTCACCTTTTCCCATTATTGCTCCCTTCTGGAGGAAAAGGAAATGAAATAAATGAACTGCTGCCTAATAAGAGAAATTAAATGGCATGGACTAGGGGTCGGCATCCCTGTTTGGGGCGGTGTCGCCCACTGAGGAGGCTGCCGCGTGGGGGACTGGGCACTATCCTGCCATCTGCATGTGCACCCGGTGTCGGCTCCTCAGGGCTTGGGTGTGTCTAGCTCCGGGTTCCTAGCCTCAGGCGCTGACACGCAGGGCCGGGGCCTTTGTCGTGGGCTGTCCTGTGCATCAGCATGTTCCCTGGGGTGTCTGGTCTCCAGCAGGTGCCATCATGGCAGCCACACGTTTCTCAATGGCCCAGGTGACTCGGGTCGGTCACACACACGCTGCTGCTGTATTTTCTCTGAGCACAGACAGCATTTATGTCCCCATCCGCTCTGCGTGGACAGCTGGGTGTCGGGGGGTGTGTTCAGTGATGCCATGGAGCAGCAGGCCGGGCGGGCAGCAGGGCGGTTAGCCCGTCAGCAATGCTGCCCTGACCCGCGATCCTCCAGCCTCGGTGCCATGGTCACCGGCTCATGGTGTCCCTCGTGTCCTGAGCCCACCTCCTGCAGCTGGAAGAGGTCACGGCCTGGCCCTGTCCTCAGGAGGAAAGCCCTGCTCTCCGGAGACGGTTACCCTCCGCAGTCCCAAGCAGCCCGGCCCCGCAGGACTGACCCTCGCTTTAGTTCCGCCGTCTGCTGGGTGTGGATGGGTCTCATTGCTTTAATCTGCATCCCCGGCACAGGTCACAGTCCGCCCGCCTTCCCTGGGAACGGCCTCACGGAGCCTTTGCGTTTGGTCTACGAGACTCTTTTCCTTATCAACGTGTAAGAAAATCATCGCACTTCCTAGGTACTGATTATTTACAGGTTGCATGCACTGCAAGTAAATTCCCCCTAGTCTGTTCCTTAATTGTTTTTCATTTGTTTATGATGTCGCCTGTTATGCCCCAAACGTACATTTTGATATAGTCATATTTATGAGTCTTTTTCTTCCCGACTAATGTTTTTCCCTTCTTTCCCTGTGGTTTATTAGAATACCCTTGTACAGTTTTTTCGAATTTGTTTTTTGCCACTAGGCCTTTGCTACATTTGAAATTATAATTGTCCTTGTTGGGAAGGAGGGATCTATGATATTTCCCATTATGGAAGGCTCGATGTCCTGGAATTATTTATCGAGTTCCGTGATCAGCAACGCTTTCTTACTGTAGACCAGTGCGGTCGTGTGTGGGTGGTGGGACTGCTGCTTCTCAGCTTTCTCATCGCCTCATGTCACCATCCACACCATCAACATGACATCACTGTTGATGTTGACCTTGATCACACAAATTGAGGTGTTTGTTAGTCTTCTCCACTTTGATTTTTATTCTTTTTTAAAAATATATATTTTTATTGATTTCAGAGAGGGAAAGAAATAGAAACATCAATGATAGAGAATCATCATTGATCAGTTACCTCTTGCATGCCCCCCACTGGGGATCGAGCCCACAACCTGGGCATGTGCCTTGACCTGGAATCAAACCATGACCTCCTGGTTCATAGGTTAATGCTCACTCACTGAGCCGCACTGGCTGGGCTGGGATTTTATTTTATTATTATTATTTTTTTAAATATATTTTATTGATTTTTCACAGAGAGGAAGGGAGAGAGATAGAGAGTTAGAAACATCGATGAGAGAGAAACATCGATCAGCTGCCTCCTGCACATCTCCTACTAGGGATGTGCCCGCAACCCAGGTACATGCCCTTGACCGGAATTGAACCTGGGACCTTTCAGTCCGCAGGCCGACGCTCTATCCGCTGAGCCAAACTGGTTTCGGCTGGGCTGGGATTTTATTCTTAAAACAAACAAACAAAAAAAAACAACACCCACCTTTCTATGCTGTTCTCTTTGGAAGTAAATTACTATATGCAGTCCACCCTTAAGGAATAGGACCTTCTATCTCCTAAAATTATTTGGAATTCCTCTGTGTGGGAGATATGCCTATTCTCCATTTATTTATTAATCACTTATTTATATCAGTATGAACTCAGGGACATTTATTTTATACTTTGGGTTAAAATCAATTACTACATTACTAGTGCTGTTGCTGGTAATCAAATACTACATTCCAGCTTCGGGGCCTGGGAGCGCCTCCAGTTGGCGCCTCTATCTTTGACATCCCCATAATTGCAATTTTTTAAAAAAGTATTTTCTCACTTTCTGACATCACAATGTGTTCCAGACTTTTCTTATATTTCCTGCCCTAGATTCTATCCAGTGTATTTTTTTCGTTTGAGATATTGACACTTTTATATCTGGAAGTTCTGTTTGGGTCTCTTTATATTTTCCATATTCTTAAACATGTTTCATATACTTATAATGACCATTGTAGTGCCCTTGACTGCTAATTCTGTTATTTCTGGGTCTGTTTCCATCGGTTGATTTATCTCCTGATCATGGCTCATATTTTCCTGCTTTGTTGAACATACATGATCATTTTTTATTGAATGTCAGGCATTGTGAATCTTATGTTGTTGTGTGATGGATTTTGTTTTATTTTTTAGAAAGAGTTGGACCTTTTTCTGGGGTGTGGTTGCTCGAGATGAGTAGAACCTGTGAAGGCAGGATCCTCAGGTGATTTGGGCAGATCCAGAACAGCCTTTCATGGGGGGCTGAATTGCGGTGTGCTGGTGTGGGACCAGCGGGAGGACCCAAATTCTTTAAAAATTTTTTTCTCATTTATTTCATTTATTAAAAAACAAAAAGCCGTTTTTTTTTGTTCATTATGTGATGTATAGGTTACAAGTATAGCCATTTCTGAAATTATACCATCATACAAAAGAACTAATTAAAGCAGTTAATTTTAGAAACAGATTGGGAAGGAAGAAATAAAACTCTTTGTTCATAGATGACATGATTTTCCATGTAGAAAATTCAAAAGAACTGAAAACAAAATGAAACAGAACGCCTAGAACTAACAAGCAGCTGTAGCAAGGTTTCAGGATTCAGAGGTAACGTACAAAAGCCAGTCACTTTCCGAGACACCATCAATGAACAAGTGGAATTTGAAATTAAAAACACACTATCGTTTACATCAGCATCCCCCCAAATGAAATACATATGTGCAAATCTAACAAAACGTGTACAAGGTCTGTGTGAGGAAAAGTATACAGGCTCTGATGAATGAAGTCAAAGATCTACTAGTAAGTAAATGGAGTGATGTTCCATGTTCACGGACAGGAAGACTCAATATTGTCAAGATGTCAGTTCTTCACTTTTTGATCTATAGATTCACTGTAACCCCCTCCCCACCCCCCCACTCTCCAGTCAAAATCCCAGTGTTATTTTGTGGATAATGACAGATTGATTCTAAAAGTTATGAGGAGGCAAAAGACCAGAATAGCCAACTCAGTATTGAAGGAGAAGAACAAAGCTGAAGGACTGACACTACCCGACTTCAAGACTCAGGAAACCACAGTAATCAAGACAGAGTGGTATTGGCAAAAGAATGGACACATAGAACAATGGAACAAAATAGAGAGTCCAGAAATAGACCCACGTAAATATAGTCAGCTGATTTTTGGCAAAGGAGCAAAGATAACACAATGGACGAGAATAGTCTCTGTAACAAATTAAAACCGGACAGCCACATGCAAAAATATAAAAAGATGTAGTCACAGACCTTATACCATCACAAAAATTAACTAAAAATAGATCAACTGTGTTACATTCAGGCAATGGAATATGATCCAGCAATTGAAAGAAATGAGCTAGCAAGTCGTGAAAAGATACAGAAGAACCTTAGCTACACAGTACTAAGGAAAGACGCCAGTCTAGTAAGGCTACACACTGTTTGGTTCCAACCATATGACATCCTGGAAAAGGTGAAACTATGGAGACAGTAAAATATCAATGGTGGCCAGGGGTGGGTGGGGGGTACGAATGAGCAGGTGAGTAAAGAGGATACTTAAGGCAGTGAAACCACTCTGTGTGATACTCTCATGGTGGACACATGCCATTATACATTTGTCCAAAGCCACAGAATGCACACCAAGAGTGATCCCTAATGTAAACTATGGACTTTGGGTGGTCATGATGGGTCAATGTAGGTTCATCACTTGTTACAAATTCAGCATCTGGCATGGGTGCTGAAGGTGGGGGAACCTTTGCATGTGTGGGGGTGAGTAGGGAGTACCTGGAACTCTGTACTTTCAATTTTTCTGTGAAAACTGCTCTAAAAATAGCTTATTAATAAACAGAAAAAAACATGCTGAAATTTCAGATTGAATAATTTTGCATGATAACTTCAAAAAGTCACACACTTTTAAGCCATTTTTCTCAAATACCTTTTTTTCCGGAAATGTTTTTCCCGCCCCCTTCCCCTCTGAGCAGGAAGGTTGTCCTCCCTTCTGTCTGTTTAGATGGGTGGTGAGTTAGTTGAATTACTTTATTTATACTGCTGTCTTCGCTTGATGGCTGCCCTGGTGTGTGTGTGTGTGTGTGTGTTTAGAATTAATGAAATAATACAAATAAGACAAATTAATTAAGACAATCAATTGAGTATGAAGCTTACATTTCCTTTTTAGTGTCATGCTTCGGATAGACTGCAATTTGAATTTGCTGCACTTTTTAAAAAAAATATATTTTATTGATTTTTTACAGAGAGGAAGGGAGAGGGATAGAGAGTTAGAAACATCGATGAGAGAGAAACAACGATCAGCCGCCTCCTGCACACCCCCTACTGGAGATGTGCCCGCAACCAAGGTACATGCCCTTGACCGGAATCGAACCTGGGACCTTTGAGTCCGCAGGCTGACGCTCTATCCACTGAGCCAAACCGGTTAGGGCGAATTTGCTGCACTTTCATTCCTAAAATACTTTCCAGTCTTTGGGGAGGGAAAAGCACCTTCTCAGGGACACAGTTTTGGGCCGGTTGGCTTTCTGCCGCAGACACGCCTGTGTGAGCGGGGACTCTGCTAGGTGCCCCTGTGCCCACCTCCCTTTTTGGGTTTCTGAGCTCAGGGACAATCCTCCTGCAGGGAAGGGGTGTGACGGACAGTCAGCCTCCCAGCCAGGAAGCAGACCTGGGTCTCAGCCGGGCCAGCGGGGTCGCACGCCTGCACACACGCTGATGTTTCAGCAAGGGCAGCGGAGCTGTCCACCGGGAAGTCGCGGCCACATGTTCGGTGAGCTCTGTCTGGAGGTGGAGGTGGGAGTGGGAGGGACGAAGGAGGGGCCTCGTGGAACAAGGTGTGGAAACAGCCTTCCCTACTGTCCACGGTGGAAACGACCCTGGACGCTGATGTCCCCGTTTGTCATCGTGGTGCAGGCCCTCTCCTGGGCTCTGGCTACCGTATTCAGCGTCCAGTCCTGCCCAGTCAGGGCTGTCTGCTCACAGGGATGTCCTCTGAAGGCAACCGCCTGCCGAGGAGGTTGCAATGAAAATGTTTCCTCGCTGTGGTTCTGTGTGAGGGACAGATGAATTTCCCCCCTGCGTTCCCGTCCCCTTTGATCAGGCAAGTCCAACAGGTAACCTCCCGGAACTGGAATCAGCCTCCAGCTGCAGGCCTTGCGAGGGATGGCCACCGTGGGGGCTGGAGCAGCCTTCAGGAAATGCCTCGCTCAGACGCCTTCCCGATGCCGTGTCTCCTGAGGCCTCCTCCAATCACAGACCAAACTGGCCCCTTCTTCATGCTGCCCGCACCTGCGTCAGCTTCACGGGTCTCTGGCTCTGAGCAGAGCGAGCTGTGGGGACAGGCTGGCAGCCCCAGCAGTGGGAGCCCCTTGGGCAGGACCCATCTGGCTCAGAGTCCACCCGCTGCACCAGCTCTGCCCTCCGGCTGCCTGCATCTGGTAGCAGACCCTGGTCCCCTGGCGCCTTTGGAAATTGCTGCTTTGGTCCTCAAAGCATATTCCATTCTTGCTGGCAACTGACTGTTAAATCACAGCCATGGTGAAGAAAGCCCCCAGGGTGAAGGCGGACACCTGTTGCTGATGAGCACGCTGGCTTTGGGACATCTTTGTGGGCGTCTCCCCAGGTGGCGTCGTTCGTGAGCTACGCAATGATGCGGTGACAGCCACATCCGACACCTCACAGTGTCTGTGCCCGTCGGCCTCCCCAGGTCACTGTCCCCTCAGGCCTGTATGCTGACCTGTGAATGTGCCACCTGCTCTGGGCAGGTCCTGGGCAGGCGTGCTGGGCCAGGGCTCACGGAGACTTGGCCACTGTGACCTGGATCCTTCTTGGCAGGTCCTCTGCTCCTGGGCCACACTGCAGGCACCCAGTGCCACCCGAGCCCCACCTGTCCCAGGCTCACTGCTGCCCAATGGCCTTTCCCGCTATGGTCACACGGGCCTGAGAGTGTCCAGCAGACGTCAGGGTGGACTTTCTTCCAATCCTGCCAGAGCAGTTTCCACGCGGATTATTCCAAATCAGATCCCACCCAGTGGCTCCTGGCTTCGGAGAGAGCCTTCTCCAGATGGAGTCGAAGCATCTCACGCAGGAAAGCGAGACACGTTTCCAGTTGCTCAATTAGAGAGTTTGTGGTAATAAATCAAGAGTGCCTACTCTAATAATCATAGAAAAAGCATCATTACATGATTTAATATTAACAGTAGTTCTAATGTGATATTTGAAAATTATATTTCAGCTCCTGTCTGGTTGCCCGTTGTGAGTGTATGCAAATATCTCTAGAAATATTAATATATACCGCCAGCTTTAGCAAATTAAAGAAATAGTTTTAGGAGGCCTCCTGATAATCTAATCATGGTATCGGTCTTTGCATATAATTATAATGTTTGTTATTAGGTTCTCTCTGATTTTCCAAGGAATGAGAAATCTTTTACTGCACGAGCCAAAAGTTCAATTTTATTTAATTGTGAAAATTATTCTGATCTGAATACTTTCCAGACTATTTCTGGGCACTTTTCTCTGCTCTAGAACTGCCCATGTCATGTTACGGGACTCTAACCTGGGGCTGGGAATGACTCCACAGCCAATAAGATTGCAGTCTGACTCGGGCAGACACAGTCCTCGAGGTAGCTCACAGCTCCTTGACTGCTCTGCGAGGGGCTTCTGCTGGCCCACCTGCATCCCTCCTGCCCATCACCCACCCTGTTTTCTTAGCTCGTCCCCACACCCCAAAACAGACAGCTCACTCCACTGACCAGAACTCAGAGCTACAGACACAGGCCACCACCCTCAAGGGCTGGAACAGAGAGGGGCCTTTGTGTTCCCTGGGGGCGAGTTCTCTGCCAGCCCTGCCCCCGCCCCTCCCCTCAGGTTCCTGGCAGGACCTGCTCCTGGTGCTGAAATCAAGTGCACACATGCCTTTCTGTTCCCCGACCTGTTTTCAAGTAGAGCTAGTTTTATTGTTTGTATTTCTTGATCTTTCCCCTGCGTTAAAAGTTTATTGTGTTGTGGTAAGAACACTGAACATGCGCTCTGTCTACCCTCCTCTATTTGAGTGGTTGACTGTCAGGCGAGATCACACAGCAGAGCTCCGGGGCAGTGGGTACATGGCTGGGTCCCTCCCTTTCCCGCCCCCACCCACCTGCCCTGGAGCAGATGTCACGGGCCCCCTGCACTCCATGGGCACCTGTGCACTGGTCTCCAGCAGCGGGGCCAGGCGCCCCAGCCCGGGCAGCATCTGGCTGTGGCACTGGGCCGCCACCTGGGTTCACTGGAGGGGGGACTGTCCTCACAGATTCCCTCTGCTCATTTTGGTGGGTCTGGGAGGTGTAACCGTGCACATGTGTGCACATATGTATGTACGTGTGTTTATGTATGTGTGTATGCATGTTCCCTTGTGTTTCGAAAACTTCCTTTCGCTGCCATAGCTATTTTAAAGCAGACTGAACTGGTAAAAGTGGCCTAATTTTCTTGTCACCCAGATGAAAAAATATAAACCCAGAGCTTCCTGTGGCGTTTGAAGCACCTCACAGCCTGACCCCAGTTGGACTTATTTCTGCCCTGAGCCCGCAGTGGGGGGTAGGGGGCGTGGTGGAGGAAGAGGGATCAATACCTGGATCAGAACTCCTCCAGCCCAGCCTTCCGGAGGGACGGGGCCGCGTGCTGGAAGTGAACCAGAAGAATAATACGGCCATATTTTTTCAAGGAAAGTTATTAAAATATTGACATTCCATCGGCACAGGCTTGCCCTGCAGACGGGGCTCATTTCATTATGCAGCACCCTCCACGTGCTGTCCGTCAGTCCGATTCCTCCAGAAGCACAGACGCCAGGCTCCGAGTTCTGAGGAAGTTCCCTCAAACTCCCAGCAGGCGCTGTAAGTCCCCAGAGAAATGGAGTTGCTGTCTGGGTCGCAGGTACAGGCTCCCGGAGCTCCTCCCAGAGACAAGGCGGTGGTGTGAGCCCAGCTGTGACCTGTGCAGGGCGCTTGTGTCTGTCCTTCTGACTTTAATCTTTCTCAGGTAATGTCTTAGATGTGTCAGTTGGGAGCCCTTGTCCTCCTGGGGGGCAGTGTGTGAAACGTGTCTTCCCAGAGGGCTGCCTGGGTGGAGCTGAGACTGCGCACATGGCCCATGAAGCTCAGGGCAGCACCTGATGGTCAGGGGAAGGGATCGCCTGCTTGATGGATGCTGCCAAAACCTGGGGGAGCAACTAGGGAAGTGGTTCTCAACCTTCTGGCCCTTTAAATACAGTTCCTCATGTTGTGACCCAACCATAAAATTATTACCGTTGCTACTTCATAACTGTCATGTTGCTACTGTTATGAATCGTAATGTAAATATCTGATATGCAGGATGGTCTTAGGCGACCCCTGTGAAAGGGTTGTTCCACCGCCAAAGGGACCGCAACCCACAGGTTGAGAACCACTGAACTAGGGTGTGAAAGTGACAGTATCTGAGCTGACATGTGCACGTGTGTGCATGTGTGTGCTCGAGCAGACATTCTTTGTGCTTAAACAAAACACTTTCATTCATGAGAAATGCAAATGAGTGGTATTTCCATGAGAAGGTAGAAGAGGCAAATCCTCAGGTTCTGTTTAGAGCAGCGGTTGGCAACCAGAAAGGTTGGAGACCGCTGGTCTAGAGCACCGTCTCCCGATGAGGCTGTGGTGGGCCGCCCTGTGCTCCACGGGTGTTTGGCTGCATCCTTGGCCTCCACCCCCTGGATGCCCCCCTCCAGTTATAACAACCAAAAATGCTGTGGCCGATGTCCCCCAGGGTGTTGTCCCTGGTTGAGATGTTTCAGCGGGGGCTGTACCCTGTCTACCTGGTCAGTCCCATCCTCCCTGGCCATCGGCAGTGCTGCAGCCTCGTGTAGTGCAGCAGTGCTGACTGGCGGATGGGGTGACCCAGGAGATGTCACCGTTTGCTTTGGTTTGTGGTTAGCACATTGAATTATTTAGGGGCCAGGGTTAAAGTTAAAATTCTGGAGGAGATTTTGACAGTTGAAAAATAAAAATGGCCTATGACATAAGATGCCCGTGGCACCTTCGGAGGTTAAAATAGCATAGCAGCTCCACCCAGAGCACTTTTTCATCTTTCTCTTGCATGGTTTCTCACTATTGATTTATTTGTGATGGGAGGTGAGAGGCAGTAAAGGGACTGGAAGGCTCTGGAGGCTGGGGTGGCAGCGGTCCAGGGCTGTCCTGTCCAGGCTGGCGTAGGAGGTGGCCACCTTCCGTTCCCTGCAGCAGCTCCTGGTCTGCAGGGTAGCTGGGGTGGGGAGCTGCGTTGTGCAGAAGTCCCTCACTGGAGATCCAGGGTGTCCAGCCTGTTGGATTGAGTGCTGACTCTCCCTCCCTCCTGGACCCGACACCTTCCAACCCCTGTGGGGGACCTGGTATGGCCTGCCTGTAACCGGTGGGCCTCAGCCCCCACACCACGGCCTCCACCACGGGTCTGCTCTGGGACGGGGGCAAGGAAGGAGAGAAAAACATTTGCATGAACCAAATTCTAGCATTTAAGACCCAAAGCAAGGCAGAGCCCATTCTCTCATGAAGGGGGGTCCTGTCCCCTTCAAACACGTGGCAGATGGCTGGGTCGGCAATAACAGGGACACGAGGGTGAAGCAATGGCCTCTGGGAGTGCACAGATGCTGGTGCCAAGTCCTCAGGCTGCGAGGCCCCCAACACACACTCAGGCTGTGGCTGGTTCCCCCTGCGGGTTAGGGATCCCAAGGGGCTATTAAGGAGGATGTTAACATTATCAGGGAGACAAATGTTGTAAGTGTTACTTTGAGTGAAGCAGTAATTTGGGTTTTACGGACAGAAACCATTCATTTCAGCAAATGGATGTGCGCACAGGAGAGGCGGGCCCGCAGCCCGGCAGATATTGACCCTGGCTGATTTAGGGAGCGGGAGGCAGCCAGGCCCGTGGTCAAGTCCACAGAATCTGGAGAGGAGGCCAGGAAATATTGTCAACACAGGAGACCTGCTGGGGGGACAACATGCCCATAAAAATTCGATGAGGCTCCCAGCCGGCTCTAAGTGGAACTCAATTTTTAATCACGATGGTCATGCTAGCACACTGTAGTTGATAGCAACAGTTTCATTAATATTAAAACACATTTTCTCTCTCTTTTGAGCATGACAGTAAACCAATTTTCAGGAATTCTGTAACATGACCAGATCTCTGAGCCCTCTGTTGTGCCTGCAGAGGACGCAGCGTCTCCCGGGCGTCTGTGGAGACCAGGCCGCGGCTGCAGCCATGCCGGCTTCTCGCCCTTGCAGCTCATTTTTGCTGGTGGGATCTCCATGGGTAGAGCTTCCCTCTCCATTTAGCTTAGGCGAATGGAATATGTCTGGGAAACTCCCTCTGTCAGATGGCAATACACAGCTCGACACACATTACAAACCAGTTTTCAAAAGGCTTCACACTTAACACATGGAGGCTACCTCTAGACTCAAATACTATCACCCACATAAATGTTGATACAAACAGACTGCACTGTGAGGCTCTGATAATGGCCCAGACGCAGGCAGGGCAAGGCCTTCCCTGTTGGACTGGCAGAAACAAGATAAAGAGGAAGCAATCTAAATTACCTTTCTAGACTTGTGATTCAAAAAATGATGTAGAGCAGTTTTCGAGCCTGGTCGGGTAGGACAAAGGTCTGGACAGGAGCAGACGGAAGCTGCATTAGCAGGTCTGCTGGCCGCAGGGGGCCTCCTGGTGTGTCTGACAACCTGGTTGTCCTGCAGTAAATAGCCACGATGGTACAAATGGAAAACACGCTCCTTGAGAGCTCACAGGCGCCGTTTTTTAGGATTTTACACATATTAATCCCTGCATCCCTCCCCGCTGGCTGATGGGGTATGAACAGTTACTACTGTTGTTTAATAGAGAAAGAAAGTGCCCAGCTGGCGTTGCTCAGTGGTTGAGCGTCAATCTATGCTACTACTGTTGTTTAATAGAGAAAGAAAGTGCCCAGCCGGCGTTGCCCAGTGGTTGAGCGTCAATCTATGCATTAGGAGTTCACGGTTAGATTCCTGGTCAGGGCACATGCCTGGGTTGCAGGTCGATCCCCATTAGGGGGCGGGTTAGATTCCTGGTCAGGGCACATGCCCGGGTTGCAGCTTCGATCCCCAGTAGGGGGCATTGCAGGAGGCATCTGATCAGTGATTCTCTCTCATCATTGATGTTTCTATCTCTCTCTCCCTGTCCCTTCCTTTCTCTGAAATCAATAAGAACATATTTTAAAAAATAGAAAAAGAAGCTGAGGTGCAGTAGGTTGAGGAACTTGTCCAAGGTCACACAGCTGGCCAGAGGCAGAGCTGGGATCGGAAGTGACATGGCACTGACCGAGGGTCCTACCCACCCTGTGCGGCCACCACCCGAAGGGTTACAAGAGGTACGAGGGGCATCTACAAAGTCAAAGTCATTGTGTGGGAACTTGTTATGTGATTTAGGTTAGAATTTTGGGTGAGATTCTTTAACAGGCTCTAAACACGAGGGTGGCTGCTTCCCTCTGGGCCCCACTGCCTGGGTTTGGCCCCCTTCATCGCCCACATCCTACCTGCGTGACCTGGAGTCAGGCAATGGATTCCTCCAGCCCTAGGAGCTTGTCTGTCATCATGCCCACTTTACAGATGAGGAAACTGAGGCACAGGGAAGTCAGAGTACATAGACAGTGCCTGACCCATGAGTGATACGAAAGGTCAGCTATCCATCGTTCAGATATTCTGAATTGCATTTGTCATTTCTTAGCCCCCATGAGAGCAGCTGAGTTACTCCTGATGAAGTACTCCCACCACCACTCATGTTGCTTCTGCAAATTGCAAATGCTGGGGAGGGCATCGGGGCATGGAGGTGCCCTGTGAGGCATGTGGGGGCCCTGGCAGTGGGGTGACTGCAAGAGAGAATGGACTCAGGGCCTCGTTACTCAGCTCCGCCGTCTGGAAAGCAGTGCTGATGGACGCTTGCCTGTCTCTTTGGAGAAGTGTGGCCGTTCCATCAGCAGCGTCATGAATATTTCAGGTCTCCCGAGGAGGGAATGTGCCCCCTCAGCCCTGGAGGCTCCTGGGTGTCGGGGCACTCTCTGTGCTGAAGGCTCACTGTGCACTAATCACAGCTCTGCGCCCAGGCCCGGGGAGGGAAAGGATCCTGCGAACCTCTCGCTCCCTGCGCTGCCGTGGTCCCTGGAGACTCATCGCCTGGTCTGCACAGGAGGACAGGCGAGGAGGCGGAGGGAGGTTCCGGGGAACAGCTGCCTCAGAGGTTTTCCTGGGCCATTTTCGCTCCCTCCCTGCCGTGTGGGCTCATTGCGCATTCCTCACAGTCAGCCTGGAGGAGCCCCGTGTTTCTGTGCGGCTGCTTTGGCCACTGGCCTTCGCCAGCTTCTCCACCCCGAGGAGAGCAGCCGCGTGTTCTGGATGAAGTACAGCTTCAGGTCCATTTGTCACGGGAGCCGGCTCCTGCAGCTGCCCAGCTGCCTGGCCCTCCCCCGGGCTGCACAGCTGCCTCCTGCCCACATTAATGCTGGCCGCCCAAGAGCACAATCAGAATTAAAGCCCTTGCCAAGCAGGGCCCTTTGAAATGAGCAAGACAGCTTTAAGGGGGCTGTAATTTTAGCTCCATGAGGGACTGACCCCCATCCGCAGCCGGGAGGTCACTTACTCCTCTGTCCCTCAGCCCATTGCCTCCCCTCTTCCCACAGCCTTCTGAGCGCTGCTGGCCTGTTTGGGCAGCGTTAGGGGCTGCTGAGCAAAGCCACCCAGAAGTGACGGCTGTCACAGAGGGAGACGCATGGTGAGCGAATGTGTACATGGCAATGGCCGTCCAAGCCGGCAGGGCTCCTGCGCTCTGAACTTCGCTCTTTGTGGACACTGGTCTGTCCTTCAGCAGAAACGTGGGGTGTCATGTATCGGCATGCGGAGGGCTTTTTGTCTTTTCTTTCTGGCTCTAGGAACGGTGGTGTGTGGGCCCAGGACTGGGGGCCTGCTCCCAGCTCCGTTCTCCGTGGCCGCGGGGGTCTCTGCAAACACGTCCTATCAGGCACGACTCTGAGCCCTGGGCATAACAACGGGCAGTGCCCATGTGTGTCCCGTCTAGTTTTACCTGAAAGTGATCTTCCTGGGACTCGCAGGTGAAGAGTGAGATGAAGCCTGAGGGCCTGGGTTCAGTTGTTGACTTGAAGTGTTAATGAGAGCGAAAGTCTAAGGCAGCGGTTCTCAACCTGTGGGTCGCCAACCTGTGGGTCGTGACCCCTTTGGGGGCCCGAACGACCCTTTCACAGCGGTCACCTAACACCATCGGAAAACACATATATAATTACATATTGTTTTTGTGATTCATCACTATGCTTTAATTATGTTCAATTTGTAACAATGAAAATACATCCTGCATATCAGATATTTACATGACGATTCATAACAGTAGCAAAATTACAGTGATGAAGTAGCAACGAAAATAATTTTATGGTTGGGGGTCACCACAACATGAGGAACTGTATTAAAGGGTCGCGGCATTAGGAAGGTTGAGAACCACTGCTCTAAGGTGTTCTCCATAGGAGAGCCCCACGGGGTTGCTGGAAAGCTCTGGGTCTCCGGTCGGTCGGTCCTCTACTGCATGACAGGCTGGGGGGCCCCAGGGCCCAGCAGCCTCAGCCCCCTTTCCTCACCTGTCGCATTGTGACAGACGAGGACACCTCTCTGGATTCTGGGACTGTCTGGGCGGTGGCACATGTGAATGGCACAGACCTGGCCCCAAACGAGTGATAGCTGGAAACAGCCCCCGGACACGTCACGGGTGTTCATTGCCTCTTGATTGTAGCGTCTCTTTCAAATGTGACTATCGTGGTGGGAAATTGGAACATGGACCACGTGTTCACCTGCTTTGAAATAAGGAGCTGCTTTAAGGACTGGGCGCCTTGTTGAAAGAGAACAGTCTTAGGTGGATCCCGAGTGTCATGGAAATGGAGACAAGAGAGGAGGCTCAGAGGGCTGGACCTCCTGTGGCCAGGGTGGGACCTACAGCCACAGGGGTCCCAGGCGCTGCAACCTGGGTGGTGTATGTGGCTGACCCTGTGGGGTGTTTCCACAGACACGGGACCCCGAAGTGGACAAACTCCTGGACCAAGTCTGGGGGGCAGAGAGCATCTGTCTCCAAGGGGACGCGGGATATGGACATGACTGCGGCCACCAGCTTTACCTGCCCCTTGGCCAGGGCCCTCCCAGTCCCAGGCCACAGGCCCACCCACAGTGACTGCGGAGAAAGTGCAGTAGACCCCGAAACCTGTGGGTGCCAGGGTGTGTGTGTGTATGAGATTGTGTGTGTGAGAGAGATTATGTGTATGTGTGAGTGTGTGTGAGATTGTGTATGTGTGTGCATGTGTGTCTATGTGCGTGTGGACATGTATGTGGTGCAGATCAGGGCTGAGGCCCCCGCATCCCGGTGGTCCTTCCCTCCCTCATTTGTGCGTGGGCAGTTGGGGCTCTGGCCCTGTGGCTGGGTGGTGGGGGGGGGCAGCTGACCACCCCGCCTCCCACGCCCCTGTGTCTGGAGCCTGCCCCTTGTCCAGGGCCCTCCCAGTTCCAGGCCACAGGCCCACCCACAGCGACTGCGGAGAAAGTGCAGTAGACCCCGAAACCTGTGGGTGCCAGGGTGTGTGTGTGTATGAGATTGTGTGTGTGAGAGAGATTATGTGTATGTGTGAGTGTGTGTGAGATTGTGTATGTGTGTGCATGTGTGTCTATGTGCGTGTGGACATGTATGTGGTGCAGATCAGGGCTGAGGCCCCCGCATCCCGGTGGTCCTTCCCTCCCTCATTTGTGCGTGGGCAGTTGGGGCACTGGCCCTGTGGTCCTGGGTGGTGTGGGGGCAGCTGACCACCCCGCCTCCCACACCCCCTGTGTCTGGAAGACCATGGTGGTCAGTGACTTGGGAGGGAAGCTCCTGCGTCCCTTGAGGGAGGGCTGTGGAGAGGTCACCTGCCTGGAGCTTCTAGGGTTCCCTGCTGGGGACACCTGGCACCTCTCCACTTATGTCTATGGCTTGGGTTTCCATGGAAACCCCCTGTTGCAGGAAGCACAGGCCCATGAAAGTTTTTCAACTATCATTATTTTAAAGAATGTTGCTCCCCTTTCTTTGCCCACTCGGAGAGCTGTTTCCATGGAAACTGGAGTAGAGACTGCGGGTAGGAGAGGAAGTCAGGTCCGGCCGTTCCCCTGGATGTCTGCTGGGCCTGCAGTGCTGGGGCCAGGGCTTCACTGCTCTCAAGTGTCTCCACGTTTGGTGTGAAAGCCTGGAAACAGTGAAACCCAGTGGGACGAGGTAGGGGGTGGTGTGGGTGTGGAGCGTAGGGGTGAGGTGAGGGGGCTGTTTCTGTCAGTGTGTAGCGAGCTGGTGTGAATGTCATACCTGAGACTAGGTGACGGACATACAATATTTATGTCCGTATCAGGGAAGACAAGTTAAGCCAATAATAGAACCAGTCAGAACACCAGAGCGGCTCTTTTATTTATGAGCCGACCCCCTTCTTGGGGAGAGTCATGTGGTACAGCAACCGGTCGCCACAACCCCTTTGTGAGTGTGAGGACTGTCCTCACACCTTCCTCTCTTGTCAGTCGCCTTCCAGGCGGCCCTTAGTACCTGGTGCAGCTGGCTTACAGCCTGGAGTGAGGA
>NW_005370286.1:1024342-1098649 GCF_000412655.1 Myotis brandtii | reverse complement strand
TGCCTTCCTGCAGACGGCAGCGTTGGCCTGGGGCCCCCCAGGGCTGCCCTCGTCACCTTTTCTGTGCCTCTCCCCCTCATCCTCCCCCAATGACGCCTGGCTTTGCTTGCAGCCCAGCTGCTTCCCCAGGACTGATAACCAGGCTGGTGGACCTGTGCCCACGTCATAGGAGCCCAGAGACAAGGGGAGTGCCCTGGTGGGCTGCAGGGAGGAACAGGGAGTTCATGCAGCACAGAACCACTCAGCGCTTCACGGGCCGCAGGTGACTCAGCTAAATGCTCCCTGCCCCTCGCTGCTCCACATGCTCACACACTCACATGGGACTCCTGGACGGGCAGGACCACCAGCCCGGCTCACTCTGTCTCTGGCCCAGTAGGCCAGGCCTGGCATCCCCACCTTTTCTGAGGCCCTTAAAGCCACATGGCCTACTGTGGGGAGCTGACAGGTGTGGGGGTGCTCCTGGCGGGTGTCCATTGAGCACCAGTCAGCCCTAAAAGCTGTGGACCAGCTGAAAACACTCAAAGTTCAGGTTGCATTTGTTGGACTAGGACACCCTGGCAGGTGCAGAGCGATGGGCAATGAGAAAGACCCCGACTTCCTCTTGGCTGGTGCGACTGGTGCTCTCCATGCACCAGCCCTTGAATGCTGTGCCCTGAAGAGGGGACACTTCCCTCAGCCAGCAGACCGGGAGGAATCAGGGTACAGAGGAGCGACGCCCCAGCTCCCAGGCCTGGTCAGCAGGTGCTTGGAGCGGCGTGGAGCCGGGCATACATCCCTCCCGGGACGGTGCCCTGAGACTCCACCCAGCACCATTAGAGCTCTTTTTTCTTCTGGGAATCGGTAAATTTTCACTAATCTAACCAAACATTGTCAGAGTCTGTTTTCTTAAAGTACAAACATATACAGTACGTTCATCATTTAAAATACCATTTTCTTAATGGTCGAAAACGTTCTCTAGCTGCTTCTGTGGAACTGTGAACAGTTAGGGAACAGCGCATTCCATTTCAGAAATAAGCAGTGTTACTGATCTTCACAAACATCAGATGGTGGGATAATTAAATTAGGGGAGGCCAGTTTTCTGCTAATCACTGACAATCCATGTGGCGGTAATCTCCGCGATTGGTCGCATTGGACGTGCTAGTGCAGCCACAGGCATCAAGGCCGGTACCCACTGATGGACCTGCACTTCCCCTTCCTGTGGACCAGCCGGAAACACTCAGAGTTCATGTTGCTTTTGTCCTGGCAGTGCAGAGTGATGGGCAATGGGGGGAAGACTCTGACTTCCGCTTGGCTGGTGCGCCTGGTGCCCTCCATGCACCGGGCACTGGAATGCTGCGCCTTGAAGTGGAGGGGACGGTGCGGGGACAGTGGGGGTATCTTCTGGGAATCGGTAAATTTTCACTAATCTAACCAAACATTGTCAGAGTCTGTTTTCTTAAAGTACAAACATATACAGTACGTTCATCATTTAAAATACCATTTTCTTAATGGTCGAAAACGTTCTCTAGCTGCTTCTGTGGAACTGTGAACAGTTAGGGAACAGCGCATTCCATTTCAGAAATAAGCAGTGTTACTGATCTTCACAAACATCAGATGGTGGGATAATTAAATTAGGGGAGGCCAGTTTTCTGCTAATCACTGACAATCCATGTGGCGGTAATCTCTGCGATTGGTCGCATTGGACGTGCTAGTGCAGCCACAGGCATCAAGGCCGGTACCCGCTGATGGACCTGCACTTCCCCTTCCTGTGGACCAGCTGGAAACACTCAGAGTTCATGTTGCTTTTGTCAGACTAGGGCGCCCTGGCAGTGCAGAGTGATGGGCAATCGGGGGAAGACTCTGACTTCCGCTTGGCTGGTGCGCCTGGTGCCCTCCATGCACCGGGCACTGGAATGCTGCGCCTTGAAGTGGAGGGGACGGTGCGGGGACAGTGGGGGTATAGAAGGCCCAGGAGTCAGCAGGTGGGAGGCTGGTGGTCATGTCCCCTCCCGCTTCTCCATGGCTATGACCCAGGCCTGGTCTCTGCACATGTGGCCTCCACGTCAGGTGCTCAGGTGTGTGGGCAGAGTCTCTACCCCTAATACGGGTTCTCTCCCAGGAGCTTCGGTAGAGCGGGCTTCTGGCATAAGAGCATCAAACTCAAGATCAACCCCAGGAAGACAATGGGCCACTCTGTGAACATGGGGAAATCAGCATGCTTCTGAGTAATGCACGGGTCAGAGAGCACCTTTCAAAGGAAACGAAATGAAAAACAGGGATGAACAGAAACAGCCAAATATGTGGGATGCACCCAAGTGCTGAGAAATTTACAGCATTAGAACCAGAAAGGTCTCCAGGTCATATCCTGAGCTCCTCACCCAAGAAACTGGAAAAAGAAGAGCAAGACAAACCCAAAAACAAGCAGGAGGGAGGAATAATAAAGAGCAGAAATCAATGCTAAAAGTAAGAAAAAAAAAGAAGGAATGAAACTAAGATCTGGTTCTTTAAAAAGTCAAGAAATTAATAAATCTCTAGCAAGACTGGTAAAATAAGAAGACATAAATGCCGGGAACAAAACAAGGATTATCACCACAGTGTCCCTGCTATAAAGACAATGAAGGAATATTATGAACAACTTCATGAGCACAGATTTGACATCATGGAAGAAATGGACCAATTCCTTGAAAATCATACCATCAAAAGTCAACCAAGATGAACTAGGCAATCTGAATACCTCTTTAATCATTCAAGAAACTGAATTTGTAATTAATACTCCCCCTCCCCCAATAAAATCTCCAGGCTCTGATCGAGTCACTGGATAATTCTACCAAATGTCTAAAAAATGACATGATTCTTTCCAGAAAATAGAAAAGGAGGGACACAACTCATTCTGTGAGGCCAAACCCAAATAAAGATAGTACGGAAAAACAAAGAGAGAGAGAAAACTACAGACCAATATCTCTTATCAACGCAGACACAAACATCGTCATTAAATAATAATTCTACCAAATGTCTAAAAAATGACATGATTCTTTCCAGAAAATAGAAAAGGAGGGACACAACTCATTCTGTGAGGCCAAACCCAAATAAAGATAGTACGGAAAAAAAGAGAGAGAAAACTACAGACCAATATCTCTTATCAATGCAGACACAAACATTGTCATTAAATGTTAGCAAACTGAACCAACAATGTCTAAAAAGAACTGTCCTCCACGGCTGAGTGGGATTTGTTCCAGGGGCAGGGCTAGGCCAATGTTTAGGGTCAGTCGGTGTAATCCACCCTTTCAACAAAGCAAGAGGAAACATTTGCAGCCACATCAATCAACACAGAGAAAGCATTCTAGAAAATCCACATTCGTTCAGGATATGCTCTCAGCAGGTGGGGACAGAGGAGGTTACCTGTAACATACCCTGGAGCTAACATCATAGTCAACAGTGAGTCACTGATGATGCATGTGTGTGTGTGTGTGTGTGAGATGTATGTGTGTGGTATGTGTATTTGTGTGCAATGTCTATGGTGTGTATGTATATGTGTGTCTGTGGCTTATGTGTAGTGTGTGTCCAGTGTGCGTGTGTATGTGTACTAGTATATGTGCTGTGTATGCATGTAGTGTGTAAAGTGCGTGTGTATGTGTATATGCGGTGTGTATGCAGGTAGTGTGTAAAACGAATGCATGTGTATGTGGCATGTGCACATAGTATGTAAAGCGTGTGGGTGTGTGTTTGCGTATATGTGATATGTATGCATGTGGTGTGTAAAGTGTGTGTGTGTGTGTATGTGGAGGGGCATGTGTTTGTGGCATGTCTGAGCCCACAGCAGCCATTTGGAGAGCTGGCCCCGCATTGGCAGGGACACTTAGCCAGATGGGGTGTGAATACAGCAAACTCCTGCACCAGTTAGAGGTGCGGCGAGCCCACAGCTGTGGGCTCCAGAGTAAGACAGATTCTCTTCATTCGCCGCCTGTCACCGCAGGCAGTTACCAGCCTATCAATCGTGGGGGGAGGAAGGCTTAATGGGGGGGAGGGCCGGGGTGGCTGTGAGAGGTGCCCATTTGCCTCTCCCAAGCGTTCCTCCTTCAGGAAAAGTGTAATTGTATTATTTCTAGAATTGGTAGCGTGAACGTGGAAGGCAGGGTGTACTTTAACATTTTGCGCTGCGTATCCGGCATATTTTTTCCAGTAATAACTTTCAATTTGACAGTTCACTTATCTGCGATGATTAGCTATGATTTTGACCCATCTGAACGGTGGCATACTGTCGTGAAGGGATATTTGTATTCTGTGCATTGTCAACCAGGCCAAATTCCAGGCATATTTCCCAGGAATGTTTGATCACAGGGAGTGGGACACCTGTGATGAGGCTGTCATGGAGGCACTGGTAGCTACATCTGTGCCTGGCATTGTGTTTGGAAACGGGAGGGAGACGCCCAGAGGTATTTCCCACCAGCTTCCAGCTCAAGTCACTAGCGTACTATTTCAGTGGGGAGTCGGTGCCCCGCTCCCCGGGAACCAGAGCTCCAGCTGCCTGGGTGACTGAGCTTCACCATTTGGGGGTGCCATTTGGAGTGATTGGTCTCTCTCTACCTGGGAGGGAGGGTTGCTGCCAGCAGTGGCCCAGGTCTGCTACGGATTCAGACAAGAAGGGCCACTGGTGTGCCTGCCACTGCTTCTCACGGGGATTGGGTGTGGTGACCCCAGGGTCCTGGGGTCAGCAGCTCAGGGCTCCTCTGTTCTTTCCTGGACAAGCTGATGGTACAGAAAATATAAGAGTTGCTCTCGGCCTTTTGGTGGCCCCTCACCATCCTGGGGGCACCCAAAGGGTGAGGGCTGTCCCTCTGTGGCTGGCCTTGTGGTCCCTCTTGGCACGAGGAGGGAAAATCACACTTCAGAGCTGCCAGAGAAGGAGGGGATCCCCAGCCCCCACAGACTTCCCGAGAGCCCCTGACCTGAGATGGTGGCTTCCGTGACAAGTGGCTGAGACCATCCGCGTAGCGTCGCTATGCCAACTGCAACACCATCGTGTAATTCAGTGACCACAGTGGAGTCTGGATGGGGCTTGATTAGCAGTCAGACCATGGAGGTACAGGAGAAATTGAAACAGCTGTTAATTTGATTTGAGTCCATATTCTTCAAGAACTGATTGTAAGCGGGGAATGCTAATTAATCTCTTTTCCCACATTTTTCACATGCGTTGACCGACGACCGTGAAACAGCCATTTGATGGTGGTGCCACTTGCTGGTCGATGCCAGTTAGGTCTGCGCTTCAGGTCTGGCGTCTGCAGGGTGTTTGTTGCCCATCCATGCCATGCCCTGGCTCACACGTACCCGTCCGTCTCTGTGCCAGCCCCCACTCCAGGCCCCGGGTCCTAACTGGTTGCAAAGCGCTATGGCCGTCATATCTGTCTCCAGCTTCTCTCTACTCAAATCCGTCCTCCCTGCAGCTGCTCAAAAACCAATACAGTTTTCACCAAACTAACCTTACAGATGTACATTACAGCCCATGGGGTAGGGCAGGGAACAGAAAAATGGGTCCTATTGAGCAGGAGAAAACCAACGTATTAGCAGGCAATGTGATTGAACACCTGGGAACACGCACGAGGACTTAATGAAAATCCATTAAAACCACACACAACAAGTTGAACTCTCTGGTTCTACAGGTTGGCCAGATTGTTTTCAATAAGTAGCATTTCCGTGTACCAGCAGCAGCAATTAGGAGGTGTGTCAGGGCGTACTAATCGTAGTGACTGCCTGGGGCCCAGGGGTGCGGCTGGGAGGGAGGCCTCTGCAGGACTGGGCCCGTGTGTGTACCAGCAGCAGCAATTAGGAGGTGTGTCAGGGCGGCACTAATCGTAGTGACTGCCTGGGGCCCAGGGATGTGGCTGGGAGGGAGGCCTCTGCAGGACTGGGCCCGTGCGCTTCTCACGGGGATTGGGTGTGGTGACCCCAGGGTCCTGGGGTCAGCAGCTCAGGGCTCCTCTGTTCTTTCCTGGACAAGCTGATGGTACAGAAAATATAAGAGTTGCTCTCGGCCTTTTGGTGGCCCCTCACCAGGGCCAGCTGGATGACCTCAGCCCAGACATACCACCCATCAGTCCATCCTCATGTGACCTTCACCCATCTCACCGTCAAGGTGAAGTCGGTGCTAGGTCACACGGTGATGAACCAGGCAGCCTGGACCAGAACCAACGTCTGACTCAAATACCCTGTGACCCTCGTATTGAACAGGGACGTCAGTAGACACAGAGCCCCTCAGAGCTGGGGGACGTTAGAGACTTCGTCCATCACCTCCTCCTACAGACGGGACACTTAGGGGCAGGGAAGGACAGGCGATCTGAGACTGGGGCCATGATGCCTGATTTCTGACACTCCCCTCGTCCCTTGGTTTTTATGGACAGGATGAAACCAGGCCAGTCCCATGGGCGGGACGTGTAATAAGACCAGGACCACGCTAGCCAGAAGGAGGAGGCCGCCTCTTGTGCTGCATGCTGAACCAAGTCTGCTGCATTAACACCCTAGAACATTCTAAAATCATGGAGTTCTCCTGAGAATAAACGTCCAATTGCATATGGAGCATATGAGCCACCTCCTGCCTGCCAGCTTGGAAAATAGTTTTTCTTCTTTGATGTCCTCAGTGGTATTCTCACCTCCAGGGTTGCAGGCACATCACCCACAGTGTCACGTGCCCACTTCATCCCAAAGGCACGATTTCCTAAAACTGAGAGCATGTTTTTAAAAAGGGGCGGAAGGGTCTTTTCAATATCTTAATTTCTCGGGATACTTTTCAAAGTATTACACTCCTGTGACTAGATCTATAGGCATTGTCTTTTTTTTCTTTTTCCTTTAAGAAAAAAAGAAAGAAATACTATAAACCACCATTTTCAGGTGAAGGACTAAAAAAATTGCTATGACTGCAGCCACTTGTATCAGAAATCGTGAAGAAGGTGGGGATGTGTGAGCTGACGTGAATGCGCATCTGGAAGGCCCCGCTCAGGGAGAGCAGGCAATTCCCATCCGCTGTCCTGGTCGGCTGGGGACCCTGCCTCCTCGTGCGCCGCACCCCTGCGCCCCAACTCCCTCTGTCTGTATAAAGACAGGGAGGCCAGCGGCTGGTCCCTCCTGACACCCTCCTATCACCTGAATTTACTGTGTGAAGTAATTGCTTTCGGGTCCATTTTGAAATGTCAAGCAGTGAGTAAAGGCTTGAATATTTATAGGTGTTGGGACCCACTCGAAGGAGAGGGAAACGTGAAATACAGAGCGGCCGTGGGAACCAGTCTGAGCGCCTTTAATAGGAAGTTTGCAGGCAGGAGCTGAAGGCATGTGGGGCCTCCCCGGGCTTCCCTTGGACGTTTGCTAAGCCCGGGAGCTGAGCCAGCACCTGAGCGGGAGGTGGAACCGCGCCTCTTTAGGGTCCTTCCCCCCCGCACCCCCCTCTATTTATCTCCAGTTCTCCCACCTGGTTTAAAATGGTTAGAAGGAATGCCTTAGTGGGAAAGCTAGGTTGGCCCTGAGACCTGGTGAGCAGGGAGGTTCCCCCAGTGCACCCGACCTCACAGGCAGTTGGGAGTGCCGGGCTTGGGAAACTGAGGCAGGGGTGCCCTCAGACACCTTGGATCTGTGGTCAAGCACGCCCGTGGGAGACACTGCTTCTCAGAATGGGCAGCGTACAGACATGACTAGTGTCACTAGCATTTCCCTAAATGACTGCTGAGTGAAAAGGTGGCCGTCAGGGCTGGGAGCTGGGCAGGTGCAGGGCAGCCCTCAAGGGAGAAGCAGTAACAGCCAACATTTGCTCAGTGTTTCCTGCATCCAGGCTGTCCCCGTGACCCCTATGGTCCCCTCAGCTAACCTGGTAGGAGCAGGCACCCCACCTGGTAGGAAGGCACCTGGTCATGTGCTGGAGTCAGGACCTGGCCCTGTCACCAAGGGGAGAGGGGGAACACTTGGGGTGGGCCTCTGTGTGCTTCACCAACCCCTGTGCCCTGCCTCCGGGGCACGTGGTGGGTGACATTTCCTGCCTCTGAAAATTCCACGTGCTTTGGTGGTGAAATCCTCCCAGTGCTCAGCGATGACAGGATTTGGAGATGGTGCCTTTTTCAGGGTGGACCTGGGGATTGATGGCACACAGCAGAGCCCTGGCGAACACCGCCGCTCAGCGTGGCTGAGAGCGAGCCTTTCTCTGTGTGAGGCAGCGGGACTGCAGGCATGCGTGTTGGTGCAGCCCAGCGGCTCTCCTGCTTTCCAGTGGCTCCTTCCCTGGCCTGTGGGGTTTCACCCACACGCGTGCAGTTGCTGCCCAGCCAAGGGCTCAGGGTCTCTCCTCTCTGCTCCTGGGGAGACCCTCCAGACTCTGTCTGTACATTTGAGCTGCCGGCCGGGACCTCTCAGAGAGAAGTGAGAGTCTGTGACCCTCCTGACAGCTTCCTGGGACCTGCCTCGGCTGTAGGCCAATGCCAGGGCTCACGCCTGCTTTCTCCTCTCTCCAGGGTCACTTACCTGCTACCTGTTGTCCAATATTTGAATACAGATTTCCATATATTTTGTTGGGTTTTCTACCTGTTTTGGCAAGGATGTCAGTTCTCTTGGCAGTTAATTTTTCGTGGTGTAGAAGAAGCCAGTGTGTCTAAGATTCCTGTTATTTAGTTTTTCTTTAAAAAACTTTCTTTGCAGGCCTGGCTTAGCAGTCCACGTGTTCCTCTTGAAGCAGAACCAAGGCAGTCCCGGGGCAGCTGGCCCCTCCTGCAGCCCCCAGCTCAGGGCTCCGTGCTCAGCTCCAGCCCTGTGGAACGGGAACTTGCCTGCCTTCTTCCCATGTGAGCCTGAAGCTCCTGGAGAACGGAGCCAGGGCTTTTCACCTGGACCACGTCCGCAGACAAGGAACCGGGCAGAGCCCACCAGAAGCATCCGGGTGCTTGCCGCAGTAAATCCGACCTGAGGCCGGGCTGAAACAGAACTGACTCCCGGGTCCACGGAAGCCCTTCCCTCCCCCTGGGGGCTCCGGCTGCTTGTGGGAACTTGCTGCCCCTTGGCCTCCTCTCAGCAAACAAGGACTTGCGGAGGCGATTTGATCCCCCAAACATGAGGACCTCGCGGGATGACGTGACGGGCCTAGGAAGGAAGACTTAAGGTTAGTGGGCAGTGCTGTGACCTGCATAGGAAAGAGGGGGCTGGCTCGGCCTCTGGGCTCTGCAGCTGGGAGTGTGCTGCCCGTGAGACTGGGAGAATCGAGTGGGAGATTAGAGGCGTGCCCTTGATTGCAGTGCCTCCCTGCATCATGGTGGATTGCAGAGCCGGCTCCTGTGGCCCTTACACAGATCAGTAAGCTCATAAGCCGTTGTGTCCTCCAAAGGCGCTCCCCGTCTTCCCGGGTGTGGGAAGAGGGTTGGGCGCTGGGCTCAGGCAGGAGATGCCAATCACCGGTACCTCCAAGAGGCATGTCATGCCGTGTTCTTAATGCAGGGTTGGGAGGAGCAAGCGGCCTTTTGCTTCTCTCAAAGTTGAGCAGCAAAGTACCTGGGGTTGGCCTTCGCGAGCAGATGAAATAGCAGCATCGCTGTGTCCCATGCTTTAAGGGAGACAGGTCTGTGCCCCCCGGGAAGGTGTTTGCAAAGCCGATGGCAAACAGGAGTTCGGGATGGTCTGGGAAGCTGCCAGCATCACCAGGGGAGTGTAGAGTGCATCCTCACCAGGGCTCACAGGGAGCAGCTTCACCGCGGGCCTGAAACTGGGGAGAGCCTGAAGCCTGGAAGCTCAGGGCACATGGGTATGGGAAACACCAAATCCACAGTCAGGCCCAGGCTCCTGGGGTGAAGGGAAAGGGGAGAATTTCGAGGAGCTATTGAGGCCTCTTTGGTTGTTAGGCAAAAGACTCCTATTGTACATTAAAATGGAGACAACATCTTTCATTCATGCATTCATCATCCATCCACTCATCCATCCTCCAAACATTTATCCCTCCCTCCCTCCATCCACGCATCCACCCACCTACCCATCCTCCAAACATTTATTCGTGTATTCATCCATCCATCCATCCTCCAAACACTTATCCACCCATCCATCCATCCATCCATCCATCCACCATTCACCAATCACCAGGGGAGTGTAGAGTGCATCCTCACCAGGGCTCACAGGGAGCAGCTTCACCGCGGGCCTGAAACTGGGGAGAGCCTGAAGCCTGGAAGCTCAGGGCACATGGGTATGGGAAACACCAAATCCACAGTCAGGCCCAGGCTCCTGGGGTGAAGGGAAAGGGGAGAATTTCGAGGAGCTATTGAGGCCTCTTTGGTTGTTAGGCAAAAGACTCCTATTGTACATTAAAATGGAGACAACATCTTTCATTCATGCATTCATCATCCATCCACTCATCCATCCTCCAAACATTTATCCCTCCCTCCCTCCATCCACGCATCCACCCACCTATCCATCCTCCAAACATTTATTCGTGTATTCATCCATCCATCCATCTGTTTTACCTCACGCCTTTCACTGAATACCTGCTGTGTCCCAGATTCATAGGTCAAAGCCCTAATCCCCAAAGGGATGGTATTTGGAGTTGGGAGTCTAAGGAAGGTCACTGGGGCTAGATGAGGTCATGAGGGTGGGGTCCTCACAATGGGAGTAAGTGTCCTTATAAGAGGAGACCTGAGACAAACAAGCTCTGGGATCTAATGTATAGCTCGGTGACTATCCTATATAATAAAAGCCTAATCTGCTAAGTGTCCAGTCGTCCGTTCAACCAATCAAAGCGTAATATGCTAATGATAAGCTAAGGCAGCTCAACCACTCGCTATGACGTGCACTGATCACCAGGGGGGAGTTGACTGGTCGACTAGTCACTATGATGTGCACTGACCACCAGGGGGTAGGTGCTCCAACTGGTAGGGTAGCTTGCTACTGGGGTCCAGCTGATCTGGACTGGGTGAGACAGGCCAGACATGCCCTGGAGCCCTCCTGTGGTCCCTTTCTGACTGGCCAACCTCCCGCATCCCTCCCCGGCCCCCATCATGCACCGGTGGGGTCCCTCGGCCTGACTTGCGCCCTATCGCAATCTGGGATCCCTCAGGGGATGTTGGAGAACTGATGTCAGCCTGATCCTGCTCAATGCAGGAGCTACCCCCAGGTAGTCAGTGTGCTCCCACAGCGGGGTGCCACTCAGCCTGAAGCCAGGCTCACGGCTGGTGAGTGCAGTGGCAGTGGCAGGGGCCTCTTTTGGCTCCGCAGCAGCACTAAGGATGTCCGACTGATGGCTTAGGCCCACTCCCCGTGGGAAGTAGGCCTAAGCCATCAGTCGGACATCCCCCAAGGGTTCCCAGACTGCGAGAGGGTGCAGGCCAGGCTGAAGGACCTCCCCCCCAAGTGCACAAATTTCGTGCACCGGGCCTCTAGTAGCTAATACTGTTGTATACTTGAGAGCTGCTATGAGAGTAGATCTTAAATGTTATTACCACATAAGAAAAGATAACTATATGACACAGTGGAGGTGTTAGCTAACTCCAGTCATTATGCAACATCTATGAGAAAAACAAGAAGAGACACCAAAGAGAGGGCCTCTCTCTGCCATGTGCGGACACCGCGAGAAGGCTCTCCACACGCAGGGGAGAGGTCCCACCAGGCTCTGACCCTGCCGGCGCCCCGACATCAGACTTGCAGACTCCAGACTGTGAGAAGATAGCTCTGTTGTTCAAGGGCACCCAGTCTGTGGTCTAATTAGTACGGCAGCCCGAGCCGACCAGGACAACCCCACTGGCAAGCAGGACGAACGGGACTTCCATTTCCTGGAGCAAAGACGAGTGGCTGGCCCAGCAGAGGTCTTTGCTGATATGCATGAATATGCTTCTGAGTTTTGTCAGCTTTCAAAAAGCATCAAAAAGATAACCCATTGCTTTTATCTAGTTAGCAAGCTATTTTAGAAGAAATCTGCTCACATATGAGCTCGGCCCACATCTTCCACGGAAGAGCCTGACGCTCCCGTGGTCCCAGTGTTCGTGCCACCAATACTGTCTCGAAGGTCCCAGGGCATCACTTTAGATCCGTCTGCTTTCGTTCATCGTCAGTGCGAGGCATGTGTTCCTGCCTAAGCTCTGGGAGTGGTTCCTGAGTGAGGAGGAAGGGCTGAGTTCTGATGCCTCTTCTGTTGAGTCAACTCTGGAACTGCCGGTCCTCACTGGGCCCCGTGACTCCGTGGGAAGGTCTGCAGGACAGAGCTCAGCAGACCTGCACTCCCGGGCTGGGAGGGGCCACACAAGTCACTGGGGCCAGTATCTCCTTGGAGCCACGAGGAAAGCAAGGCTTGGGGATTGAGAAGGGCTGCCCACGGGTCTGTGGTGGGCCCTTCCTCCTGCCGGGAACCGCCCGGTGGGTACGCGAGAGCCGTCGTTGTCTGTGTGTCTGTCCTTAGGAAGGAGAGCCTGCATCCCTCCCAGGAAGCACCAGGGCCAGGGGCTACGGGCAGCTGCCCTTTGCTGTGATCTTTTGGGAGAAGCACCGAGACCACTTCCAGTGTGTTGCCCGCAGGATGCCCGCTGGGCCCAGGAGTCTGTGCCCTGGGGGTCTTGCTGCTGATGGCACACACCGGCCTGGAGGCTGACACTTTGCCACAGAGCTCCGTGGACAGCGGCAGGCCCTGGGCGGGAGCGGTACATGAGACTTCCGATGTTGTTCTGCGTTTCAAGCTCGAAATGACCATCTCTTGTCCGACTTCTTCTAAGTTCTGTGCTAATGATGCTGAAGTAGGAAGGGGACGTGTCTGGTCTCTGCCGACTGCCTTCTCTTTCTCTGAGCAGAGGCTCTGCCAGGAGGTGAGATGCTTAGAGGAGACAGACTGTGTGGAAACAGAGAAAAGGGAGCCTCGGGTTCATCTGAACCCACACTCGTCTGGGGGGCAGGGATCCAAGATGCTCCTGCCAGTGTGGGCCCCGCTGTTCTGCCTCCTGCCACCTCCAGAGCCTCCATGCTTGCTCTTCGGGGCGGGAGATGGGGGTGGAGGGCATCTACTCTTCCCGGAGGTCCGGTCGCTAAGACTAGCGCTTTCTTACCCAGCGGTAGGGACGTTTCTGACATGTTTTATTCAGTAATCTTGATTTCGCTTGGAACTGGAAAGTGGCAAAAATGGCAATATTACGTCTTTTTGAAAAATGATATTTTTCGTAAAAGACTTTGTTATCTACATAAAAAAAGGACACTAACGTGCTTACATTTAGTCGTTGGCATTACTTCTAAGAGAGTTCACATTCAACTGGGCACTGAAGATAAGCCACAGCCACCTGCTTTTAAAGAGCAAACGCAAGTGAAGAGCACATTTCCACCACGGCCATTGCAGTGGCGCCACGACACGGAGACGCTGGGCACGGGGCCATGTGAGGCCCAGCCGGGCAGGGAGCCTCGCCAGGTGGGGCCTGGAGATGTGTGAACAGCCGGGTGGCGCTCGGGTGACGAGAACACATGCATGCCGAGAGGAGAAGCCATGTGACTGGAGGCAGAGGGGGGAATGACACACACCCAGGAACCAGGGCCTCCAGGGGCTGGAGGGGGCAGGAAGGAGCCGTTCAGACTCGGCCTCTGGAGCTGTGAGAACGCGTTCCTGCTGCTCTAAGCCCCCGGTTTGGGGTGATTTGTTGTAGCTGCCCCAGGACTCGAACACACTCCCGTGCCCAGCTCTCCCACCTGTTCCCTCCCGGTGGGTCTCCATGGAGATGGGGGAGGCCAAGTGGGAGCAACTGTGCATTTCCCACCATTCACTAGGTCACTTGCCTATTTATTTGGGACGGTTAGCGACAACTGGCCCTTGGGCAACTGGCCAGGCGGGCATGGAGAAGGCAGAGGGAGAGGGAGAGGGGAAGGAGCGGGAAATAGGACCAAGGCACGGGGCTGGCTCCAGGCGAGGCCGCTGCTAGCGAGGGAGAAAGGAGCAGAAGGAACTAGGGCGGGAGGACGGTCTGGTGCCTCCTAGGATCTCAAGAGTGAGGATAATGCCTGCAGGGCTCTGGGGTGTTGGGACGTGCGGTCCTGGGCTTTGCTCCAAGGACAGAGCAGCAGCCAGGTTCTCTTCAGTGCTGGTCACTGTGTCCTCTTTGGCCAGTGGTCAGCCCCCCACTTCCCGCCTGCCCCTCCACCCCAGCGCTTCCTCCCTCCCAGTCTTTCTCCAAAGACTGATTTCTCTTTATCTTTGTGTGTTGTTCACAGCGACAGCAGTGGCCTGCATTTCTGAAGAATCTTCCCTCTTTTGTGTGTGTGTTTTTTTTCTCCCCAATCCAAAGGGATTTTGGAGGACTTTTATCTCCAGCGAAGAGAAAACCCTCCGGAGTAGCAACAGCAGACAGCCGCGGTGTCTCGCCTCATTAGGAAGTTAGGGCCGCAGCTCTTGGGCGACTTAATTGCAAGCCCCCCTCCCCTTCCCCTCCCGTTCCTTTGCAAAACATCAGTCAAGTCATTGTCATCTCACAATTCAAAACAATTAATTTAACAAAAAACTTAAACATACTTTGCTGTTTCATGGGGAAACCTTAACATGCTAATTCCAGAACCTTCTCTTATTTCTGGGGACCATCAGGTGTTTCTGGCTCCAAGCACATCCTCAGCTGCAATGGTAAATGGCCCAGGCCTGGCCCCTCTTGAACTCGCTCTCAAGAACCACTGACTTCTCGAGGTGCCTGGAGTGGGATTCGCCTGGGAGTGAAGTCCACTCTCCTGAAAGTCCTTCCATCTCCTGATTCTGTGTGATTGAAAAGCCGTGTTCCTTCCTTCTGGTTCCCTGAGAATCCTCTTACCTTTCTCTTGGTCCAGATCTCATTCAGTGAATACCTTTCCTATCTCCCCGGCCTCTCCGGTTGCTTTGGGTAAACACATTGCCCTCAGCTTTGCCTAGTCTGTGTGCTCCTCATACTGCTTCTGGGCATCACTTCTTTTTCTGCCCCAGGGTCTTTGCATACGCCATTTCTGTTACCCAAGAGCTTTCCTTGTCCTCTTACATCAGGCCAACTTCTTAAATCCTCAGAATGCGGCTCGGGCATCATCACAAACACACGGGCCCTTTCCTTCTGACTGGGTCTCTCTTCAGTGGGCCCTACACTCTGGTTCTGTCTTTGGACATTCAAGCCACACTGGGGAGGGGGGACCCCTTGTTCCCTTGGCCCCCTACCTGGGAGCTTTCTGGTTCCCAGCATCGCCCTGGCATGCGGGTCCCTGGGAGGGCAGGATATTTGTAAGCTGACCTGTTGTATTCCCAGCACCGACTCGTCCTCCCCCAATTGCAGGTGTGTGCCATTTTTTCTTTCTGGCAACAGAAATGACAGTATCATCTGATATAATAATCAAGGGCAAAACGTAATTTGAGTTTTAGGGACACTCTGAGGAAAATTATATATTCAAAAAGGGAAGTAAATTTTCCTAGGAAACAACCACCACTGGGGAAAGCGTGTTTGCTCCTAAGAGACCGGAAAGTAATTGAGCAGCAATTACGCCTTCCAGATGGTGTACACATTTAGTGCGTTCGGCCCCATAAAAAGGGAGGCATTTGCAGGAGAAAAGTACAAAAGCTACAGAAACACCATTATCCCGTGACCGTGGACAGGGCGATGTGGCAGCGAGCAGGCGTCTCTGTGCTGAGAACGTGCCAAGTGGGGCAGAGGCGTTTTTCCAGTCACGTAAGCTAATTCCAGGGAAATGCCCTTCTGACTGTCACTAGAATGGCGGGGTCTGTGTCCAGCCCCAGACCTCTCTGCTCCTGAACACCCGGGGGTCCCACAAACCTGCCCTTCCTGGGCGGGGGGCCTGGTGACCCCAGGTTCACCAACTGGTTTCAGTTAGGGGAGCCTCAGTTTCCTCGCCTGTACTATAGGCATGATCATGGCCTCCCACACCCGGGGTTGTTGTGAGGCTTCCGTGAGAGGAAGGACAGGAGCTGGGCACCGGGCCGTGTGCTCAGAGAGCACTCGCTGTCCTTGGTGTCGGGTAGAATGGGCCTCAGACTCCCGCCCTCGGGGGCAGGGTTTCCAGTAGCAGGTGCCCGTGTGCACAGGAGTAGAAAACACGGGCTGTGTCATGCTCTGCATTTACAGCGTGGGCGTCCTCCGTCCCGCCCCCCTCCACTCTGGGCACATCGCTCCTCCTTCATTCCAGGGTTTCCGAGCACAGGCTGCTCAGTGGCAGCTCTTGTTAATTTGGCTGTTCCATCGGCCTATCTGCCGATGGCGTTTCCTGGCTCACTGGGTTTGCGCCCCGGGTGAGGCGCCTTCGTCTCTCTGGGTCCATAATCATCTTCAAGGCCACGTGACCAGAGGACCGTGGCTCCTACACGAATCATGATTTCAGTCCAGAAGTTGCATTCTTGAGAAGTACTTTTCGGAACCAAGAAACTTTTAAGCCAGCCTTTCTCAGAGGCAGCAACTACACCCAGGTAGGTGGGCAAGACCCCCTGTGCTACCCAGGACCGGGGTTGGTTTCTGAAGCCAGTGGCTGGTAGATCAGACTCTTTCCCCGGACGTCACATTTGCTGTGCATCCTTCGGCAGGAGGTCCTGGTCTGCGTGCCCCTTCGTCCTGCGAGGAGCAGAGGGGCCACGTGCAGACACAGGAGGCTCCCTACTCGGTGGCAGCTTGTCTGCCCCTGCGGAGGCCTCAGTGGAGGGAGGAGGCACCGTCAGGACCCCCGGAGAAGCCAGAACAGTGTCCTCAGTGAAAGTGGGTGCCGTGATTGTGGGCACCTGTTCCCTTGTGGGCAGTCAGCTGCAGCTGGGGCGTCAGCGGCGCCCTCCCCTCTGTCCGTGGCCTCAATCTGCAGGGAGGCCTCCAGCTTCTTGCTGGTCCCATCCCAGGCCCCCTGCCGACCGGTTCTTCTGGAGTGTGGTCACCACATGCTCCGTCCCTGGGGCTTTCTGACGTCAGTTTCAAGATCTGGAACTAAACAAGCAGAGAAATTAGAGCTCATGTACCGATCAAGAAGCAGCCAAGACACTGTGGGCCTTGTTCTCAAAGCTGCGGTGGGAATCCGGCTCAATGTGAACGGCTCCACGTGAGGAGCTGCAGCTAAACGGCTGGAAAGGAAGGGGCGGCTGCAGGATGCCCCCGGCAAGTGAGCCTCGGTCCTTGGAGAGCCCGAGAAGAATGGTTTGATCCGCTCCTTACAGGAAACTGCCCGTTAATAGGGGACGTTACTGTCACTTCCTGAGGATTAAAGACATTAGAGATGGTTACGACCGGTCCTTCTGGAGTGTGGTCACCACATGCTCCGTCCCTGGGGCTTTCTGACGTCAGTTTCAAGATCTGGAACTAAACAAGCAGAGAAATTAGAGCTCATGTACCGATCAAGAAGCAGCCAAGACACTGTGGGCCTTGTTCTCAAAGCTGCGGTGGGAATCCGGCTCAATTTGAACGGCTCCACGTGAGGAGCTGCAGCTAAACGGCTGGAAAGGAAGGGGCGGCTGCAGGATGCCCCCGGCAAGTGAGCCTCGGTCCTTGGAGAGCCGGGGAAGAATGGTTTGATCCGCTCCTTACAGGAAACTGCCCGTTAATAGGGGACGTTTACTGTCACTTCCTGAGGATTAAAGACATTAGAGATGGTTAATACCTAAAATTATGTTTATGTTCTCCGTGAAAATGTGATAAAAACCGCGGGGAACCTGACTTCTGGAGAGAGCCTGATACTCAGGACACGTTGCCTGGGAGACGGCCCCATCTCCGATGGCGGGTCCCCTGGCGAGGGCACAGCCTGGCTCGCTGCTGCCCACCTGGAAGTGTGACCCTGTCTGCTGTGCCCTCCCTTCCTGGTCAGGGGTCCAGGCCCCTCCCGCTGCCCGCTGGCGCTCAATTACGTCTCATTTGGTAACAGACCAGCCAGTGGGTGGCAGCGCAGCTGCAGGAGGGTCTGATGAGGCCGCTGGAGAAAGAACAGGCGGTGGCTTCAGCATTTATGCAGATTTGTGACGAAAATGAACCTGGGAGAGGGGAGGGGACCTTGAGGTGCTGGCCCTGGTGTCTCCTGGAAGCCTGAGGCGAGGGGAACACAGATGTCTGTAACAGAGTGAGAGGGGCACTGCTTTATTTTCTTTCTTTTTCTTTCTTTTAAAAAAATACATTTTTATTGATTTCAGAGAGGAAAGGAGAAGGAGAGAGAGATAGAAACATAAATGATGAGAGAGAATCATTGGGCTGCCTCCTCCTGCACACCCCCCACTGGGGATCAAACCATGTGCCCTGACCAGGAATTGAGCCATGACCTCCTGGTTCATAGGTCGACCCTCAACCAGGGAGCTATGCCAGCCAGGTGCCACTTTATTTCCGACTGTAGCCCAAGCATCATTCTTCCTCTGATTCTGGTTGTAGAAGCTGGGGAGGCTCAGCTTGCCGTGGGCTGCAAGGCACCATGGGCACGGCAACACCATTTGTTCGTTCATTCGTCGGCCACTCATTCGTTCGTTCATTTGTGGGAGGATTGGTTGAGCCTGTGTTGTGAGCAGTCTCTTTGTTGAGGCTGAGACGCTGAAGATGCTGTTCACAGCTCTCTCAGGATGTCCAAGGTCGTGCCCCCCAGGAACGGACCAGCTGAAGCACTGCCACGGAGGAGCCGGCTTCCTGAGGAGTCCAGCTGGGCGTACAGAGTGCACCCCACAGGCCCAGAATCTCGCTGCTCTAGGAGAGGGCCCGGCCCTCCGGAGGATTGGTTGAGCCTGTGTTGTGAGCAGTCTCTTTGCTGAGGCTGAGACGCTGAAGATGCTGTTCACAGCTCCCCGCTTGCAGGGTCTCAGGATGTCCAAGGTCGTGCACCCCAGGAACGGACCAGCTGAAGCGCTGCCACGGAGGAGCCGGCTTCCTGCGGAGTCCAGCTGGGTGTACAGAGTGCATCCCACGGGCCCAGAATCGCGCTGCTCTAGGAGCGGGCCCGGCCCTCCCGATGGTGCGGGGCTGGGGCGGGAGTCTCTGGGGCTTGCAAGTCTGAAGGAGGGCGTAGGGGGTGTGGGGGCCACTGAGCCTCTCAGGAGGGTGCTGGCCCAGCGTTGGTTGCACAGCTGGTCAGGGGCCAAGGGGCACGAAGGAGGTGCTGAGGCTGCCCCTGCATGGCCCCGGGAGGGCGACCGGCAGTGTGGCCGGTGGGTGACCTGTCCTGAGTTCCTGCTTCTCCCTTTCCCAGCTGTGCCTGTCTCCTCACCTGTGTACGGGGACACTGCACGTAGTGCCTCCCGCACAAGGTGAGATGGAATTGCTGAAACGCAACAGCTGGTCCTTCTGGTCACTGTCCTCTGGCTGTTGCTCCTAGGGCTGGGCAGGCCCCATCCTGTGTGGCAGGGCTGCCGTCAGGCTGGTCAGTTCGCTTCCCGCCTCCTCCTGCCTCAGAACTCACAGGGGTGAGGCCAAGACAAGAGGGGCTCCGGGCACGGCACTCCAGCAGCTCTTGGCTCCTGGCCTGGGGGAGGGAGGCGGGTCCGTGAAGACCCCTCGGCCCTGCTGACAGGGAAGCCTTGCTTCCTTCTCATCCCTCACCCTTTGTGGGGCCACGATGGGTGACCTGTCCTGAGTTACTGCTTCTCCCTTTCCCAGCTGTGCCTGTCTCCTCACCTGTGTACGGGGACACTGCACGTAGTGCCTCCCGCACAAGGTGAGATGGAATTGCTGAAACGCAACAGCTGGTCCTTCCGGTCACTGTCCCCTGGCTGTTGCTCCTAGGACTGGGCAGGCCCCATCCTGTGTGGCAGGGCTGCCCTCAGGCTGGTCAGTTTGCTTCCCGCCTCCTCCTGCCTCAGAACTCACACGGGGTGAGGCCAAGACAAGAGGGGCTCCGGGCGAAGGCTTGCTCTGTCTACGGCACTCCACCAGCTCTTGGCTCCTGGCCTGGGGGAGGGAGGCGGGTCCGTGAAGACCCCTCGGCCCTGCTGACAGGGAAGCCTTGCTTCCTTCTCATCCCTCACCCTTTGTGGGGCCACGAGGTGGGATTTATTGACCCTTTCTGTGCATGAATCCTTGCGTAAGACAATATTTAAATAACAACCCTAAATTTGCAATGACAACTAATAAAGCGAATTCAGGGTTTCAGGGAGCCCTTTATTAACTATAAAGACATTATGGGTAACTTCTAACATAGGAAAATAATGAAAGATCAATATGGCTCGTGGACAAAACTCAATGTGACTGTAAAAATCAACAGGGACTTGCTTGGAAGTAGAATATTTTACACTTTTAAGGCAAATTAATCTCAGTGTCAATAATGAGAAACCACTACGAAGTGGAAAGTGGCCAGCGGGCCCCACAGGACACGTGAGAAACAGCCCAGCAGCCCAGACAGTCTTCAGGGTCCCCCCACGAACCACAAGCTGCATTTCGGGTTCGGTTTGTTTTTAACCTGGTGTGAGGCTTGGAGACCTGGTCGGGGTTTAGTCGGGTGGCCCATCTGAGCATGCAGCTGCTATCGATTTTGTTTCTATTTGCTGTGTTTTGCTTTTGTAAGTGTGTACCCATAAGCAGAAGGTATATCCATATAGTAAAGAAATACTCATCTGCATATAACATACATGTATGCACACACGTGCTACCAAACCAGAGCGGTCCGCCACCCGACACGCAGCAGAGCCAAACCCTGATCACCGAGTCTGCGGTGGAGAAAATAGGGTTGTTCATCGGAGGCAGGAGAATGAGGAGGTATTGCTTAAATGTGTACCCATAAGCAGAAGGTATATCCATATAGTAAATAAATATTCATCTGCATATAACATACATGTATGCACACACATGTGCTACCAAACCAGAGCGGTCCGCCACCGGACACGCAGCAGAGCCAAACCCTGATCACTGAGTCTGTGGTGGAGAAATTAGGGTTGTTCATCGGAGGCAGGAGAATGGGGAGCTATTGCTTAAAACCCGAGCTCCTGATGGCTCTCAGTCAAGGGTTTCTGGAGGTGAAGATTGATTGCGGAGGGGGGCAGGGGGCGGGGTCAGTGGTCCCCGGCCAGGCTGATTGGCTAGTTCTTGTGCAAACCTCAGCACAACAAACAAATGAAAAACAACCCTCAAGTTCACCTTCTTAAGCCTCTTTGATGGGATTGGGGATTCGCCCCACCCGTCCGTCCGTCCGTCCGTCCGTCCAGCCCAATGCCCTGCTTGAGGGTGTGCGGGAAGTGTTTGGGTCAGAGATCACGAGGCAGAGCTGTGACCCTGCATCGTGAGTGAGGGGAGCCTGGAATGGGATCCCCCACAAACAGGTGCCAGGGGTTTCAGAGTTCTTAGCAGCACATTGCTCCGAGGTCGGAAGTCGGTTTCCCGCAGGGGAGCGTACCCACAGAGAGAGGGCTGATACCCAGGGCAGGAAGGGCAGGGAGCTGCTGGCGGTGGAAGGAGGCGTGGCCTGGAAGAGGGTGATGGTGACTGACAGCAGGTGTTTTGTGGATAATGTCAATGTGTCAGTTGCTACCCCAAGCAGGTCAAGTGTCCCATTTCATTTAACCCTAAATACCAGCAGGAGGGTAGTTGGGCTATTCACAGGTGAGTCTGAGAGTCACTTCCCCAAGCCCCAGTGAAAGACAAAGGCCAGAGGCCAGAGGTGCCCCAGAGCATGTGGCCCTGAGGGAAGGTGCTGAGGGCTGGGGGACCCTGTGATGTGGAGCCCCAGCCCAGGGGATGCAGGAGGGGGTGGGGTGAGGGGCACCTCTCACAGGGGAAGCTCTGTGAGACCCCAGGCTGTGGGGACCCGAAATGGGGCAGAATCGCAGTCTCAGGTGTGGGGGAGGCCACTTTCTGAGCGGTTTCCATATATGTTCATTACAGTGCTTACATAGTAATACGGTGTCGTAAATTCTCACTACATGATAAAACACCATTTAAACCGGTTTAAAAATATAACTGTTTAACTACCCAGATGGGTGGGGGAGGTGAGGGCCTGGGCGCCCCCACACCTGCAGCCAGCCCCACCCATCAATCAGGTGGGAGAGGGGCGGTCCTTTCTGAACCCAGGGGGTTAATCAGGTGGGTGAGCCCCACCCTGGGTCTCAGGAACATGTCTGTCAGAAAGATGCTTTTAGGATGGAGCCACCAGGTGATAAAGGTGGGGCGTCATTCATTACGTGGTTATTTTAGTGCCCACGCAATACCTAATGGAGCAGAGAGAAGACCCATCTAAAAATGCTGCCTATGGCGTAGGGGTGTCCTGGCAGGGAGCAAAGGGCAGCTGCGAGATTAGTGGGCGAAAGGGAGAGTTCTTCTCGGGAGGAGTTACAGGAAGGCGGTTTCCTCACCGTCCTCGCTCTCTGCGCCTCACCAAGGGTCACATTGTCACAACCATTTTCAGCATCGGACCCTCATGTCCCCGTGCACACGCGGCTGCCGCGATCGGGCCACTGATTCCGGTGAAAAAGGAATCCAGTCTCTCCCATTCGGACTCGCGCCCTGGCTCTCAGCAGGTTGGCTGCGGCCATAACTCACTGGCTGGAGAGGAGGAGCCCCGCGCGACTCGGGGAGCCTGCGAGCCGGAGCTCATGCATAATGAATGTCCTTTGCTTTCCCCCAAACAAACCTGCAAGGACAGTTGTTGTGACTGTAAGTAAATAGAGCGTGAGACTCACATCCCAGAGGGAAGCAGGGACAGTGGCTGGTCTGAGGAGGGAAGTGAGATCCTGGCTCTGTTACGAGGGAGCCCTGGACCTTCTGAGACCCCGTGTGACCTCCAGAGCTCAGGAGTCCCCTCCCCATGGCGGTGTTTGCACTGGCCGCTCTGTCAGAGCAGGTCTGCCCGCATCTGAACACCTGAGACTGCGAGTCCGCCCCACCTGAGGTCCCCACAGCCTGAGTCTCCAAAGAATTCCCACCCCCGTCCCCTTGGATGGTCCCAGGAATGTCAGAGCTGGGGGAGCAGAGGTGCTTTTCCTCCTGGGAGGGGGCAGAGAATGAGAACCATTGCACAGGTCAGTGTGCATGCTGGGCAGACCTGGCCTCTGGGCAGTGGGGAGGGGACGCCGGGACTGAGAGTGCCAGACCCTGCTTTGTCAGAGAGCTTGTCAGATGCCGGTGGACCTGAGGCCGTCGCTCACTCAGGCCAAAGGGAGCCCCTATAGGCCCTGAAGGTGCCTTGTCCAGGGATGTGCCACACAGCGTTTCTCATGCTTTCAGAGCATTACGAGCCGCCGCAGCGCCCAGTGATGGAGGACCAGTTAAATGGGTTCTGTGTGTGCACAGCGCAGGGCACTTCGTAGCCACTGGGGGAGGTGATGCAGGGGTTCTCACTGTCATGGGGAGATGGTCTCCAGGCGAGGTCAGAGTGGTGGAGGAGCTGTGAGGGCGGGACCACTGTTTTTGCTTCCCACTTTCTCCTCCTGCCATGTGACCTTTCCGTGCCCTTGAGAGACTGATGTTGGGCTTGGCCAAGTGCCTTGGCCAATGAAGTGTGAGCAGACCTGACAGGAGAAGAGGCTGTGAGGTGCTGGAGTGGCTGGTGTGACTGTGACCCTTGCTCTGACGATCTGCCCCTGGATGAGAGAGAGAACCAGGTAATCTGGGGCCAGAGCAGAAACGCACAGCTGCCCAGCCTGGCCCGTCCTGCTCGGCCGAGCCTCAGGGGACCTGCAGGCCCTGAGCCCGGGAATAAGGCCTCTGACGTGGAGACTGTTCACTTCCCAGCATTACTGTAGCGGGAGGTGGCGGATCCAGGGAGCTACAAAGCAGCTTCCATTTACAATCCTGTGTTTATAAGAAAAGCTGCTATTTAGGGGGATGACTGATGCCATCTGTATTTATACTTGTACATAGTTCTGGAATGATAAACAGCTAGTGTTTGGTGATAGGACAGGAAGTATTTTTGCTTTTTTATTGCTTCCCTATGTTTACAAACATAATTTGCACACACATTCTTTAAAATTTTTTAAAAATTGATTTTTAGGGAGAGAGAAAGAGAGAGAGAGAGAGAGAGAGAGAGAGCGAGCCAGAGGCTGAACCCCCAACCTGGGTCTAGGCCCTGACTGGGAATCCAGTTGGCAACATTTTGGTGTACAGGACCAATTCACTGAGCCAGGGCCACACATTCTTTTTAAAGAACACATTTGTGTGTGTGTGTGTGTGTGTATGTGAGAAATGATCAAATATCTTTCAGCTACTAGTATTATCTTTGCAATCATAATATTGAGATTTAAAAGCTCCATCAGGACTGAATTTTCTAGAATGTCTCTAGATAGGGTGGAGGCCTTGTCTGTGACCTCCCCATCATACTGCATACAGAAATCTTCAGGAAATGTTCATTGAATTGGATCAAAGGGTCTCCATATGTTACCACTCAACCTCTTCTCCCCAAATACAATTTAAAATATTACCCAGTTGATAGAATTTTATGTAAAATTCTATCATTGTATTAGCCCTTTGCAATTCCAAAATGGTTCCATGAGCAAACTTTTGTTGTTGTTGTTAATCCTCACCTGAGGCTATTTTTCCATTGATTTTTAGAGAGTAGAAGGAAGGGGGAGAGACAGAGAGAGAAACATCAATGTGAAAGAGGCACATTGATCAGTTGCCTCCTGCACATGCCCCAAGGTGGCACCCAATCCGGGACCCTTCAGTCCGCTGGCCCACACTCTGTCCACTGAGCTAAATCAGCCGGGACCCCCTGAGCAAACTTTGCTTGGCTCCCTAAGATACGTGTCTGCACCTGGGCGACAGCGACTTCCTCCTTTTCTGTTCCCTCTCAATGACTTTCTGTCTAAAGATGGGCAACCAAGGACCCAGTCACTTGTTTTTCAGGAGTGGGAGCAGAGGGATCCCAGGAAACCCCTTCCCTTGGCTTAGTGCCCCACATGTCCAGGTGTGGGCTGGAGGGAGCCGGGTCCTGGGACCACACCACATGTAAGTCTGTGGTGGCTGTTCCCTTGAATTTAAAGGCACCAAATGTAACTCTTGTGATTAATAATCAGTGGTGGGAAGTTCAGACACCACCTATGTTTCTATTTTCCTGGGCAAATTCATGTTTTTGTCTATACGATTTTGGAGAGCTTATTTTTCTTGCATGGGGACATGTTTTCTAGACATTTTCGGTTCTAGTCTCTACAGGGTTATAAGCCTGGTGGCCTATGTAAATAGGTATAGATCTTCTGAGGAAATCTATAAAAATATGCAGACTCACCCTACACAGAGCTGGGAGATTTTGATGACTTCAGCAGTGGCGGCTGGCGGGGCTGCTTTTCCACGGAGCTGGGTGCTCGCTGCCCGGCCAGCGGCTCTGGGGGCCACCTGGAGGGCTCCCGCTGGCTGTGACCACTGCCAGGCAGGGAGTTGGCCGCTTGAACTGCTAACAGGTTTCTTTGAAAACCAACACTTCACCTGCTGGTGAAAATCCCATTCAACAGGTGAAAAATCATTGTTTCTAGTCAACTGGAAATGGCTCTGAGATAAGGAAAGAAAGAACTATTATCCCGTATAATAAAAAAATAATATGCAAATTGACCCTAACGGCAGAACGACCAGAACAACTGCTGGACCAGTCACTGTGAGGTGCATTGACCACCTCTTGGTGCCTTTCCCCAGCCGATCGCCTGATGGCCACCCGCGGTGGGGGTGGGGTCTGCGAGCGGCGGGAACAGCTGACCTCTCGGTCCCTTCCTCCGTCCGCCCATCAGGCACTATCACCGGATGGCGAATGGGGAACTGGGGGTGGGTGGCAGCGGGAGGGGGGGCGGAGCCAGCTGCAGGCAGCTGGGGAAGATGGCCCTGATCACAGGCCAGGACTAGGGACCATACCCATGCATGAATTTTGTGCGCCGGGCCTCTAGTTGATAATAAAACAACGCATGGGGACATATTTCTGAGTGAAAGAAATATTCTGAGTGAAAGAAGCTGGTCAAAAAATAGTGCGCTGTGTAGTTCTATTTGTAGGAAACTCTAGGAAATGCGGATGGGTTCCCGGCGACAGGAAGCAGATCAGCTGGGCGGGAGGTCGGGGACAGGACTGGATACATTTGTCATCTTGATGGTGGAGATGGTGTCACTGATATAGACATTTTTCAAAACTGACCAAACTGTACACTTTAAATACAGGTAATTTATCAAATACCAATTATACTCAAAACTGCTAAAAGTGGGAATCTGTGAGAGCCGCTTGTTAATGTATCCAAACATCGATCAATGGGTAATTCGTTCTGACACTCACACCCCCATGCCCTGAGCTGACCCCATGTCCCCGGGTGAACCAGCAGGTGCTGGCTGCTCAGTGTCACAGCCGAGGGGGCAGGGGAAGAGGCCTGAGGACTCGGGGAAGATTCGAGAGTTAGGGAACGACGTGGCCCAGGCCCCGTTAGCCACCTGATGCCTGGCAGGTGACGAAGACGCTGCTTTGCAATCGACTGAATGTGAAAGTCACCCTCATCCTCCGTTCCCCCCGCAGGTCACCGTGGCCGCAGAAGGAAACTGCGAGGCCTGCGAGATGGGAGGTAGGAATTGCTGCCCGTGATTTATAGTTTTAATTAAGAGCTTTTAAAGCTTTAATTAAAAAGGTACATGCGCATTTAGTATTTGAGAAAAATGCCTTTGTGTTTGGGTCAATTGAAGAACATGAAATAAAATGAGACACATATTTCTAGTCAGAAGCTTCAATAAGAAGCAATGTACACAATTAAAAAGCAAATTTAAACTGATTTGGGCATAATGGCTGCATTGTGGGGAAGGGGCTGAGGGAACAGCGCTTTGCTTTATTGCAGTGGAGCTGGATATCAGGTTCACCCAGCAATGAGCTGCCACCCTGCAGGCACACGTGGGAGGGCTGTGAGCCTGGGGGGCCTGCGGCATCTCCCCACCTCCCCCCGGCCTGTCTGCTGGGTGTTGTCCTTGGCATTTTTCTTTGCTTCTCAGACGTGGGAATTCGTGAACAGCAGCAGGTTCACATCCTATGTAGTCACGCCCGGGTCTACCATGGCCACGAGCTCGGGGATGTGGGGTCCGGAAGGACTGACATCCTGAGGACAGTCACTCACCATGGCCTTGGAGATGCCACTGCTTTGCCCCCAGGTGGGGTCAGGAGCACCTGTGTGTTTGGGCTGCAGACCCACAGGAGTGTGGCTGCGTGTGACCAGGAAGGGTGGCTGACCCCGTGATACGGGCTTGCTCTGACGCTGGACTCTGGACGCTGGTGGCAGAGGAGGGGGTGGGTGTCGGGACTGTGAGCAGTGCCCCCTAGCTCAGGCTGGCAGCTGCAGGGCACTGGCCACTGAGGCCACAGAGCCTGGAGGTGCCCGTGTCTGCAGGGTTGTGCTACCGCGGGTGACCCATCCATGGGCTTTGCTGGCTGGACCCCTGCACTCACCACGTCCTCCTAGCCGTGCCCAGTGGGACGTTACCACAAGGCCTCAGCCCCCAGCATCGCCAGAATCCCACCCGCTGGGCTCTTGTTGGGAGGGGCACCCAGCACCCTAGGTCCCATGCTGGCCTGGGCCTTCCCAGGCCGGGTGTGGCCCGACCAAACCACACGGGCTGGACCTCTGGGTCCTCAGGGCTACCTGCGGTTCCTTTTCTAACCCTCCGGGATGCTCCGCTCGGCGCCATGGCGGCTCCTCTTCTCCCCTTTTTGCTCACTCCTTGTTCCTTCTCAGGAATGGGGTCCCTGCCTGGCTCTGGGTCTGGCCTTTGGCTGGATTGGACTTTGGGTCCTGAGCCTCCTGAGGGTGACCGTCAGCTGCCACTGACCTGCGTGTGCCTGGCTGACGAGCCCACCTCGTGGTCTCTGCTTTAAGGAGTCCTGTATTTAGAAGGTGGATGGATTGTACTAATTAGGTGAACAATTGGCTTCATAAATGAGCAACAAAGAACCATATCAGACAAGCTGCCTTCGAATAACAAGCCTGAACTCTACTTGAGGGGACTGTGTAACTACAAATGCGTGTCCTGCCCATATTCAGGGGCTTGTCCTGCACCAGATACCAAAGAGGAGAAGAATCTGTCCTGGGGGTGTTTATCCGTGTCCCCAAGTCCTTTCCAAACTGCAGCCTCCAGCTGCTCATCGTGTGCAAACCACGCCTGGGGAGGTCAGCGAGAAACTCCCTGGATCAGAACACAGTTCCTTCCAGGAGTGAGAGCTTCCTAACTCGGGCTGCGGTTTCAGGCGTAGGAAGAGCTGTGACTGAAGTAGCTCAAAGGGCCATCGTCCAGCCCCACCGGACATCAGCTGGCAGGCGTCTTCCCCGAGGTTGTGCAGGATGTCGGCCCTCTTGGTACCAGGAGGGGACACGCTTACTGAACTTCTCACCTCCTGGGCCACAGATCAAACAGGAAGACATACATCGTCAAACATTCGAATCACGGAGCAGCTGCAAAACTGGCTTGTTTATCCAACCGCACTTGGAGCGCCTGAGAGATCAACACCAACTGTTGGCTTCCTTCAGAGAACCATAATGTTTTCATAATTAAATGAAAAAGAAAACTGCGAAGAACTGACACATAAACTTTCAAAAATTATCCATGCGCGGTACTGAATCATGCCAACCCCCACCGCCACCCCGGGTTTTAGGGAGCAGAGCCTCCCCTGCCCTGGCCCCACCTCCCCTGTCCTTGATGGTGAAGCGGGCCAAGCTCCACCCCTCAGAGGCCCTGGGACAGCTCCATTTGGAGGGACTCAGCCGTGGCCAAAGTCACCAACCTCCATCTGAATGTTGGTGGTGGCAGCAGCATTGGTTGCTCCTGAGGGACAGGAGCTTGGGCTTCTGACCACCGGGTTGGGGCGGGTGGTGGTCCTGGCAGCAGCGCCCGTCGCTGGTGTTCGGGTCAGCGGTGGTCATGGTGGGTTTCCTTATCACAAAGTACTTCCCACACAGAGCAAACCTTTATGGGACACTCCGCACCCTGCCCTGAGCTGCACCCTCCTACATTGCCCTCTCTCTCTCCATCGTTTGGAACTTCAGTGGATGGAGCTCATCTCGTCCTGTCCTGACCAAAGTCTACTAACTTCTTCCATAGGTTCCATCTTTTTATCTCTCTGGGTGCCACCCTTGGTGATTTCCTCAGCTGTGTCTATTCTTTCTTCAGCTGTGTCTAGTTTATGACAACTCATCTAGTGACCCATCTTCATTCAATGTGTAGAATTCCCACTTGAGACTTTTCCTCTGGCATATATATATCATCATGTCTCACACACACACACACACACACACACACACACACACACACACATACATATGTTAATTTGCACTGTTATTGCTTCTCTATGAATATTTTAAAATACAGAAGAGTAAAAGGCCAAGATAATTTTGAAGAATTGCATGGATTATCTTGTCCAACTAGATATCAAGGTTTATTGTGAAGCTAAAATGATTAATCAGATTGAGAACAAGTGTACTGATACACAGACCAGTGAAGCCAACTCCACTGCCCTGAAAGAACCTGGCCTGTATTATACAGGAAGTTGGTGTTAAAAATCACCGTGGGAAAGAAGAGTGTTTAGTGAGTGGAGCTGGGAGATTGGTTACCCCTGCAGCAAAAGCAGGTCCTATTTCACTGGAGACGGAAGAAAACTTCCTTAACATCTGCCTGTGTAAAAGGACAAACTCAGAGTTTTAGGTGAGGGTGGGTAGGATGTGTGGATGAAAGCGCGAAGAATCTGGGAGGTGAGGGATGCTCCTCACTGCACTTCTCATCACCACCCTCCCCCCCGCGAAACCACAGAAAGGAAAAAGCACCGTAACCATCTCTCTCTATATATATAAAAGCCCAGTGACCAGAATGGCAGAACGACCGGTGGCTATGATGCGCACCGCAGAAGCTAACCAGCCTGATCCGGGCCCTGATCAGCCACTCCCCTCAGCCAGCCTGGCCTCCTGATTGCCCCCCCCCCTCCCACTTCGATTGGGGGTGGGGCCAGCCGGCCAGCCAACTGCCCTTGGCCCCTCCCCCCACTGGCCTGGCCCAGTGGGCCCCCATCGGGGCGGGCTGGCTGGACCCCACCCATGCATCAATTTGTGCACCGGGCCTCTAGTAGTTAATAACATAATTACAGACTAGGAGAGGGTGTTTGCAATGCACAAACTGACAGAGTTGAGATTACACTAAGTGAACTCTTACAAGTTAAGAAAAATAGAAGTGAGTAGATAAATGAGCTAAGATGCCAACAAATTCTGGGGGAGGAGAAAGGACCCCACTTGCAGTCCCACCTGCAATTAAAGTGCCACAAACACACGGGGCAGGCCTCAGCTTCCCGCAGGGTCCAGCTGCCTCAGGCTGCCGGGCGGGAGGCATTGTGAGCTTCGTCAAATGCAGCTGCTTCCTGCCTTCAGATCACGTGGATAAGCTCTGTCTGTACCCCAACGAGACAAAGGGGCGTCTGCCTGCTGCAGCCCCTCAGAGTTGGGGTGGAAACCCCGTTCATTGCCTGCTGTCCAGAGAGAGGGTTTTCAGAGCGCGTACTCAGGTGGGCTCCACATGCTCCATTACCATGCACGGAGATTGCAGCTTAAGCAATTTCATGAAGACCTCTCAGCAACGTGCTGTAAACATTCTATTCTGAGCATTTCATTTGTCTGAGAGTGGCTTCTATTCATTTATGACCCAGGGAGCCCACATTTCAGTTTTACCAGGTTTAATAGGTTATAAATGAAGAATAACAAATCTTCCGCTACATGAAATTACTAGAAATGAGCCAAACAGGTGCATAATTGGCATCTGAATGAGTTTGAACTATGACCTTTTGTATACAATAACAAAATCTGGCGATTACTCTGTGGGGTTAGCTGCAGGTAATACAGTTGGATTTGCTCAAAAGACATCCACTTAATGGTGTCATTTCTATAATTAGCATAGGCAGCTAGAAACCCATTTCACATAATGGAATACCGGGGGTTCAGATACATTTTATTAAACACCCGGGGTTTCTTAAGTTCAGCATGAGAAAGGCCTGCAGGAAATAAAAGGATGCAATTTCATCATGGAGTTGTAGAAGCAGCTTTGAGAGCATAAGCTTTGTTTTTCAAAGTCATGATTTTGACGTGATAATCTCCTTATATAAATATATGTGTAAATAGGCAATTACATCCTATTACAATGTGCTAGGCTCTCAATTTAGCAGACATTCAATTGAATGGAATTGGAAACTTAAAGAACGGGTCTTAAATTCAGTCTTGGAAAGAGCATCAGCTTTGTTGGTGTGTGTGGACGTCCCCTGGTGGGCTGGGTCCCAGCATCCCACACCCTTCCGTGTTCACCCCAGACCTGACTTGGGGTCCTTTTGTCCCATCCCCACACACTCCCACTGGACACTCCCTCGGACACTCGGGGCCTGTCCCTCTTCTCTGCTCCTGCTGATACCAGGCTGGCTTCGTGGTCACTGTGCCCCCCCTGCTCACACCACGCAGACCCAGAGGTGCTCATGACTCAGTAGCCCTTCCAGACCATCTCGCTTCCTGCTAGAACCTGCATCCTTCAAACCCCCTGCCATCCACTGACGCACCTGTCGTACTGCTGTACCGCACCCTTCCGTGTTCACCCCAGACCTGACTTGGGGTCCCTTTGTCCCATCCCCACACCCTCCCACTGGACACTCCCTCGGACACTCTGGGCCTGTCCCTCTTCTCTGCTCCTGATACCAGGCTGGCTTCGTGGTCACTGTGCCCCCCTGCTCACACCACGCAGACCCAGAGGTGCTCATGACTCAGTAGCCCTTCCAGACTATCTCGCTTCCTGCTAGAACCTGCATCCTTCAGACCCCCTGCCATCCACTGACGCACCTGTCATACTGCTGTACCACCCCCACCTGTGGGCACCCGCCACCCGTCACTCCCTCTTCATGGAAAAGTTTAGCACCAGCCACACATGTATCCATCATCTCAGCAACCTCAACACAGAACCTTCCATTCCCCTTGTTAGTCAGGTTCTCCAGACCCTTGGTATGTGTGTGTGTGTGTGTGTGTGTGTGTGTGTGTGTGTGTGTGTAAGGAGACTTATCATGAACTGGCTCACGTGATTATGGTGGCTGACAAGTCCCACAATCTGCAGGTGAGTCAGCAGACTGGAGACTCAGGAATAGCTGGTGTACCAGCTCAAGTCCAAAGGCAGGAGAAGGAACTGGTGTCACCGCTGGAAGACAGGCAGGCAGGAGGAAGTTCCCTCTCACGTGTGCAGGATCAGCCTTGTTCTCTTCGGACCTTCAAGGGATCGGGTGAGGCCCACCCACATCAAGAAGGACAGTCTGCTTCATTCAGTCTCTCGACTCAAATGTTCATCCATCCAGAAACACCCTCACCTCCACACCCGGATAATGTCAGTGATGTTCACTGCCCAGGTGTCTGGGCACTCCGGGGCCCCTATTCTTATTACTTAGCTCTGCCGGGTTTGTGCAAACAAGGCCCCCCCTGTACCCAGAAAAGCATTGGTGGTGGGAACCGTGGCCATGACAGGGGAACGAGTGGGCCCTGCTCGTCCCCAAGGCCGTGCCCCACGGCTCACTTCTGGTGAAGGGAGGGGGACTGCGTCCCAGGCTGAGTGGCTGGGGAGACGGAACTGCCTGTATTTATGCAAATTGAATGAAGCCGACATTCAATGAAATCTGGGGCACGGCCGAGAAGTCCAATGTAATAAGATTTACTGTATGTCATTTAAGGAAATAGAAGCAGCAATTCAGAAGGCTGTTCTCAGAGCACTCAGGGTAAAACACACTCAGCTCTGCAGCGAGGAGGAGAAAATCGGCTCCCACCCTCCACGTCCAGTCACAAAGGCAGTTAACCCGACAGGCACTCAGCCGTGGGAGCCGTGGGACGCAGGCTTGCTTTGACAGCCATCACGCTCAGCAGCCGGCAGGCGGGCGTCGCAGCTTCGACGGCGTGTGAGCTAGATTTTCGTAAGTGACGTAAATGGCCAGATGGGATGTACGGTAGGGGAGCGCTCTGTTTCCACAGCCCACATTGTGGACTTGAGCCCCATTCACATAAGAAGTCGTGTTTGGGTCTCACTTGCGAATCACATGGACAGATGCTGTTGCCAACAGTGGGGGCGAAGTCAGCAGCGACAGGTGCAAGCACACAGATGTCTCCCAGTCTGAGTTGTGAGACCTGCTTCCACAGCGCCCATTCACACCCACTCGAGACGGTTGTGGAGGAGCCCCGCCGAGGAGTCACAACTACGAGGATGGTGGCCCTGTGCGAGCACGGCGCCCATGTCTTCCTGGGCGTCATCGCGATTCTCGTGGCCAGGACTGCGGTGCCTCCCCCAGCGCAGCACGGGGACCTCAGCCAGGCCTCACTTGGACCTGCTCTGTCCTCCGTCCTTGTCCTTTCGCTCTCCCTTCATCTGCTGGGAACCCCGAAAGGCCACAGTCCCCTGATGGAGCTCAGCCCGGGACCCCACTTCCTGCACCCCAGCGGCTCCCTCTGCTTTTGGATCCAGAAGAATCGGGCGCTGGAGAAAGTCGGACTCGGAAAAACTTAATAACCTGCCACCTTCATAAATGACGAGTCTTACAGGAAACACGATGGAACTTTCTGTGATAAATCCCTGTTGTGATTGGTGTGATTTTTTCCCCTTTGGTCTCTGCATAGGCTCAGGAAAGTAAAACCTGTGTTTCTTTGTGCCAAAGCTGCTCCTGGTTTTTAACTGAGGCCGGAAGCCTCTCAATCACTTGCAAATCCAAGCAGATTCAAATCTATCACCTCTGCTCTGTTGACATTCTCCCCCCCCTCCCACCCCTGCCGCCCTCCTCCTGGGACCTGCACAGAGCCGCTCCCCAGGCCCTCACTGGGACGTGCCTGTAGGTGGGCCGGGAAGGATCCTGGTCACATTAATTGTTCGGAGAAGAGTGCTTATAAAAGCACCTCGAAAATGCAGGTAAGTATCCACCACACACACGTCCTATGCAGTCCGTCTGAGAAGCCTAAACGCATCATCTGAAAACCGATGGGAATGAACATGGAGGGTGGCTGCTAGAGGCCACACCCAAGCCACCGGCCTGTCCCTGCCAAACACTAGCAGCCGTCAGAAGGCGCAATGAACGAAGCGACTTCATAGCAGCAACCGGACATACATTCCTGGGTCAGCTCCAGCCCATGCAATCTCATAGGAAGCCATCTGTATATTTTACTGAAAGATATAAACTAAGACGAACAAATGGAGGGATTAATAGCTCAATATTCTAAACATGCTATTTCCTCCTAATTAATCTGAAAGTGAAAACCCAGTCAAAACGCCCGATGGCTCAGAAGGTTGTCAAGATGAGCGAGCGAACAGAGCGGGCCCGGGTTTTCATGGCGTTCAGGGGAAGCTGCCCTGGCAGATACAAAAGTGTTCAGGAGACAGAAGAGAGTGGAGTGTGACTTAGGCGGGTAGAGAATGGAAAACCCGAGAAAGAAGACGTGCACGGAGCCTGCAGACGGCATCGTTGTAGAGGCTACAGGTGGCTCTTAAATTAGACATAGAAAGGCTGGGTTGTTGGCTAAAAGGTAGCGGGACAACTGCTTACATTTGTGGAGAAAAAGGTACATTCAGTTCTTCAAACTGCAAAAACAAAGTCAGCTCTGGATTGATTAAATATTTAAAGAGCAGAAACATGAAGGCACCAAAGCAAGAAGAATACAAACAGGTGCTTTTCCTGACAGTACGGATGCTGGGCACGTCTGGAAGCCAAGGCTCTAGGACGTGGTGGTCTGGGGCGAGCCGAGGCTCGTGTACACCCACCGCACGGTCACCGGTGGGTGGTCTCGGCAAAGGGGCACATCGCTCTGTGTCCAGTGTTTTCATCTCTGAAATGGGAACTACAAGGCCCCTGCCTTGTGGGGTTATTCCCAAGATGACACGAAATGGCACATCATGGCTAAGAATAGAGCGTTCGAGAACCGTTAGCTGCGGCATCGTGTGCACAGGTAAAGGTGAAGCACAAAGTGACCCCACGCCATGAGCAGGAATCAGAGGACATTTCCTTGCACCTGATGGGCGCTGCCTGGGGCCTTGCAGTTTGAATATTTATGTTTCTTCCCTTTGTGGCAGCGTCCCTCCTGCCCCTTTATGCACACGCACAGTCATGCGGCCGTTGGCCGTCAGCAAAGCCCAGGGGGACAGCTGGGCTGCCGGGCTGGACCCGGCCTCTGGTCCCACCAGCTTTCCTGTCTGTTCATGAGCTCAGGGCGCTCTGGGTGAAGAATCGGAACATACAGACTGGGAGGAAATTTAACACCGAACCCTCAACAATGAACATTGGTAGTTCAATGGGAAGGTGACACACACACTGCCATGGTCATCTCCAGAGAGCGGACCTTGGGTCATTTATTTTTAGCTGTGGCATCGTGTGCACAGGTAAAGGTGAAGCACAAAGCGACCCCATACCATGAGCAGGTATCAGAGTACATTTCCTTGCACCTGATGGGCGCTGCCTGGGGCCTTGCAGTTTGAATATTTATGTTTCTTCCCTTTGTGGCAGCGTCCCTCCTGCCCCTTTATGCACACGCACAGTCATGCGGCCGTTGGCCGTCAGCAAAGCCCAGGGGGACAGCTGGGCTGCCCGGGCTGGACCCGGCCTCTGGTCCCGCCAGCTTTCCCATCTGTTCATGAGCTCAGGGCACTCTGGGTGAAGAATCGGAACATACAGACTGGAAGGAAATTTAACACCGAACCCTCAACAATGAACATTGGTAGTTCAATGGGAAGGTGACACACACACACTGCCATGGTCATCTCCAAAGAGCAGACCGTGGGTCATTTATTTTATTGATCTATTTAATTTCTGATTTGGGGGGAGATCACAGTATCTTTGAATTGCTTGTGCTGTGAAACATTGTTAAAATAAATAGCAAACCAGCAGAAGGAGATAGACGGTGTGATGGTGGGGGTGAGTTGGTAAGTAGGAGGGACTGTTAAACTGTTGCCAGTGAGGTGGGCTCCGTGCAGGAAGAAATGTCTTGTTTCCAATGTCTCTCTGTAGAAAAATGTATCTACATTTGTTAACGCTCCACCGGCTACTTTGTAAGTTTTCCCCATTGACCTAATCCGGGTCCCCAGCTCCTAAGACTGTTTCTGTGTGCACCCGCCTGGGTCTGGGGAGGGCAGGTCCTGTCTCCAAGGCCCAGGCAAGGGGGCAGCCTCCCTGGGAGGGGCCATAAGGACGTTCTCCCAGTGGGGCTGTTCCTGTGGCCCTGACTTCATTGCTCTAACTGCACAGTCTGTTCTAAGAAAGGATGCACCCATCCTAGTTTATTTTTAAAAATACCACTCCTTTCATCGTTCAAAAACTTGGTTTTGCAACACCAGGACTTTTCCGAAAACTTTTAATGAATAATTCATTCTCGAATACAAAGTTTCGGGACTTTACTGATGACATAGAATGTGTTCCTTTTTTTTTATTATTTCTGGTAGATGATCCAGGTTATTCAATTTCACTGTCCCGCGGGGACGTTTTGGGAAACCTGCCTGACAGTCACATCGCAAGTGAAGTTTTAATAGGAACCGCAAACAGAGAGGACCGGCGACTTTATCATATTACGAGATCATTTATTCTGTACATTTGCAGCAAAAAGTTATCTGTGGAGTCTCAATTTTATCACCGTCTGCAATTTAGATGAGGCTTTTTTTATTGGATCATAGCGATTATGCCACCGTGCACCTCAGCAGCTGTTTAGAATAAGACAATCCTTTTTTTTTTTTTTAAATGAAGTCCCTCCCAACCCCCATCTCAGATTTAAGGTAAAGAACTCTGCATAATGTCTGTCTATACTGTAACATTTTCTTACTTCCACATGCAAAATGAGTCTGTTTTAAAACAGCCAACATCAGCTGAAGGATCGCACGGTTTCACAACCTACTCATAAACACTCAGTGATCTCCGAAGACATAGCAACGCAAATGAACACCCGGCTTGGGCAGAGGAACGGTGTTTTTTATGGTAAAAAGCAAGGCGTTCATTTCCATCATGCTGATGGGGACGGAGGATGTGCCTCAGGAACATGTTTCAGTTCCTTGGCATGTCAAAGACGGGTGAGGGTCCAGGAGAGAGGAAAGCAGCCCTCGGACATTGGAGTTGGCCTAGTGCCCCCCTGTCCCAGCACAAGGCCCCCTGTGACCACAATGGGCCAAGACAAACAAGACCCCTGTAACGTCATCTGAACACAGACAACATGTGGACAGCGTCCAACCCCAGTGACCAGACTTTCATGTGTGGGGAGAGATCTTCCCGCAAACCTGGGGCTCTGCCCTCTTTGTGTCCAGCTTCCAGCCCAGCGACTCCAAATCTTTGTTGAATAAATCAGTGAGTCAACACAGACATGGCAGGCCCTGCTCTGTTAGGCACAGGCCGACAATCAATCTTAGGACGGATTTTAAAATGTCCTTTGCAGGACATGCAGGTTGGTTCCTTTAGCACATACTTAATCCTCAGAGGGAGCCTTCTTGTCCCTAGGATCTGGAAAGACAAATCTATGTGAGGGAGAGGCTACAGCCAGACACACCCCATGATTGTTGGAGGCAAATGTGAGCAGCAGTCGTGGAAGAGGTTCCAGCATCCAGTCCCCAGCATCAGAGGCCCAGGGTAGCCGTGGTGACTGTAGAGGGACTTCTGCTAAAACCCTATCCAGCTGCCTCTCCTGGGAACACAGCTCTATGGCTTCCAAGCTGTGACAATGGCCTTCTGGAAATGCCAGCTCACACGTCCTCTGGATAGAGCCCGCTGGGGTTGAATCTGATGTGGGCAACTATGAGCCTGGATCGGACCCGACAGTCCCAGCTCACTGAGTCTCTGAGCTCCTGCTCTTCATGGAACCACAGAATTCCTGGCTTCTCAACCCCATGCAGGATAAACTACCACAGAGCCCAGCCAGAGCCGACTGCTGGGATCAGCTAAGCCCTCCCAGGTGACCATGCTGGCGCCGTGGATCCGGAATCTCTGCACGTTCCCCAATTTTCATAAGTTAGACTTTATCTGGGCGATGCCCTCCCTCGTAGGCCCAACGCTCCCATGCAGGATAAACTACCACAGAGCCCAGCCAGAGCTGACTGCTGGGATCAGCTAAGCCCTCCCAGGTGACCACGCTGGCGCCGTGGATCCGGAATCTCTGCACGTTCCCAATTTTCATAAGTTAGACTTTATCTGGGCGGTGCCCTCCCTCGCAGGCCCAACGCCCTCGAATCCATCCCCACATGCATTCTTCACTTGCTGACATTAGTGAGTAGGTCTTAGGATTCTTTCTGTGGGGGTGTCTTTGCTTGGGTTGGATGTTACAATTAGCTTCCTGATCATGAAGTGTCTGTTATAATGGAAGGGAGGGGGTTGTGTGAGCACGTGGGCCTCCTGCGCAGGGTCCCTACCTGGTGAGGCCGGTCCAGGTCCCCGGCAGGAGCAGCGCAGCAGGGTACAAGCGGCTGGTGGTTTGTGAGGGGCCCTGGACTCACCATGATCCTCCCAAACACCCCTCCTCTAATTGTTCATCCCCTCTCCCTCCCTCTCTGCTTCTCACTGCAGAGATCTGCAGAGGCTACAAATATAATAGCCAACGTGTGTTATGATTGAACAGCCCTGGAGCCAGACTCGGCATGGACTTCTGGCTACGAGAGACGAGGGGTTCATTTAAGGCAGCCAGATTCTCCCAGTTCCTTGATCTTATCTTAGGCTGAAGAATTTCAACTTGGAACTCGTTTTATTTTTAAGTTTCCCATCATAATTAGAAGCCACCCACCTGCTCGCCAGATATGTTTCCTGCGAACGCTTCTGGTAAGAATTCTATTGAGTCGGATCCTCAGTTGCAGAGGTTCCAGCACTGATCGATCACTTATCGGCTGTTCACAGTATTGATTGCTCAGAGAATTTATGGGGAGTCAGGGAATGGAGCAGAGATGATTCACAGGCAGGAGTGAGGCAGCCAGGCGAGGCGTCCGGCTGGGGGCGAGTCTAGTGAAAGCCCCGGAACAGAGCCCTCCAAGCACAGGGATTCCTGACTTGTCCCAGGCCCATCTGGAGGTCTGACCTCTGACTCCCCTGCTCATGACACCACTGCGCCTTGGCACTGCTCACCTTGCTTTCCGGGCCTGGGCTGTGCTTGGCTGACCTGGGGTGCACACGCCCTCATGTATGGGCAGCCAGGACCTGCAGGGTTTGGAGCAGGAAGGTATGGTATGGTCATTGCTGGACAAGCCGTTCTGCACTTGAGGCCACACTTGCCAGCCCTCTCTTCCTTGGTTGACGGCTGTCCGTCTGGGCTTCTGCAAAAACAAACAAGCAAACCAATCCGGGTCTGTCGCCAGGCCTGCTGCGCACTGGGCATTTCCGGGGTCGGTCATGCTGCGGGGGCCTTACCACGGGCTTCGGTAAAAGTTCCACAGGCGTGACTCTGTCCGAATGACTCAACTCCACACCCTCCTTCCCTCCGTGCCTTTGACCTAGAAGATAAAAGATTTATTAGGCGCTGGAGAAATTGAATATATAAATGGGCACGAGAATGCCTCTGCAGTCACTCTGCTTAAGTGGGTGCCACCAGATTCCTGATGACAAGTTTCCTTTCTCTTTGAGCACATACAGATGTATGTCTGCCCCATGCACATGCAGATGAGCCCTGTTCTCGGCACACGCTCTAAACTAAGATGCAATGGAGTTGTAGTCATTAGATTCTGCCTTATCTACCACAGCACCAGACGATTAATGTAATTAATGATGATTTTTAAAGTTTCACTGACTGACAGGGACCTATGAGGTCACCTTGCCAGGGTCATCTCGTAACCAAAAGTCTGGAGAAATAGAACAGAGATAGACACAATTTAGATTAAACAAGAATCCGAGCTGATACTGGAGTCCTTGCATTCGGGGTCACTCAAACTGATGGGTACATTCTGACTTGGGATTTGGGGTGTTAAGCTGGGCCCCCTCCAAGCAGGGAGGGCCTCTCTGGCCGGCTTTCTGCAGACACTGGAACTCTAAGGGTAACTGAAGATGAGATGCACTGAGCCCAGAGAGCCTTCTAACCCACCTCGCACCATGCATCTATTAAGCGCCTACTATGTGCACACAACAGGGCTTGGGCACAGCCATGAATGAGGGTGATGAAGTCTCAGAAACTCGAGGGGTTCTGAGCGTCATCTTGGATGGGCACAGAGGGGGTGGCTTGGTTGGGGAAGACACACACGGGGTGCCATCTCCAGGAGAGGCAGGGATGAGTGACTGAAAGTGGGCAGGACCTACAGGAACAGTTTGCCAGTGGGCCACCCTGGGAGGCTGTGACCATCCAAGTCAGGAGCAGGTCAAAGCATGGGAGGTGGAGATGCTTCAGAGGGGAGGTCTGGGCTCATCCGATTGGCGGGGAGGTGACTGTTTTTCACGTGTTGCAGTTGAGATTCCTGCGGGCATTCGGCGGAAGAGCTCCCCAGACAGTGGGCTGCCCATGACCTGGGCTAGAGCTCAGATTTCAGTTATCACATATATTTAGGATAATTGGCATTTCTGGGAACTTCCGTTTCCTTTGATTTTTTTTTCCCACAGAAAAAGGGAAGATTTCACACGGAGGTTGTGTCAGGAGGCGGTTTGATTGACGCCAGCATTTTGAGAGAATATTGCATTTTATGGGAACTGTCAGCAGGGCTCGGAAGGAGACGTTTTATGCTTTGTGGCACATCCGTGTCAGTTCTGTCGGCTCCGGGACCACGCTTATTGCGGGCTTATTAGTTCCAAGTGCATGACTCACAGTTTGTATCTTGAATGCCACGTCTGCAAGTTGTTAAGTTTTCTACTTTCATTTCTGCTGGGAATTCCTCAGGAGACGGGCACTAACACCGAGCTGCCAGGAAGCGGCTCTCCTTGCCTGTCACCCACTCCTTCAAAGGCGACAAACGGGAGGAAACCAGCAACCTTGACTCCATCCAGCTGGCCTCTGGCGGGCTCCGCACTCCTGGGGAGGTGTCCACGGCCGTAGAGGGGCCCTGTCTGTCCGTCTCTTACCCGTGACTGCAGGTGGTAGTCAATGCGATGCTATTCCTCAGCAAACCAGATGCCATGCCCAGCCCTAGGGCAGTTTCGTCCCAGACACGCTGCCCACTGGCCGGGCTGGGCTGCCGTAGGATTCGGGTCCTGAGCAGGAGTTCTTTGGTGCTGCCCGGGCGGAACATGCCATGTCACCTGCCCTTCCCCCGGACCCCAGCACCAGGCAGACAGCCTCTCCTTACCTTCTGGTCCTGTTACTCTTGTGTGCAGTGTGGCCAGCAGGTGCGGCCTCCCCAGGATCTCTGCAAGCCCCCTGGACCCTGCAACATCGACACAGACCCGCCGCTCAGAGCACGTCCCCCCTCCTTGTCCTAAGTGGCTTACTGAGAAGGTGCACACTGCCAGAGGACGGGGGTGGGGGTGGGGTGGGGGCGGGCAGGCAAGGCTGAGTAACAGCTGGGGGCCTTGCTTCTGTCCACGGAGGTTTGCAGAACAGACGTTTCCGAAGCATGTGCATCCTGAGGACTTGGGATGGAATTCTCCTTCCCTTTCCCTCCTTCCCTCTAAACGGTCCTCATTGTGATTCTTTGGTTTTCAGCATTATTCCACGGACTGCCTTCAGACTCCTCACCTTCCCTGTTTGCCAGAGGGAGTGACAAGATCAATTTTCTCTCAAGCAGTGAGCACTCTGAAAGCATTTCTGCACTGGTTTTGAAAGCACACAGCTTGGAAGCCACGCCTTCTCTCCTGTGGTCCTAGAAGCGTGTGTTCCCCGTGTGTCCCAGCCCACTGGCTGCACTAACAACACATTCTTCTCCACGTCAGGGCAAACTCCAAGTATCATCGACGCTGAGCATCGAAGGAGTTTTGCCTCATTGTCCCTGCATGTACCTGTCTGCGTCTGAGGCAATCCTGAGAGTGGAAGCGCCCCGTTCAAGATCACCGGCCTCTGAGCATCGTGTTTTGTCTGATAAATACCCCAGCTATGAAAACAGAAGTGTTCCGTCTGCACTCATTGTAAGTACAACCCAGGTCTCTGGGACAGCAGGTCCTCAAACAACATCATTTCATTCAACTTCGTTTAGTTATAACGTGGATGAATGCATAGGAGCTCGGCTCTAGTTCATGTCCGTTAACCTGTAGTAAAATTGGCTTTGCTGTACATCGTCTCGCCACAGTTCCAAGAACTGATCGACGACGCTAAGTGAGGACTTACTTCATCAGTGCCCGGTCCTGTGACCCTGCGTCTGGCCCTCTGTTCTCAGGTCACTTCATTTTGCTTTGAGGTGCTTCTCGTTTACCAAACTGTCCTCTTCCAGGACAGTCGGTGCCCACGTGGACGGTCCCCTCCCTCCTCCCCTGCAGAGAGAGGGCTCGGCTTCCAGGGCGCCTTCGAATTGAAGGCTGCTTCAGGGGCAGGCGGGTGCAATTGCTAAGAATGTAGCAAACCAATTAAGTGAGCGAGAATGTTTCATGGTTTTAACCACTGGAGAGAAACAGCATTGGTTTGTTTAACTTAAGACAATCCATTATGTTCATTCCTAGATACCTATGTTGCGATGTGCATACATTTCTACCTCTTTACAAACATGACTCCTTTGATGTAATTAGCTTATAATGTGGCCATGCATCATTTTACAACTTTGTTGAGGTTAAGTGAATTCATCACCGACGGCATTTGGTTGTTGATGGCTTCTCCAGGTGTCCGTCCCTGAGGGGAATAAACACGTGCACGGAAACTCGGTTTGGTTTCATGAGGGACAAAGGGTGTCTCAGACAGACCCGCAGGGGCCGGTACAGTACAGCCCCGGCACCCAGTGGACGTGGACATTAGTGTCGTGCAAAACAGCTAACAGGGCCAATGTGGGGCAGCCCGGGGGCATGTCTGCATGGAGAGGAGGCTGGACATGGGGTGCTGCCCCCAGTGAGGTAAACAGCACCCACCCCGGCTCCTGGGCATCTTATGTCATTGGCGTTTCCTAGCAACCTGGTGGCCGGCCAGGTGCTGCATCAGCTCCGTTAGTGTCGTGCAAAACAGCTAACAGGGCCAATGTGGGGCAGCCCTGGGGCATGTCTGCATGGAGAGGAGGCTGGACATGGGGTGCTGCCCCCAGTGAGGCAAACAGCACCCACCCCGGCTCCTGGGCACCCATGCGGGAGCATCTTATGTCATTGGCGTTTCCTAGCAACCTGGTGGCCAGCCAGGTGCTGCATCAGCTCCGTGTAGATGACAGAACCGGCCCTCCCTTCGAGAGGCTCTGGTCTGAGCCACAATGGTCAAATAACTAATGATCAGGAGAACCAGGGACCGGGACTTCCTGTGTGCCCCCTGCCCTCTCACTCCTGTCTGTGGCCCGCACTGCCCCGTAGGATTCCTGCTGGACACTCCCAGGATCCCTCAGCTGGTCCTCAGCCAGGAAGCGGAGCTTGGTCTAAAGGAGGAAGGGCGAAGGGCTGCCTACCTACCCGGGTGAGACAGGGCCTGGCTTGTGTCGCAGGTGTATTTCTGAGCCGGGTTATAGGTTGTGAAAGAACCAGCTGAGAAGCCAGGATTAGGGGAAAATGCCGCTGGTGTCGGATTTAGAAAAACAGAGTCTGACAGAATCCGACTAGTTTCATCACAGTAAATGAACACATCACTGTGTGGGTGCGCCCAACTGGTCTCTTCCCCAACACTAATGAGCTTTTTATTAGATTATTTAAAAGACAACAGTGTTGGTCATTAACTTCCCCATGAATCATTTGAATCATGTTTGTGGTTACTGAGCTGAAATTCAACCTTAAAGCGTGTTGTGATGTATTTTTGCAATAAAAAGATCAACTTCATTTAAACAATCACTTTTTAAAGCCCTGCCTGTACCGGTGGGTTTCCATGGATCAGATCGTCAAAGGCGACGCTGTCCTGGCCATCCCCACAAGTTCCCCGCTTGAGGCAGATAAACCATCGGTGCTTCGGCTCCCTGGCCAGCCTCGAATGCCGGCCCAGGCTGGTCTAGGCAATGACCGACTGAGACCGAGGCCCCCCAGAGCAAAGCCACGGTCAGAGCGTCAAACACAAAGGCCGCATTTCAGGGGACATCAGTCAATATTATTCTCCAAGGGTGGACGTTGGCGAGTGTTTCCGGCGTCTTGGTTTCCAACGTCTTGGTGGTATAACAGTGCAGGTTTCCTTGGGAAATCCGCTCAGACCCAGCATGTTTCCTCTGTTGCCCGTTATGGGAACAGGTGTGGGAAAGTGAGCAGTTTCATTGCAGTGGCTAGGATTTGGGGATGGATCGTCTCTACCTGATTCTCAGCATGGCCACCAGGTGATGGCAGTGCTTCCTCTCTGGTCCTCATGGTGGTGAGACGTGGCCTGGAAGATATACCTCTGACGGGGAGCCCATCGGCCAGGTCAGTACTCTGGGCCCTCCAATGCTGTGACCCTGTGGGCCTGTGCAGGTGTAAGAAACATGGCGAGCCCCCAAACTCAGGGGTCCTAGAAAAACCAAAACATACTCGGGAGCCAGGCAGCAAGGCAAGTATCCTTACTTCTACGTAGAAGGGTACGCAGCACACGGCCTGGGAGCACGCGCACTCCGAGCAGGTAGTCTGCTTGGCTTTTTAAGCCTGATGCATGACCTGCCCCTCACTCTTGATTGGAGCTCAAGTGCACAGTCTTCCGTGATTGGCTAATTCAAAGGGAGGGGTTGGCCTTTGCCGTTTCAAGATGGCAGTCCCCGGGGAGCTGCAAGCCATGCGACCAACATGGCGGGCGCCAAGTCACGCGGCCAACATGGCGACTGTCTAAACTGTTCTCTGACAGGGAAGATAACTTGTGTATTCTCTCACAGGCGAGTCCCGGAAAGAAGTGGCTCTGCTGGAATGGTTAGGGAAATCTTGGGGACAGGCTTGCTCTCCCGCTGGCTCTCGGTAAATGCCATCTGGGGGATGGTAGGCCTCTGGGATGGCCCTGTTCAGATTGTAGGGTAAACAGACACGGGCCACGGTGTCAGGGGAGTGTCACGACGTGCCTCACAGGACAGAGGAGCTGTTCCCCAGGACGGAGGAAGAGGAGGGGGAGCAGAATGTGGGGGTGTCTCTGGGATGACACGGAGGCTTCGAGATGGCAGACAGCTGAGGGCAGATAAGGGCTGGGCTGAGTGGTCTAGATCAGCAATCGCCAACCTTTCAGACCTCATGGACCACCAGAGGTCCGCGGACCACTGGTTGGCAACTGCTGGCCTAGATGGAGGACAGCTGAGGCAGAGCTGGGCTGAGTAGTTAGATGGAGGTACACCAGAGGGCAGAGCTATGGTGGGATGAGTGGTCTAGATGGAGGACAGCTGAGGCAGAGCTGGGCTGAGTAGTTAGATGGAGGTACACCAGAGGGCAGAGCTATGGTGGGATGAGTGGTCTAGATGGAGGACAGCACGGGGATGGAGGACTGGACACTGGATGTACGTCCCTGTCCTAACAAAGAAGTCTGTTTTCTGCCATGGATGTGTGGACCCCACATGGAAATGTAGGTTCTGGGATGTCGGTCTGGGCTCTGGCATGGAGTTCAGGGCCCAGGATGGAGGTCTGAGTCCCGCCATAGAAATATGGGTCCTAACATGAAGGTCTGGGCCCTGAAATGAGGTCTGATCCCTGGATGGAGGTCTGGGCCCTGGGATAGAGGTCCCGGCCCCGGGAAGAAGCCAGCGCCCCAGAGGGAGGTCAGGGACCCGGATGGAGGTCCCAGTACCGCTATGGAAATAGGGGTCTTGAAAAGAAGTTCTGGGCCCCGAATACTAGTAAGGTCTGATCCTGGGATGGATGTCTGGGCCCTGGGATAGGGGTCTTGGCCCCTTGATGCAGGTCTTGGCCTCGGATGGAGGTCTGGGTCCCAGGATAGAGGTCTGGGCCGCAGGATTGACGTCAGGTACCCGGATGTAGGTAAAGGCCCTGGATGGGGGTCTGAGTCCCGCCATGAAAATTGGGGTCCTTCCATGAAGGTCTGGGCCCCAAATTCAGGTCTGATGCCTGGATGGTAGTCTTGGACCTGGGATGGGAGTCGGGGCGCCTGGATTGGGGTTTAGGCCCTGGTAAGGAGGTCTGGGTCCCGGGATAGAGCTCCAGACCAAGGATTGAAGTCACGGCCCCAGGTGTAGGTGAAGTCCCCTGATGGAGGTCAGAGTCTCGCCATGGAAATACGGGTCCTGTCATGAAGGTCTGTGCCCTTAATTGAGGTCTGATCCTGGGTAGGAGGTCTGGGTCCTGTGATGGGGGTCTGGGCCCTGGGATGGGGATCTGGGCTCCGGGATGCGGGCCTGGGCCCAGGGATGGAGGTCCGGGCCCAGGATTGACATCAAGTACCTGGATGTAGGTGAATGCCCGGGATGGAGGTCCGAGTCCCGCCATGGAAATACGGGTCCTGCCATGAAGGTCGGGGCTCCAAATTGAGGTCTGATCCTAGGGTAAAGGTCTGGGTCCTGGTATGGGTGTCTGGGTCCCTGCACTTGGGTCTGGGCTCGGGTAAGGAGGTCTGAGTCCCAGGATAGAGGTCCGGGCCCAGGATTGAAGTCAGGACCCCAGGTGTAGGTGAAGGCCCCGGATGGAGGGTCGAGTCCTGCCATGGAAATAGGGTTCCTGACATGAAGGTCTGGGCCCTGAATTCAGGTCTGAACCCTGGATGGAGGTCTGGGACCTGGGATGGGGGTCTGTGCCCCAGGATGTGGGTGTGGACCCAGGATGGAGGTCTGGGTCCCGGGATTGAGGTCCAGGCCACAGAATTGACGTCAGGTACCCGGATGTAGGTGAAGGCTCCGGATGGGGATCCAAGTCCAGCCATGGAAATAGGGGTCCTGCCATGAAGGTCTGGGCTCCAAATTGAGGTCTGATCCTGGGTAGGAGGTCTGGGTCCTGGGATGGGGGTCTGGGCGTCTGGTTTGGGATCTGGGCCTCGGTAAAAAGGACTTGGTGCTGCTGTTTGGAGCAATTTGAGTTTGAGAGGCAGGTGCCTCTAAGACAAGTGCTGAGAGGCATTTAGATGACTGATTGGGGAGAGCTCAGCTCACAGCAGGGAGGAGAGAGGAGGCTGCAGCACAGACCACCAGGGTGGTCAGTCCCCGTTCAGCCAGGAGCTTGGAGTTGGAGGGCAGAGGTCCTAGCTAGGAGGGGGACAGTGCCGGAGGAGGGGGACTGTAGGCTCTGAGGGGTGGGTTTCCCACCACAGGGGGGTCAGCGAAGTCCCTCATCCTGTCAGGATGGGCCTGGAGGGGGCGCAGGCCTGGATACCCGTTGTCAGAGGGTTGTGGGTGTGGAGAAGGGCCAGGGCAAGCTCAGCTGTTCCTATAGACACTGGGTAGGGGCGGCTGGCACGACCCTGGGGTGGAACAGTCCCAATTGTCCTGTCACCCTGATAAGTCTAGTACCCATCTGGCAGCCATCTCGTTGTTAGTGTTAAAGCTCATTTGATTGATAAAATGTTCCAGTATGTCATTGATTCTGAGCTTTTTTTTCTTCACCTTAACTTCTTTGAAAGTGAGAAGTGTTGACAATCAATGGCATCTGACAATCGCTGCAGGCCGGTGGCAGTCACAGGCATGGGTAATCTCCCTGACCTTGCAAAGTGGGGGTCAGGAGCTTGAAGGCAAATCTCAGAGACACAGACACTTGCTTTTTCAATCCCCAGAGAGGGGAGGGATATATGTGGGGAGGTGGTGAGCCCTCAACAGAAGCCACAATTAGGCGGCTCGGCAGAACTGAACAACCATCAGCCCAGGGCTGACGGCTTGTAATTATTTGATTGTTTTTTTTAAGAAGCCATGCATTACCAAGGCTCCTGACGAAACAGAAGTGGTATCATCTGGGACTCTGTGGAGACAAGAGACTCAGATTTGAAGGAGATTCAGAAGAGTCAGACCCTGACTGTGAAGTTTTAAAAAATCTTATTCAATTTTTTATGCTACATTATGTCACATCATATCAGTCATATTATAATATATACTAGCGGCCTGGTGCACGGATTCGTGCACATTGGAAGGAAATCGGGAGCTTGCGCCCGCGTGCCCCGGGGAGTTTCCACGTTCCCTGAGCCGCTGGGAAGTCAACTGGGGAGTCTGTCCTCCTCCCCGCAGCTTCCTGAAAACATATTTCCAAATGTCCCTTCTGCGGCCCCGGTCGCGCCTTACTGGCCGGGAGGTCCCCAGTGAACACCTTGGGCCGTGCTGAACGCTTTCCACTGCTCAGAGCCGGATAAGAGATGCTTGGAGGGGAACAATACAAAGTTGGGCATCTTGGAAGGAGCGGGTGCTCTCTATCCCGCGTTCCAAATGTCCCTTCTGCGGCCCCGGTCGCGCCTTACCGGCCGGGAGGTCCCCAGTGAACACCTTGGGCCGTGCTAAACGCTGTCCACTGCTCAGAGCCAGATAAGAGATGCTTGAGGGGAACAATACAAAGTTGGGGATCTTGGAGGGAGCGGGTGCTCTCTATACCGCGCCCCCACCCTTCAGATCCATCTCTCTGACTTTTACCCCGATTGTCAGTCGCCATCTTGTGGCCATTTTTATATTGCTGCCTTCCTCTGTAGCTCTGGGGCAATGGATAAGGGATGAGATTTTATCTCTCTGCCTGAGGCAGAGTTCCAGGAGCCTGGCAGCGATATCAGGCTCATCCTGGTACTCTGAATGTCCGCGCTTTATCTGTAGGCTTATGGAGTATGTGCCTCACGGGAAGTTCTGGCTGAGCTGTGGGCATCCCCGGGGCTGGGTACCAGCACTGTGGGGGGAGGAGGGGTATCTATCCACAGGAACTGCTATCCGTGGGCCCGCCCACCCACAGGAGCCACCTGGGATCTGTGGGGAACACGGGAGCCTGGAGGGAGCCCGGATGCAGGCCAGGCTTGGGAAGGGTGGGATGGACTCCGCTGCGGACACCCGTGGGAGACCCGCTCATCAGATTGGGATGTTCTTACTTTTTCCAGGACTCTCTCCTGAGGTGGGGACCAGTCCCGTTTGGAAGTGGCAGCTGAGGGTGGTAGGAAGGAAGGAGGGAGAGGCAGATCGCGGTCCTGGGTAAGGCGCGTTCTTCATATTTCAGTTCCATATCTGAAGGAACGTGGCAATAGCTACCTGGATTCCGCTGTTGCTGTTTTAAACCCGCTCTGGCAGTTTCGGAGTAGTTAATCCATTGCATGAAATGTGACCGTTGACAAGGTTGGTTTGGCCTGCCTTGCTCGTTTCTCTCATGTATCCCATTGGTGTTTTGTTCCTTCTTTCTGGCTTTCCTCTGGATTATCCAGCTATTTGGATGGTGTTCCTGTTTAGATCTTCTCTTGTTTTGGAACAAGTCCTCTTGTTTTTATTTTGTCGTTGCTCTAGTGGTTAGACTATGCGTGTGTCCACAGCTTGTCACGATCTCCCGTGTTAGTGTGGTTCCGTGTCACAGAAAGCGTGAGAGCCCCACAACCCCTGCTTGTTTACCCTCACGCTTGGCCATCGCTGTTGTGCTGTCATTCCCAACAGAGTATGAAGCTGCGACTCACGGATGTTCATTGGCAAACAGCCACCTGTCTTCCAAGGGCCTGAGAAAGGAGAAAGGCTTTTGCCATTGTCGTATCTGCTCCTCGTTGCACCCTCAGGCCCACGTCCCATCTGCCCCAGCTCCGCCCAGGCCAGGCCTTCCTTCCGCATTTCTTGTCCCTCAGGTCGATTGGCTGCACGTTCTCGCCACTTTGGTTTCGAAAATGTCTTTAATCCACCTCGTTTTTATTTTTTTGCTGAATGTGGACTTCTAACTTGGCGGGTGAAATTCTAGCTCCCTGGGCATTGTCTCGGCGTCGCCTGCCGCTTTGTTTTGGGGAGAAGTCAGCACTTTTCACTTGCTGCTGCTTAGATTTTTTTCTGTGTCTACATTTCCGTCAGTTTGGCCGTGAGGTGCCTGGTGATGGGTTTCTTTGCATTTATCACGCTTGGCATTTATCAAGTTCCTTTCATATCGTTGCTCCCTGCGCCGTTCTCCCACTTCTCCTTCTTCTGGGAATTTAATGATACAGAATACAGACTCCTGCTAGTCCCCAAGTGTTGCCGGTTCTCTGCTCACTTTTATCCAGCAATGTTTTGTGTTTTTTGAAAGTAAACATTTAACTCTAGAACGGTTTTAGATCTGCAGAATTATTGCAAAGGCAGCACAGAAGGTCCCATTACTGCACACGCGGTGTCTCCTACCATTAACATCTTACGTGATGAAGGGCTGTGACCTGAGGACCAGACATCCCACACCGAACGGAGACTCAGCTGGGCACAGGCTCCATCATCAACACTCCCTGGCAGCGAGGCTTTCACTCTCCCCTTGGAAAGGCAATGTGATGTATTTTGAGGCCGATTTAAAAATTATGCACAAGAGCCGCCACAAATCACAAAGAAAAAGAATGGGATTTCATGTGAACAGGGGATTTGCAGGAACCCATGCATCACTGTGTCCCACGTGGAACCGGTTCACCTTCTGGGGATAAATAACGGCTCCATCACCCTCCGCCTGCGTTTCCTGCAATGCCCAGAACCGTGTGGAGACCCAGTTTTCTCCGCACCATTTGCTGGCGAGGAGACAGACGTACAGACCAGTGGGTCAGCACAGAGAGCCCAGAAACCGTCCCCCGAATGTGCAGTCAGCGGACGTCCACACGTGAATTCGCGGTGAGGAAGCCTGGCCTTTCACTTCTGCTTTAGGAAGTACAGCTCTGTGCTCATTATAGCTGCTGCTTAAAATGCAGGCATTTACTTGAATATTTAGAAACATAAAATAAATGAGTTATCTGGGGATTCACGGCAGCACTTTATCCCGGGATGGCCCATCTTTTATCTGTAAATTTATTATTCTGTACAAAGTCAAAGATTTCAGTAGACATTTATTACACTCATAAACCTTTAGAACGAACGGGCAGTGGAAATAGGAGGGACATAAAACTTCATCTTCAAGATCCACATCGATCACCAGCCTTTTACCAGCATGAGACTCTCGCTGGGTGTAACTGTGTCGCTGTTAAAGGTCTCTGTTCACATATGTGACGGATCCAGAGATTCTGTCGCCTCTCGCTGAACCCGGCAGCCCAGGCCCAGTTCCAGGCCCAGCATCCACCTGGCAGGTGTGTGAGGATTCAATAGGGTGATCCCCGGGGCGGGGGAGCCCAGTGCCCGGCATTCGGAGCGCATCCTGAAAGTGGACCTGCGTGGCCACCGTTTCCAGTGTGGCTATCTCCCTGCTGAACTGGTGGGCACCACGGTGCGTGGATGGTTTGCACAGCAGCGGAGCAGGAAGCTCAGTCCACCTTACACACTTGGATCAATCAGATGTCACTACTGGATTAGGGAAACTTCAGATCCACAGACTGGATTGAGCTGGTCCCTGGCATTTGCATAACCAAGAGGAGCAACATGCCAGCTCTCAGTTAGCAGAGCCCACCTGCTTCCCAGCCCCATGGAGAGAAGCCTGCTGGTGGGCTGTCAATCAAAGCTGGGGTGTATTCACAGGGACTGGGGTTCCAGGTCCTGGTCACGGCCCCTCCTCGGGGAGGAAGGAGCTCTGACCCCGGAGGAGGCGCAGGTCGAGGAAGGGTGACCTGGCCGTGGCAGGTCCAGGGCGAGGCTCCACCTGGGTCCTGGTCTGTGATCATCCTGATGTCGTGATGAAACTGCGTCGTTTCCGTTTACCAGGAAACGGGCTGACGGAGGTGAGGAGCGTCCTGACAGCCCTCACGCAGATGGTGCGGTGCAAACCCAGGCAGGCAGACGAGGGGCCGGCTTCCAAGCCCTGTGCCTGACGCATCCCGCATCAAACTGCAGACAGAATCGCCCACTTGTGGGGAAAATGGATCTGCAGCCCACAAGGCAGAAGTGGGGACGCAGTGGCTGTGGTGTCACCTGTCACGTGGGCCCTCCCCTCCCCCCACAGGAGGAAGAGGAAGTCTGCGTGCTAAAAACCCTCCCCTTTCTCATCCCCCGAAGAAAAGGTGTCCAGGACCAAAATAATGTTTCTTTCTTTGTTAACAGCTCCCGTCCCCACCCTTCTTCCCGTAAAAACCTTCCTTTGTACAACCCCTGGGAGCACCTTCCATGGCTGGGTCGGCAGCTGCCTGGTTCATGAGTCGATTATAAAGACAATTATATCTCCAAGTGTATGTGGTTGAATTTGTATTTTAACACCTGCTCGGTGATTTACATTTCATTTAACACCCAGTGAATATGGTTGGAGTGCCTGCCATTGGCTGCTCTGGGCACGTGGGACACACCAGGCCCCTGCCCCCAGCAGCTGCCATCTCAGGAACCAGCATGGCCACACGGTGTTCCTCTCGTCCCCATCTCATGGTCCTCCCCACGCCCAGACCAGCCACGTGTACTGCAGAATCTGCCCCTCCCAACTGCCCCCACCCCACCTCTGTGTCCCCGGCCCACAGCACCATCCTCTGTGGCCTGGATGCCTTCATTACCCCCCAGCACGTGCCCAGCATCTACATGGCAGCTACTGCGATCCTTCACACGACAGCTCCTTCCACGTCCTACATGTACCTTCATGGACTCGCGCTGCCTTCAGAATAAAACCCTTCAACTTGCAGGGCCCCAAGGCCCAGATGACCTGGACCCCCCACCCCTGGCTCCTTCCAGCCTTCCTCCCTTCACCTCACAAAGCCCTGCAGGCTGTCCCACCTCCTCTCAGAAAACCTGCCTCAGGGACTTGGCATGTGCAGTTCCCCTGCCGGCAATGTCTCTCCTCACTGTGTGGGCTGAACGATTGTGCCCCCAAACTTCATAGGTTGAAGCCCAGACCCTCAGTGTGATGGTGTTTGGAGGTGGGGCCTTCGACAGGGGATTCGGGTTAGATGAGGTGGTGAGGGTGGGACCCGGAGGTGGGAATTAGTGCCCTTGTAAGAGGAGACGCTTCTGCACTCACTCTGTCCCCGCCTCTGGGTCTGTCCTGCATCGGTCAGTAAGACAGTGATGAGCAGTATCCCTTGCACAGCCACTGTCACTGAGCGTGATTCCGGAGCTCCACAGACGGGCCGAGGACCCCCGGCCTGGCCACGGGGAGGAAAGGAACAGAAGCATCCCAGCATCCCTGTGGAGATGGAGCACAGGAGACTAAGCATGCTGGTCCCAGATCTGCAGGGATCAGCATTCTCCCAGCTCAGGAAATACAGCCATGAATTCTACAAGCACTTAACCTCGCGAGTTATTAGGGTTGTAGTCAACTGAAATTAGGTTTATGTACTGAGCAGGCTGGAGCTAGCTTCCTAATCAGGAGCGCTTTCTCTCGCCCGGTCCCTAGATCTCGAACTCCGCGAGCGTCCTGCTTGTGAGGAGACGCTCCATCCGGGCAGAGGAGCCCCTGTCACCCGGCGTGTCTGGGCACGCGTGTCCTGGCCATGGCTCCTGTCTCCTGCCGGCTGTTTCTGCATGGATTTTTTCTGCAATGGGAAGCTCCGGTCACAAGAGGAAATGGCTGTGAATTGGGTGGATACCAACATGGGCTCCGCCAGGGAACGTGGGCCAGGCTACTCTGACAAGGCAGGTGCTTCTGCTGAAGATGCTCTGTGACCAGTTCCCCCAGATCCCCAGGACCTGCTGCTCAGAGTGGAGGTGGGAGCAGAGAGGCCTGGCAGGACCACCCACTTCACAGGCGTCTGCCCTCCAGTGGCTCCTGGAGCCTTCACCTTGGACAGAGGTGAGGGGCTGGAGCGCTAGGGACCCTGCGGAGGAGGGAGCTGAGTCATGGCTGAGGATCAGCTGCGGGACCGAGTGGGGTCTGGGCCAGCCACAGAGCAGGGGCCTGAATGCAAGACTCCCGCATCCTGGGTCTCTCCACGCTCAGAGGGGACCTGGCCCTCCTCCAGACCTCCCGCAAAGATGCTCCTCGGAGCGTGGGTCCTGGCAGCCTGCTCTCCCTCCAGTAATGAAGGAGTTCCCTTTGGCCCCATTGAATTAATGTGGGAAGGTTCTGGCCAATTCCCCGCAGAACTCTAAAACCTGCAGAGCTTGTAACCTCCATCTAAGTGGTGCTGAGAGACCTTTCAGAGAGTCTGTTCTCATTTGCATTTTGCACGTTTATATGTTTGTATCAGAATGGGTCGGGGAGTCTGAAAATACACTCCTGGCCTTGACCTCTGCCCCATGAAGGTGAGACGTCAAAGAGGCTTGTGCGTTCAGACCCCAGAACCCTGGCACGCTGACATCCAGGTCACAGGTTCTGCTGATCTTGGCTGTGCGTAATTCACATGCAATTCCGAGCAGGGAGCCCGGAGCCGCGTGGGCACACAGCTGTCAGTGGTCCATCCTCAGGCGGGGCTGGCACTCACAGTGCCCGCACCAGGTGACTGTGGTCCCGCCCTCACCTCACCGTCCTGCAGGAATGCTGACCACAGAGAACCTTCTTAAAGGGCAAGCTCATTAATTTTAAGAAGTTCTGCCCTTTCCTCTCACTCACTTGGTCTGACAAGGACCCTGCCTAATGCTAAGATTCTCCCTTTCCCAATTATCTCGTGCCTCCAATGCGTGGGCTGTCGAACTCTGAGAGCTTTGTAATGCCTTGGATTCTGAGCCTGGGTTAGAATGCACGGCAGTACCAGCGGGGGTTGGACAGCACCAGTGGTGGGATGTGGTTTGCTCATTCATTTGTTCAGTGGGGACTCAGTCACTGGCATCTCACATGATAAGAATCCCACAGACATGGTGACACAGTTGCTCAGGTGACCCCCTAATCCCTCTGGGAGTTCTTCCAGGTGATAGGGAGCCCTTCCCTCCAGACTGAGGAGTCCAGGGCCAACGGGAAAGTGACCCGATGACCTCCAGGAGCACGATCAGCTCGAATGGACGTGAGTCTGTGATGGAAGAGGAGCTGTGTTGTCACGTGAGGAATTCTGGCTGAGCCATGTCAAGCCACAGGTGCTCAGCCAGCTCGTGGCAGTTCTGAGCAACAGCCTGGTGAGCACGCCTGAGCACCATCTTCCGCGGGCCTGTTATGCCCGTCAGCCACCTCCACCTGCCAGCCAGGAGCCCTGCTGTCAGATGTGAGACCCTGAAAGAGAGGCAGCATTGGTCTTCCGCAGTGTCAGCATCGTTGGCACCACCAGGTGAATAAATCAATTGAAATTCTAATTTAATTGACATATTTATTCCCAAGATTTATTATTGGTTCATTTTATTCCCATTTGATAATGTTTCATTTCTTTCTTGTTTAATTTCCAATGCACACTGAATATCTTCATTTATCTTATTGAGCACACTAAATAGAATAATAATTATTATTTTAAAAATATTTATTAAATTGGGATGACATTGGTCAACATGAACATATAGGCTTCAGGTGTGGGTTTCTATGTTACAAGATCTGTATATTGCACCGTGTGTCCACCACCCAAAGTCAAATCTGATCCTGTCACCGTATATTAGGACTCCCCTTCCCCCCCCCCTTTCCCTCTGGCAACCATCACACTGATGTTTGTTTTATATCCCACATATGGGTGAAATCACATGGTTCTTAGCTTTTCCTGACTAACTTATTTCACTTCACATAATGTTCTCAAGGTCCATCCATGTTGTTGCAAAAGGTGCTATTTCATCCTTTCTTATGGCTGAGTAGTACTCCATTGTGTATATGTACCACATCTTCTTTATCCAGTCCTCTATCCCAGGACACTTTGATTGTTTCTGTGTCTTAGCCACCATGAATAATGCTGCAATAAACAGAGTATTGCATATATCTTTGGAAATACATGATTTCAATTTTTTTCAGGTAGGTCGTATCATAGCTCTAGTCTTAATTTTTTGAGGAATTGCCAGAGTGCTTTCCATAGTGGTTGTGCCAGCCTACATTCCCACCAGCAGTGAACGAGGGTTCCCTTTTCCCCACCACCTCTCTAACACTTGTAGTTGCTTGTCTTGTTGATAATGGGCACTCTAACTGGTGTGAGGTGGTATCTCATTGTAGTTTTGATTTGCATTTCCCTAATTGCCAGTGAGGTTGAACATCATCTTTTCATATATCTATTGGCTCTGTGTATGTCTTGGGAGAGGAGGTGTATTTTCAGGTCCTCTGCCCACTTTTTGATTGGGTAGTTTGGTGTTGAGTTTTATGAGTTCTTTATATATTTTGGAAATTAAACCTTTGTCGGAGCTACTGTTTGCAAATATCATCTCCCATCTGCTTGGCTGCCTCTTTGTTTTGTTGTCAGTTTATTTTGCCGTACAGAGCTTTTATAATTATTTTAAAGTACTTTTCGTCTTCTTATAGAAAGATTTCTCATCTAGAATAAATTGTTTTACAAATGTTATTTATGGGGGACTGTATCCCTAAGCCTTAGCATTCCTTACACATTCTGCATTTCGGTTTAGGGAAGAAGCTTTCCCGTTGGATTGGTTTTGTTGTTGTTTTACTGTTTCCCTCCTGTTCTCTGTTTACCCCTCTAGCTGTGTGGTGGCGGCCTCTGGATCCTCAGTTCAGAACCAAGTCTTTAAAGTGTGATCCAGGGTCCCAGCCGTGAGGAGATACAGATCCACCACCACAGAGGGAGCAGCTTTCCCTAGCACCTGGCTCTCGGAAGCTTCGTGTTCTACTGCCCATTTGCACCTTGGCTGGCCCTTCACTGTGGCCTCAGGCAGCCTTCAGCAGGGTTTTCATGTTCAAGTTCTTGGACAAGCATTAAGACCCCAATTCCACACGCTGGCTTTGACACTGATAGCCTGACTCTGGCTGCCCCTTTTCCCATGAAGCACTTTAAAGGCCCTTTGGCCTGTATAAGCCACGCTCCTGGCCCTGCACCTGGAGCCCCGTTGACCTAGGGTCTCAGCCCCCTCACTGCTCAGCATTTCTGCAGCTCCTGGTTCACAGAGCAGGGTTTAGCTCCCTTCTGAGCTCAGAACTGTCTTTCTACTTTCTTCTTCTTTTTAAAAAAGATTTCATCTATTATTGCTATGTTTTTGGAGCAAAAGGGACGCATCAAAGCCTGAGCTCACCATGCCAGCCTGTCAAAAACGAAGGGCATTTGATCTTTGCTGCGAACTGGCCTGGAAGGTTCCTAGAGATTCGTCTTCGTAGAGACGTGAGAACGAAACGAAACCACATGACCTCAGCTTGCATGCATTCGACTGGAAGCCAAGGAGCTCAGGATACTGTAGGGGAGCTGGTGCCCAACCCCGCTTTGAAGAGAGAGCGCACGATTCCTATCTGTGCACAAACCACAAAGAACTTCGGGGAGTTGAGGGAAAGCATGCAGCACCGAAGCCCCTTTCTGTGGCCATTTGAATGAGAGCAGGAATGCTCATCTCTCTGTTTCGGGCCATTGACGCATTGCTGTTCTCAGGAGGCGCCTTTGAAGAAAAGCCGAGGGCGGTTGGGAGAGTCCCGCCTTGGGCCAGGCCCCTGGGAACAGCTGTCTGTTGTGGAGCACAAGTGCTGCCTCCGAGAACACGTGCACCCGACGCTTCGTTCCTTTACAATTCAGTGCAGACGACCCCACACGTACATGATGGTGGGCTTCTCCCATCCTCCAGCCTGAGAGTGAACGCAGTCCCTGTGAGGTATGTGAGGTTGCTCTGGTGTGTTTAGCAGGAAGGTTAGCTCTGGTTTAGAATGAGGTTTAAGAATGGATTCACGAAAACAAATAACAGCCATCGGATACTGTATGCCCTTGAGTGGAGGAATAGAGGGCGGAGACAGCGCCCAGATGGGCTCCAGAGAACAAAGCATCTGTAGTCCGGACGCTGAGGATTCAGACGTGCCCTGGTCCAGGTCCAGGCTGCCTGGTTGAGCTCTGCAAACACCACTCAGGCTGCAGGTGGCTCTCCATGGTGCTGAAACGCCTCTCCACTACCTCCTGACCACCCCTCTCCCCCGCCCCAGGACTGCACATCTTCCCAGGATATCTGGGATGGTTCTGAAGCCGGGAGCCTCTCCCTCAAGTGAACCTGGGCCGGAGCACGCGGCTGGTGTCAGTGTGGAGAGGCTGGTTCTGCAGCCAGGCTCCCCAGGCAGGAATCTGGACTCCCCGCCTCCGGCTGCATGCCGCTGTTGGCATTGCTTCTCTCCTGCCCGCTGTCTCCTCTGTGTGCCAGGTGTCCTGAAGGCACAGCCAGCCCTGGCCTTTGGAGGGCCTCAGGAGGTCATGAGCCTGGCACAGAGCCCAGCAGCGGGACATGCACATGCTCAAACATATGTGATTAAACCTGTAATGGTTGTGGACAAAGCACCAGCTCCATTGGCACCCAATCCCGGCTCGGCACTCACTTCTTCCGTGACCTGGAGCGGTCCTGCAGCCTCGGTTGTCTCTGGTGACAGATTGGCAATGGGCCCACACTCTCAGGTCTGTGGTGGGAACTACAGGAACGAAGCCGCACATGGGAGAAGGGTGTTACCAATCCCGGGTGTTCACCACACACTCCTCACGTGTGCGCCTTCCTGCGCTCTTCAAAACTTACAGCAAGGGAGCTAACGGAACCTCAGTTATGAAGACCTATCGGATCGTGAACAGAATCGCATAAATATAAATCACACTGATAATGCCTTGGGCAGGGGAACGGGCTTGATTATTATTAATATAGGACACACAGCCTGCTTAGGGACACGCTTGATAAGAACTGGAAAAATATGCCAGGAAGTATTCCCACAGAGATCTTCAGGTGCAAGGAATGAATTTCTGCAGAGAAAACGAGGCCCCTTCTCCACACAGTGCTCAGGCAGACACCCTCTCTCCCTGGGCATTACCGGAGGCTCGAGGAAACGCACCGAAGACCCATTCCTTCCAGTCCAGTCTCCTTCGAGTCCCGTTTCCTGCTCAGATTGTGTCTGGGATGATCGGATTCTTTATGAAGGGTAGAAACGAGGAGCCATTTTAGTTAATGGCTCAGAAATTTCAATTATATTAATGTTGAATTAGTGCTGGGCGCCAACAGTCAATTCCCCTCTCCTTAGACACATTATTAAGCGAATCTCTCTAAGTCCAGGTTGGATCAGATGATAGTCCCAATACTTGTGCTGTCCTCACAATGAACCAATACGTTTCCTGATTCTAAATGACAACAAGATGAAGTCGTCACATACAGTCGTAAGCATCCCGAAGCCTAAAGATATTTGCTGTTTTCCTCAGTAACCATGTTTTTCTTCCCGGTGCCCAATTTGTATTTTCTAAATCAGTAAAAACTTATTGGATATGACTTGGGGGTTCGCAGAAAACTAATTGAAATAATGTTTTATGTTAATGACAACATTTCAGAAAAGCAGCAACGATAGAAAAATCACGGACAAAAGACCACGTCTTACAACCTCTCCCCGCATCCCCGTCTTCTGTTTTTAAATTGTTCATCAAAGCCGCCGACATTGCTTATGGGGAGACACAATAAGCCTTTATATCCCCAAAGCTTTGAAAATTATTCCCTGTGCTTACTCTTTTGCTTCTGAAGGGAGAGTATCCCTTTAAATTGGAAACCTGCTATTATTTGTGTCTGAAATGTCGGAAAGAACGAGTTGGGGCTGCGCTGCTATTAACAGCCCGCTGAGGGGGACAGAATAGACGGCCAGGCCGCGGGAAGGCCATTCATCGCGAGGCGTGATAACCAGTCACTTGCCTCCATCACGCCCCGCACCTGCAGCACCAAAGGCCCAGCTCCCCCTTGTATGGTATCAAGTGTTTCATAATTTCAGCCTCTCTCTCACTTACAGCAAGATTGTTTCTTTTTAGAGAGCTTACAAGAAGATTGGGTTATTATGTTTCAAAAGCACAGCAGGCAGGGATGCAGGCACTCGCCCAGCACCACCCTCCCCAGGGTGCGCTTTGGCTCCGGAAGTCAAGCCTGGCCTCAGGCATCTCTGGACGCAGTGTCAGAAGCCTGGTGCTCTGAAGTGCTGGAGACGAAGGAGAGAACCCAGGCTTCGAAGTTGCTGATTCAAGAGATCAAGTGTGCTTTGATGATGTGTCCTGTGGTTATGGGAACATCGCCCCAGCCCCCGAGAAGGCTTCTGTCTCAAGGAACTTCACAATAAGTATGGATCTCAGCTGTAAATGTGGATAAAAATGACAATAACTTTTCTTTTTCTTAAAAAAAAATACGTTTTTCAATTTTTTTGAGGGAGGAAGGAAAGGGGTGAGATAAAGAGATAGAAACATCGAGAGAAGCATCATTGATTGGCTACCTTCCGTATGGATCTCAGCTGTAAATGTGGATAAAAATGACAATAGCTTTTCTTTTTCTTTTAAAAAAATATGTTTTTATTCAATTTTTTTGAGGGAGGAAGGAAGGGAGAGGGATAAAGAGATAGAAACATCGAGAGAGGCATCATTGATTGGCCACCTTCCGCGTGCCCCCTACTGGGGATGGAGCCCATAACTGGGAAATGTGCCCTAACCAGGAATCTAACCGGTGATCTCTTGGTTCGTGGGTCGATGCTCAACCACTGAGCTGCACCATCCGGACTTTTTCTTTTCTTTTTAAGTTATCTAAGATCAGTGTGACAACAGTATCCCATATAATAAAAGCCTAATATGCAAATTGTTCCCTTGACCCGGAGTTCAAACTCTTGCTATGATGTGCACTGACCACCAGGGGGCGGCATGGGTGGGCCCCAATGAGAATGGAACCGCGGCAGGATGGTGGAGCAGATGAGCAGGCAGCACCAGGCCAAGGTGGGTGTGAGCGGGGTGACCAGCAGTGGCGGTGGGGGCAGGGTCGCTGCCCAGCTCCCAGGTGCTAAGGGAGCCAGGCAGGGGCCTGATGAATCAGGCAGAGCGGGGCATGCAGGGGCCTGGGGACCCAGGTGCTGCCCAGGACCCAGAGGTCAGCTGGGACCTGCCCTTCCACACCAGACGCTTGCACTTCGATTACCAGCCAGGCCTAGGGACTTCACCCATGCACGAATTTCGTGCACTGGGCCTCTAGTTATATATAAAGCAGCTTTCTCAATCTTTGTCCTTCCATCTTCTCTTTTCCCCTGAAATTCAATCATGAATTTCCGCCATGAGGGACGGAAATTCAGCTTGCATGTCCCGGCCATGATGCAAACACGGGGGAAGCCATCCGACGTGCCCATGTGACATCTCTGGGCCAAGATGTCACCTGTGTCCGGGGCTTGTGGGCCTGGTCTGTCCCCACATTGGGGAGAGGCAGGAGCTCTCACGCCTGCTGGGGGCTGTGTTTTTAGGCCCAGGGCCCCTGGCCTCCCTGGAATCTCATGTCCCGAGCCCGAAGACCTTGCAGGCATGTCGGCTGAGTGTCCCCCCCACATTGAGGGCTTCTCACCTCAGACCAGTATTTGAGAGACTCATGCACACTGGACGGCTGGCCCAGCTCACCCCAGAACAGAAGCGGGGTTGGCTTCACGCGGTGGGTTCCTGCGCAGCAGTCCAAGGTCAGCAGAGGACACAGACGGTCGTCTCCTCTGCGAAGCTGCTCTTGTTGACGGTGCCTGGCGTCCAACTCCCAATTCATCTTAGTACTTAGCACGAGGACAAAACGACGCTTCCCTGGTGACACGGCATTTTTCCTCGACTCCGACAGGAAGAATGACTCCCCTCTGAGCTGGAAGGTCAACAAGCTGAGCTCCACACTTAATATTCAGACGGAGCAGCTCCGGGGACAGGTTTGGCTGTGATCACCCCATTCTCTCCTCGGACTGCAATTGCCTTGTTTTAGAAAGTTACACACATGCACATTTTTCTCTTGTAAAAGCTTTTATCTACTTATATAATTTTCATGCCGTGCCGTTTATGAGTTTAAAGTGTCCAATTCAATGGCGTTAAGTACATTCACAGGCATGTGTCAACAGCACCATGTCCATTTTAGAATATCTTTATTACTCCAAAGAGGCTCTCCACTCGTAGCCCTCACCACCCCATAGCGCCCAGCCAGCCGCTAATCTGCTCTCTGTCTGGAGAAGTCCCCTGCTCTGGACATTTCATATAAACGGGATCCTACAGTACGTGGTCTCACTGAGCGTCACGTTTCCAAGGTTTGTCGCGAGTTCACGGCTGAGTCGCATTCCATTGTAAGGATGGACCCCGTTTGTCCGCTCAGGGCTGATGAGCATTTGGGTGGAGCAGAAGCCATGCTGGCGTCCATGCCTCCCCAGCTGCGCCCTCCCCCTCCTCCCCGCCCCGTGCTCCATCAGGACGGTCTTAGGCAGTGGGCAGCATGTGCGCTGGCTTCTCGTAGGTGCAGCCACAGGCAGCCCGGCAGGAGGTCCAGGTGGCCCAGTCTCAACCTCAGGTATTTGTCGTGGCTCAGACTGGCAACTGAGGAGTCGCTCCAAAGCAATCGAAGCTGCTTCTTGCGTTTCGTAAACACGGAGGGGCTGCCGTCTGCCCCAGGCCCCCACCATGTGGGCTATTCTAGTTTCGCTGTTTAAATTTTACGACTGTAACGTTGGTCTTGTCACAGGCAATTGGTGGTGTAGACAGTCTTTCTGTCTCTTCCTCCTCCTTTTCTAGCCTCAACTTAATCAGATTTAGCAAGTAAAACAGTGTCTTTTCTCTTGGGAGACACACAGGTGCAGTGAAGACCCTAAGGTCAGTGCCGGGCCCCCCCCAGGGTCTGTTTCAACCTGGATGCTTAGCTTCGGTCCCAGGGCTCATGAGGCTGCCGTGTCAGTGGGTCCTGCTCTGTCCTGCAAAGGTCACGCCCAAAGTCGGCCGGCCAACATGCGGCTTCCGCAGCGCTGCTTTGCCGCAGAGGGAGCATGTCACCACTCTCACCTCGGCCTGGCCACCCGCGTGAGAAAGCTCTGTCCAGGGCCAGCTCCTCGGCCCAGAGAGCGTGGTTGTACTGAGTGTTTAGAGCACCCACTGAGCCGTTAGCTTCAGGGGCCACTTAGCTGTCAGACAAGCAGGGAGGGGCATCCGTCATTGAGTGCCTGGCCCTGGGCCCCTGCGGACTGTCATCATTCCCCTTACAATGGTGGACATCAAAGACAAAGCCCAGCTCATCATTACGTGAAATTTGAGAAATATGCAAGTGAGCACACCCTGAGCGCGGAGAATGACAGTACCTTTCCCATCATCCCAGTTCAAAGGAAACACGCACTCCCATGAGCTGTGACATTTCCTGGATGGTATTTCAGCAGGGCCCCGGCCCCTCTGCTTGTGGGCAGTGAGTGCAGGCGCCCCTCACAGCCCAGAAGGTAAGAGGGGAAATACTCAGGCCAGGAAGTCGCACTGTGATTCCAGGGGCCGTAAGATGCATTAAGACACACTAAGACAATCTACACTGAATTTGCACCTCGGTTTTTCGGGTAACATCCCTACTGTGCAACTTCACCCTTCGCAGGACGAGGGCTTCAGGCTGCCGGGCAGGTGTCTCAGGCTGGTCATGAATTTGGCCTTGGGGAGCTGATGGCCCCATCGGTTAGTGGGGTGGGCCTCCTGGGAGGTCCAGGACCAGGGCGGTGTCAAAGACAGATTTGTTGTTAATCCTCACCCGAGGATATTTTCCCCATTGATTTTTAGAGAGAGTAGAAGGGAAGGAGGGACAGGGAGAAAGAGAGAGAGAGAAACATCGATGTGAGAGACACATCAATGGGTTACCTCCTACATGCCCAACTGGGGCCGGGGATTGAACCTGCAATCAAGGTGCCTGCCCTTGACTGGGAATCGAACCCTCAGCCCTTCTGTGCGTAGGGCGACGCTCTAACCACTGAGCACACCGGCCATGGCCAAAGACAGAATTTTATAAAAATTTAAATTAAGTCCTGGAAGCCACAATGTCTGAATTTCTAATTTTTTTTTAAAGTTTGAGACGAAAAGTAGCATCACAACCCTTCAAAGGGATCGACATGTTTCTGTGACTCCCAACAGCATCAGAATCTCAGCAGAAAAAGACCCTAACGAGGTTGAAAGTGTCCATCCTTCTCCTTTTTTCCCGACTTATTCTGGCTCTGAGTTTAGCTTTGAGAGCATTTGAAAACAAAACAAACCCGGTCCCCCCCAGCATCCCCTCCTCATTCCCTCGTGGAACAGGGTACCACTCCCTGGTCTTGGAGCGGGAGGCTGAGAAAAGAGAGCAGCAGGGGAAACTGAGGCAGGAGGGGACGCGCACACTTTGACTGACTCCTCAGGTGAACACTGGCGGCACCACAGATGCGGTCGGTTTCGTGTTAGGACCTGCTAGTCGTGTGTCCTCTCCACACTGGGACAGTCCGGAAAGAGGATGTCCCAGGAGCTGGGCGCCAGAGTGGCCAACTCACAGGAATTTAGGGAATTCTTCCCTCCTTCCTTCCTTCGTTATTTCTTTGTTGTTTTCTTTTTTAAAATATATTTTATTGATTTTTTACAGAGAGGAAGGGAGAGGGATAGAGAGTTAGAAACATCGATGAGAAAGAAGCATTGATCAGCTGCCTCTGCACACCCCCTACTGGGGATGTGCCCACAACCAAGGTACATGCCCTTGACCGGAATGGAACCCGGGACCCTTCAGTCCGAAAGCCGACGCTCTATCCACTGAGCCAAACCGGCTAGGGCTGTTGTTTTCTTTTTTCTCTTTCCAAGGGCTTTTGAATCGCTGCCCTTTGTTTACAGCAGTGACCACGTTAGAAGGAACACGGAAAGTCCAGGGTGACAGGAAGGGCCGAATCGTGGGCTCCTGCCTCACACTTCCGATGGCGGAGCTTTGGGCGAGTCCGGATCTGGGTCTCATGGGCCACCTCGAAGGCTCTTCCTCACTGGGGCCACGTGGCAACCGGAGGCAACCTCTTTGGAGACATCCATGCCGTCTTGGCTCTCCTGCCCACAGCTGAGGGCTTCCCCCGACCCACACAAAGCCTCACCCACAGTGGCCTCTCCGCCATCACTCACGGCTGCGGGACGCCCCTCCCCGGGGGCTGCTAAGGACCGAGAGTTTGCTGAGGACAGAGCGTTTGCCCGAGGTCACTTCCAGCCACCAGCGGGTCACTTTGCAAAACACCTTCCAGCTCCTGTAAGCTGCTTGCAGTGGAGGCCAAGGTGGGGGCAGGAGGGATGGGATCAGCCAGGAGAGGACAGCGACAGCTGGCCGAGGGCTGCCTTCCCTGCCTCAGAGGCCGTTCTGTAGGACGCAGAGAGTCAGAAACCCCAACAGAGTGCGCGCCATGGTACCGGTTGTCTGCGTACCAGGTCCTGCACCCGCCCGGGCTCCATGGTCCCGGGAAGCATCGACTGGGGTGGGTGGGTTGCTGGGCTGACACAAATCCACTGCCCTCAAGGGCTTTTGAGCTTAGCAGCAAAGACAGCATTTATTTTAACAAACGTGCAATTGGTTGTAATTGGTGTCATTTAACCATTGGCAAAACAGATTTCTTTGGTAAATGTCCAGCAGTAGCCTGACGAGTGTGTCATAGTCACAGATGGACACTAAATGATAGGAAATGATATTGAAGAAGAGTCACTTGTAATTGCTGTGCTAAGCAGGGCCAGTTGGGATCTTCTTGGCGATGGCGGGGTCACAGAGCGCTGGGGATGGATGGGCACCCGGCTTCCCAGCTGGTGAGGGTGGGCTGTGGGCATTCCGTGTCGTCACTGGGCTGTGAGTGCACTTGAAAGACAATCTCTCTTCTCCTTTGTGCTCAGACCGCTGATGGGCTCTGATGAGCACCGTGTGTGACACTCAGCGTTTAAATGAAGGATAATCCCATGATTTATTTAGGTCGCCGCGCAGTTAATAATGAACGAGGCCGGCCCCTGCCGGTCTGACGAGAGGTTCTGAAGGGCTCACTCGGTGGTTCAGACACTTGCTACTCCTGGCAGCCTCTGGGTCTCAGCGTCTCTGATGAGCTCTGCCCTCCAGGGCGCTCTTCAGGGCAGGTGTGGAAGGCACGGCGGATGAGGAAAACAATATTAAAAACAACCCCCCGCGCCCCCCCCCCCCACACACACAGGATGAGGAGCAGACCGCCTACCTGGGAACCCGGGCGCCACTCTTCTGGGGAAGGTCTTGTCACCCACAGCGTCTCTGTAAACAGGGCTGACGATGGATTTAGGAAGGCACGTCATTCAGAGGAGGTCAGGCCCAGAACTTGAAACCTGGTAGAGCCCATGCACTTCCCAGCCCTGTCACCAGCAGCTATGGGACCCTGGGCAGCCATCGAGCCTCTCAGATTCTCGTCCGTGAAAATAAGCTACATGCAGCCCAGCTGGTGTGGCTCAGTGGTTGAGCTTCGACCTCTAAACTAGGAGGTCATGGTGCGATTCCCTGTCAGGGCACATGCCCCGGTTGTGCACTCGATCCCCAGTGTGGGGCGTGCAGGAGGCGGCCCATCAATGATTCTCTCTCATCATGGATGTTTCTATCTCTCTCTCCCTTCTTTTCTCTGAAATCAACAACAACGACAATAAAAGACCACATAAAATAAGCAACATGCAAAAATGCCAGCACCTTTGTCCACTTATTTATAGCCCTTCAGGACCCGCTCACACCCTGTGGGGTCAGCACCATCATCTTCACCTTTTCACAGAAGGGAAAGGGGTGCAGGGAGGCCAGTAGCTTGGTGAGGTTTTGCAGCCTCATTAGTTGTGCCAGAGATGGTGAGACCCACCCATCCCACGTCCGGGGACTGAGAACAGAGGGCACCAGACAGGGCCGGGCTCTGGCCTCTGGACAGTGCCTGTCTCGGGAGCCTGTCTGGGGCCAGGTCACTGACATGCGGTCCCTCCCACCCACTGCAACCAGAACCAGTTCATGGCAATGGCATTGGTCTTGTGGTCTAGGCAGTTTCTGGTGAGGTTGCCATTACTGATGAAAACCTCTACAAAGTTGTGTGAGGAGCAAGGAAGCACCAAGTATATTTTGGGGTCCCGGGCCTATTGCTCTCCGGAGAGGGTCAGGCCTTGTGAGGGGACAGTGGGGACCTCGCTGCCCGAGGGGCCCACAGGGAGTGCCTCCTGGGGAGACTGGGTGGTTCTCTGAGCTCCTGGGGTTCCTTCGGGGCCCAGCAGCCACTCTGCTTGGACAGAGAGGTCAAGCTGTGTCCCCGACACGTGGGGCTCGGGTCACCCTCCAGGCAGGCTCCTCTGGGAGTCTGTGCCACTTCCATGGGCCGTTGTGGGGTTCTTGGCTCGCGGCAGAAAAACAAGGTGTTAAAGGCTGTCAACACCCTGGAGATGAATTGTGTTCAGACGAAAGATAATAAAATGGTGCATTTTAGGAGGACTTAGAAGTCCATGGGCCAGAAACAAAACTACGAGTAGGGGCCCGCTGTGTGTCTCCCGCTATGTTCTCGCTTTGAGCGGCCCAGCCCAGGAGCTGGTGTCCACGACAGAACCAAAAGCTCACTGGCCAAAGGAAGCCAATGCCGCTAGATATTCTCAGGATTCCCCATAACTCCGCGGGCAGGGGTGCCGGGAGAGAGGGAATGGGCCTATCGGAGCGTGTTCTTAGTTCCCTTTCCAGCCAGCCTGCTTCGTGCGGCTTCCATGTCACTGGGTATGGACATGCGGACACTCAGTCAGCGTCTCAGTGACGGGCTCGCAGGCTGCGTGCCAAGCGATCACCTGCTTGGCTTCTCCAGCTGCCGGCGCAGATGCTGCTGATGGTGTGTGGACAGACCACCTTCACCGAGTCAGGGAGTGAGAACGGGCCCAGGAAGGGCCCGAGGAGGCGGCTCAGCGATGCTGCCTTTGCTCTGCGAGACCCCGACACTGTACTAAGGGCCTTGCACACCCAGGACGGTGCCCGGGGACGGGGTGCCCACAGAGTGCCTCTCACGGTCACAGACAGGCTCCAGCCTCCTACCCCAGAAACGGACGAGGTTTCCCGGGAGGGCTCATCGGTGTCCCTGGTCCCCGACACTGAGAAGGGCCTCCTGGGGAGACTGTCCTTGGCTCCAGCGGCCTCCCATGGGCGGCTGAGGCACCAGGGCAGGGGCCTCCACCCTGCTGATGCCTCTTTTTAAAAAATATATTAAAAATGTATTTTTATTGATTTCAGAGATAAGAAGGGAGCGGGAGAGAGAGAAACATCAACCATGAGAGAATCAATGATCGGCTGCCTCCTGTACACCCCCTACTGGGATTGAACCCACAATCCAGGCATGTGCCCTGACCGGGAATCAAACTGTGACCTCTTGGTTCATGGGTTGATGCTCAAGCACTGAGCCACGCCAGCCAGGCATGAACTGAATTCTTCATGGTGCATTTAACTAACAGTATTTCCAAGGATCCCCGTGCTCAATGCCAGTGTTTAAATAAAGGTTCTTAAAAAATGCACTTGGGAAAGTGTGGCTGTCTGTTGACGTCACGCACCGAGTCTCCCTTTGCGCTGTGACAGCAGTTTCCCTGGGACCCGTTGCTTGCTCTCTGCGAAGTGACAAAGCGACAGGCTGGTATTTTGGAAGGGAAGCTGGAGCTCATGTGCCAGCACCAGCAATGCCTTTGATGCGCCGAAAAAAGCACCCGGGCATGCTAAGTGGTGGGCGTGGCGAGTCCGCCTGAGCTGGGCGTGAGGCTCACTTACACGAGCTGCAGGCTTCTCGGAGGTAGAGGCTTCTGTGCTTCGGAATTCGAGGTGGAGCTGGTACAACTTACTCTGGTGGGGCCACAGCTCAGCAGGTCCCTAAGCAATGGTTTCTCAGGACACAAACTTCACTAGTAAATTATAGAAGTTTAATATAATTGATATGTAACAGCATATAATTATTTATATAGTTAGTTATATAACTTCATATTAAAAATTATCCTATATAATAAAAGCCTAATAGGCAAATTGTCCCCTCCACCGGGAGTTCGAGGGGGGGATGGGGCAGGGCCGGCTGGCCAACCTCCTGCAGCCCCTCCCTCCAGCTGGCCCTGCCCCTGATCGGCCCCCACAGCTGGATCGGGGTTGGGCAGGCCCGACCCCACCCATGCACGAATTCGTGCACTTGGCCTCTAGTACATCTATAATGATCTATAAAATAATTACATACTAATAATTATAAGTTAAACAAAGAGTACAGTGGTTTATGCCTGATGGTCAGGGACTTTTCCCTTTTTTCTCCCTCACGCATGATAGTATCCTGGTGCTCATGTGGCATGTGGCACCTGACACATGACGGGGGCCCCCGACTGCTCATAGAATGCTGGGGAGCATCTCCGTCCTGGTCCAGCTGCCTGTCTGTCCACCCTCGATGGCTCATAAATGAGTCACCATCTTTACACAGACACACATCTGACCAATACCAAACATCTGGAACGGACAAAAACAGAAACACTTATTAACTGGGTGCCATTGGCCTAAATCTTCCTGTAGATTTCATTGGCGTAGCCCACTGCATGGGTTATATTCGAATCTCTACTTGAAACTCAGTGAAGTCTTCTTCATAGTCGATTTACAACACCATGGAGATAAAGGTGGGCGAGGTACAAGCTCTGTGGACAGAAGTCCAGAATCCCGATGGCCTTGACAGTTGCCAGCAAAGCCCCGGGTTCAAGGGACAAGCCTGGTCCCCTCCAGAGGAGGAAGTCCAGGCTCAGGTTTGGGGAGCGAGGGAGGGGCTGGAACACAGGGCAGCCCAGGTCCGGGGGTTTCTAACCCCCACAGGGATCTCGCCTGCATATTGTTAGCTTCCTGTGGCCCTGGCCCCTACTTTTCTAACCATTTGAAGGAAAAAAAAAGCAATACAAAACACTGAATTCCTAGCATCTTATCAAAAACTCCCTTCTTTCTCCCTATCATTCTATCTATCTTGGTAATTTTTTTGATCTAAGTTACAGGGCCTGAATCCCCAAAATGTGTCGTGCCAGCTGGGTAGTGTTATTGCGCCATACATCACGACGGTGACATCGCTGCTCACCAACCAGCAGCCCTTACAGATGGTGGTGAGACGTTCTTAGAGACCCAGGCCAGGCAAATGATAGCAAATCCAGTTTTTCTTAATGGCCTTTCCTTATTTGGTTTAAAAAATGACAGCGCGTCCTCTAATTCCAAAGACTAATAATGCCAAAAGGGTTTGTTTTCTCCTTCAAGATGAATGGCATTGACATTTAAACAGATCGCTTCCAGTGGGTCCCTGGGACTTCACGCAGGTAATGATTAAACTATTTCCAGCACGCGGCAGCCCGGCCACATCTGTCTGGAGACAGAACGCAAGGGCGCGAGCCACGCTTAGTCACTGCCTGCCTTGCTGGCGTTGCCCTGGGAAGTCCATTCTGGAACCCGAGCCTCCTAAGGCGGCCGTGGAGAGCTGGCAGGTTTCACACCTGGAGGGACTGCTCACCTGCTGAGTCCCGTCTCCAGGAGCCCCCGGCCTTCCTCCTCCTCTTACTGGTGCCCCGACCCTCTCACTCAGGTGCCAGCTCCAGTTGCATCCCCTGAGCACTTTCTCTGGTGGTTGAGCCTAGCCTGTGTTCTCAGCACATCTCAGACATGGGAGCACTAAGCGATGCATTGTTTGTTCTCCTTGGAGGTATTTATTGAACAACTAGAGGCCCAATGCATGAAATTTGTGCAAGGGGCTCGGCCCTCACAGCCCCGGCTTCATCCGAAAGGTCGTCTGGGAGGTCATTCAGCTGTCCGGTCTAATTAGCGTATTATGCTTTTATTATTACAGATGTGTCATAACCAGGTTTCAAGAACAAACACCTATTTTAGTTGCTGCTCCTGGGGAACTCCAAGTCTCCACAGTATCTCAAGTTGTGCAGCCCTGGGCTCCTTCCTGCCCAGCCTCTCACCACACTGAGCGACGTGGGCTCTGTACGTCTGTCTATCCATCTGATTGAATGGTCCACGTGTAGCTATGACAGTGGAGATCATTACACAACATGAAAAAGAGGACGGACATCTGGTATACCCACCAGACCTGGCCACTCCACAGACTTCCCACTTCCATCAACCCCACCCCCTCCCCATTGCTTCCAGCGGTGAGAAGCCTGAAGCCGGTGCATCATTCCTCAGCCTCCGGCACCTGCAGCTTCCACCAGCGTGCTTGGCTCCCCCATGTTACCCCGAGTCCAGGCAGCTCCACTCTGCCCCTGCCGTCCCAGCAGCGGAATCTCCTCTAGAGATAGTCTGCCCTTCTCTGTTTCAACATCGGCCAAGACACTCCTCACGTGGCTCTCAATTTTGGTCCTTCCATGGACTCTTGCTTCTAGAAGTTCTCAGCTGAGATATAGTCCACTTCCCATTGCTGCTCTGCCCACGAAACTCTTGGAAACCGGCTTCCAGACTTGGCTCTACTGGTACTGATTCCCGAGTCCCACTGTCATCAGCTCCCTGGTTTCACCCCTCACTCTCTTCATGTAAGTATGATGTTCCTCTGTGTGTGCTCCCCAACACATGTGTCCATCACCCCCCGTGTGCTCACCTGAGGGCATGTGTCCATCACCCCCTGTGTGCTCACCTGAGGGCATGTGTCCATCACTCACTGGTACATGTGGTGAGTATTTCCTGGATTGAGGCTCCACAGAGGCTTCCCAGGACTTTTCTGTCACCTCCCCTCTAGCCTCCAGCTCTGGGACAGTGAGAGAGTCAACCCAGGTCAGTACTTGCTGACAGCGGGTCGCAGCCATTTGGGGGTTTTGTCACCCACCCCCATTTAGACCGTGAGCTCAGCCAGGCAGGCCGGTGTTCCTGGGTCTTGTGCGGTAGCTCAGCCACAGTGACATTGCCTGCTGACTCAGTGCCGCAGATTTCTCACCCGCATCTCCCTTCAGGCCTGCATCCACCTCTGAGGCTGCTCTCTGACTGCCCTGGCCGGGCGGGCCCTGCCTGTGCCTCAGGGCCCTGTCCCCGCCTGCCCCCCAGAGCGCCATCCTGGAAGCCCATGTCCCAGTCCTCCTTGTAGCTGTCATCCAAATTAAACACATCCCAAAGGTCGCCTCTGATTGACTCTTTTTGTGAAACGGAGTATTTTTTTCCCTTCCAAAGCCCTGTGACAGGTGTGCAAATGGTGAAGGCAGGTGTGGCCAGGCACCAGGAGTCACAGTGTATAGGGGAAGGGCTCCTCCAAAGAGCGAGGGGTGGGAGGGGGAGGGAAGGAGGGGCAGACACAATCAGTGAAGACTTGAGGACACAGGAGGTGATCCCCCTGTCTTCACCTGAGCCCTGCCTGCCCGCCCTGTGAGCTGAGCATGTAGGCATTCAGGTCCCGAGTTTCCGCCTTGCACCCCCGTGCTTCCAGCCCCCACAGAGAGATATTGGATGAGGTGTGCTGGCCGTGCAAAATCAGTGTCCATGGAACAGGAGACTGCCATCCAACCCCACGGGACCTCGGATGGAGGAGGTTCAGGCACCTGGTCCCCAGGAGGAGTGAGGAGCGCAGGGCGCCGCCTCTGTTGGGGTAATTTCCTTTAGAAATGCCAAGAGCACAGAATCTGTTTCCTAAGACTTCTCACTTTGGGTTAAAAAGTATAGCTAAGGGTTTGATTCGTTCCCGGGGGCCTGCAGATGAGTGTCCTCAGCCCACTGCGACGATGCCGGCGGCGCTTTAAATGACGGGGCGGCCTCCTGCAGGGATCTGGTCGCTGAGACACTAGACTTTCCAATTTAAAGTTGAACTTCAAGTAATAAAATTGGCTACATTTGCTTTTAATATGAGGAATTAGAGCCCGACGTCGGCCGATCTGACTCGCCGGCTCACCGGCTTATCCCGGGGAAATGACGCCGGAAAACGGCACAGCGGATGGAAGGCCTGGGAGGACCAGGGCCGATCAGGAGGCGCGCGCCTTCACCTGCAGCCGGCAAGGACGTCACGGTCACTCAGGAAGGGCGCCTGTGACCAAGGCCGACAGAGCGGTCCCTGGTGCGGCCCCATCACAGCAGCTTGGGCAGCCTGAGCATCCCGCAGCCCGGCCTGCGAGGAGAAACAGTCCTGTGAGCGCCATTGGCCTGGAGACGCTCTGGAGGAGGGGCCACTGCATCCTGAGAGCTTCCCTAACCTGGGGGTCAGACAGACCCCCTCCACCCATCACTCCAGGCTGCCGGAGCGTGTGCACCCGCCTCCCCCGCCTCATATACACACACAGAAAAGAAATCAGGGAATCAATGACTCTTAAATATATATATATATAAAATACAGCTAATGATGCAAGATGGGATTTTAGAGGTAAAAACACCAATCTACACAATTTTATGTTTTCTTTTTCATTTCTGTGTTCAGTCTCCGTGAGCAACAGGGGGGCCTCAGTGCCCACCCGGACAGCTCCCTGTAGGACAGCTCCCCTGAGGCAGAGCAGTTTGGAAGGCCACGGGTCTCTATAGCGAGGAGGGATGGCTGCACCTGGCCCCGGAGGTGCCTGCCTGCCCGGGCTGACCTGCCTGTTGGGCTGGGATGTGAGAGATGGGAACACCCAGCAGAGGGTCAGAGGGTGGGGGAAGGGAGGGGTGGGATTTGACATCCACTTTTCTCTGCTCTCCCCCCCACCTCCACACACACACTGGCTCTTTGAATTGCCAGTCATCCTTCCTCTGAGAAATTTCCAAACTTATATCACTTAAACGATAGCCGTTCTAACGGTTTTTTGGTGGCGATAGCTCTAATACCACGACTTAAAAACCCTGGCGACCTTAGAGTTCTGCGAAATCTCTCTTCGCTGGGGAGTGCATCAGACCGTTGGAAGCCAGGCTGGGGAGGGAGGACAGGCTTCTGGGGTCTCCGAGTGATGTGGGCCTGTCCTCTGAGGGCGCCTGTCCCACCCTTCACCCTCCAGAGCTCGCTGCTCCGCCTCCCCTTCGGATGCCAAGCTGGCATTCTCGGCCTGGCCCCACGGAAGGCTGGGTAGGCATTTCAGCCTCAAACATCAATCCACCTCCCGTGAGAGATGGCTCAGCCCCCGAGCGGAGCTGGGCGGATTTCAAAGGCCTCTAACAAGCGCGCACCGATCGCTTCCTGAAACTGCGGGTCCTCCGTGGCGGGGGAGGGAAATCATTCCAGTCATTAACGCCCCTGGCTTTGCTTCAAAGGCTGTGGGTTCTGGAGGGAGAAGGCAGGCCTCTCACGCCTGCCTGGGAAGGCGTCCCTTCTTTTATTCATAAGCCTCTTTCTCATTAGCCTCCTTATGGATCCGGGTGCTGGGGTGGGGGAGGGGGGCACCCACGCCCTCAGAGGAGCCAGCAGAGCCCTCGGCTTAGAGTTTTGTTCTGAGAAGAACGGTTTCGGTTCATGCACTGTTCCCACGCCAGCTGTTGTGTGGCCTGTTCAGGAAACAGCGGTTTCTTCCAGAAACCCACAACCAAGAGCACTTTTGTTGTTGATTAAGACGCAGATGCTCAGCAGCCTCCAGAGGCCTTTGCTGGGCTCGCTCCGAGGAATCAGCCGCTCTGGGCCTGAGCCCTCGGCCCCGAGGCTGCCAGAACCTTCTCCTAGGGGAGCGCCAGGCTGCGTTAGGGCCACTGGAGTTGGGGTTCAGAGGAGCCCGTACCTGGAACAGAGCTTGTCTGCCAGGGAGGGTGGGCAACTAGCCTACAGCCTCAGTGCCTGACCTCTGGCCCACGCAGGCTGAGCCGAGAGAAGATGGTGGAGCGTGGCAACCCTTCCCTTCCCTTCCCTTCCCCTCCCCTCCCCCTCCTCCCCTTCTCTCTTCTCTCCTCTCTTTTCCTCTCCTTTCCTCTCTTCTCTTTATTCTTCTTTCCCCTCCCTCCC
>NW_005370286.1:1009272-1024292 GCF_000412655.1 Myotis brandtii | reverse complement strand
CTCCCGCTCCCCCCACCCTCATGACTTCTCAGAACCTATCTGGGTGCTCTAGCTAACCACCAACCCCGCGGCATTTAATAATTAATCTTCAAGCCGCGTGTGGTCACCATCCTTTAACAAGACCCGACGCTTCCTCCTTTCTTACCGGAAAATCGGCTTTTAACATCTTCGGGAAATTCCTTGTAATGTGCATGGAGTTAAAACCTGAGGTCAGGCGGCGGGATGGACGCTCATGCGTGGTTGAGATTCGTACATAAAATTGGACGTTCGCCACCCGGTCGACAGGATCACAGTGTCATCCGTGGAATATTCGCTGTTCTCTCGGCCACCCACCACGTGGGGACGGGCGCGGCGTGAGACCCCTGTGGCGGCCACGGCGCAGACGTGTGAGAGTCCTGTGAGCGGCATCGCCACCGGCCGCCTCCCTGGTGACGAAGATGAGCTCCTGCCAGCATTTCCGAGCGTTTTCTTGCCGAATGCTTTCTGCCAGTTTGAGTACTTCTAACCCTTTCTTCTTGTGAAAACACACATTCCTTAACTTTAAGTAAAAATAATTTCTTTATGTGAAACCCGGGAAGAACAGTAAGAAAGACCCACAGAAATATGACAAATTGCAATCGGGTGGATGTCTTCCTTAGATCAGCTAAGACTCCGGGAGGAATCAGAGATCATTCTCTTGCAAAGAAGTAAGTAAAAACAATGGCTTAGAAATGACAAATGGAAAAGAAATCCTTGAAGCACCTGGCAATTTGGGTCATTTTACTTGTTCTCTGCATATTTGGTCTGGGTGACCATTTGGCCTGGAAATTTGGGCAATTCTTTATTGTTTATCATGCATTTTATTTCAGCTGCTTCACAGAAAGGGATTTGATTGAGATGATTCACAAGGACCAGAGTCAAGATCACGTGGGCCCCCGAAGAGACGGACAGGAGCCTGCAGGTGGTGCTCTGACTCTCAGGACCCCTTGCTGTGGGCTGAGCAGGGGCTGAGCTGGGACCCGCCAGGATGCCCTGGGCCCCGCCTGCCTCGCTGCATCCACGGAACCAATGGCCAGACGGCGTGGCTTTGGTCACTGCTGCTCTTACCACAGGGAAAGCAAGTGCCTGCAGCCCCCTGCCCGCCCCCGGAGGCCAGAGCAGCAAGAAGTGTAGTCCGGTCTTCTTGTGCCCCCTGATTAGGTGAGTCCCATGTGTCCCCCCTCCCCCCTCCATCTTTGGGTGGAAAGCAGACTAGGGGCCCAGGGGCTTGGGAAGGCCCCTCCCCCCAGTAGCTGTGACTGGGTCCTGGCGGGCATGTCCCCTGCGGAGCCCTTCCTGTCTTTCCCTGGCGCAGACCTGCCAGAAAAACGGGGCTACTACAAACAAAAACAGCAGAGCTGGCATCTGAACAGGTTTCACCTTGTGGTGACTCCTCTTGACGATCACGTTTGGACAAGGTTTCTCTCTCTCTCTTTGCCTTTTACAGGAGAGAGAAGCGGGACCCTGAAGTAGATGATGTTGATCCAAACTGACATGTGCCGTGACAGGAGTGGGGCCCCCACAGAGCCGAGGGCTGCAGGCATCCCTCCGGGAGGCTGCTGGGCGTCCATGGAGGAGGAAGCCCGGCATCTCCACAGACCTTTCTCCTCTGGGTTCCCGCCCGCCACACCCACATGGTGGTGAGGCCTCTGGTGGGCCCGTCGCTCACTACGGCTGCAACCAGCAATTGTTTGCTGTGTCGCCCACACCTGACTGAGGGCTGCTGGGGTCCTGTGGCTGAACCCAGACTCGAGGGCAAGGGTGTGTGTGTGAACCTGGGCCAGCGATGCAGACCGGCACAGGCGGAGAGCCCCTCTGATTGGCCAGAGCGCCTACACATCATCACTGCCTGTAATCCACCGCGGAGACTTGGTTTCGCCATATGCTGCAGAAATAAGACAAATAGAGGAATAACCAGACTGTGAAGAAACAGGAATGGAATTCTGGTGAGAAAATTGCTTGATAATAGCTAACACTATATCATAGCGAGCAAACCTAAATGTGTCCAAATTAATGTATATTCACACCAAAAAAATGTTAATTAAACAAGCTACAGTGTAATGCTCTGCTCGGGCTCTGAAGCTATGCGTCCACCAAGCCGAGGCAGCCGGAGGTCCAGAAATGCCAGGCACCACTTTCTCTGTGTCGCTTACCTTATTGTTCAGCAAAGATGCCCCCTCTGGCTTGCACATGTCATTGCTGGGAGAGCTAACTGGCTAACTCAGTATTTCCTACAGGTATTGATCACGCATTAGTCATTCCAATAAAAGTCAGAAGAGCTGACCACCGTGTGGGAGGGGTTTGATTAGCCTCCTTTTGCAAAAGGGCCTCTCCCTCCTCTTTGAGATGGAAGGGTGGAGATGTCTTTTTGAATTTTTACTATGGACCAGCCAAAGCCTCTCGGACAACACACAGTAGCACTGATTTCAAAGTCAGTCTGCAGGTGTTAAAGACCTACACTTGTCTCATGAGAAAGTGTCCTGTATTCAGAAAAGAAAAAGAGATAGGGCGTTGCCTTGTCGGAGTTAAAAACGTGTCCCTCGGCCCGTGCCACACCATTTGACTGCGGTCAACAGACACTCCTCAGCCTCCTGCCCTTTTCCTAACAGAAGAGAGGACCAGACAGAAGCCCTGACTCTCCCTGGACCCAGGTGGGGGGAGGGGAAGGCCAGGGACCCCCGATGGGCTCAGCTTTCCCAATGGGAGTGTGTACACCCAGGTCATGAAGGGGTGGAGGTTTTCTCACTTCAGGATGGTGAGCATGAGAGGAAAGGCGACAGGACCAGGCCTGGAGGCGGGTCGGTCCAGCAGAGGGGCAGCGTCCCGCTCTGGGGTTCAGGACCTGAGTTGACACTGTGGGTGTGGCCAGGCAGTTACCACCCTCTCTGAGCCTCATCTCCTTCATCTGGAAAAAGAGGAGGATAATCGCGTAGGTTTGTCGCTTGTTAAGTGAGAAAAGCATGTGCCACACTTGGCGGTGCTCAGTGTTTGCCACCGGGTTGTCCGCGGGGAGGCCACGCTGCATGGGATCCCTGCAGGCTTCGCTGAGTCGCGAGGGTTGGCCGTCTGTGTGAGCATGGGAGGGCCCGTTGCGTTCGTGTGTGTGCACGTACATTTAAGGCCACTCATTTGCTGGGCATCGCGTCCAGGGGCAGCAACAGAGAGGCCTCCCGTGTCCGCGATTTTGTGCAATGGCTCCCTTTCCATGATATTTTGGTCCTGAAGCCACTGGTTCCAGCTATAATCTGAGAACACAGGGTCTCCTAAACTTGAACGCGTCCAGGGGCAGCAACAGAGAGGCCTCCCGTGTCCGAGATTTTGTGCAATGGCTCCCTTTCCATGATATTTCGGTCCTGAAGCCACTGGTTCCAGCTATATAATCTGAGAACACAGGGTCTCCTAAACTTGAATGATGGGACAGTAAATAGTAATGGCCCAGGGTCTGGAAGCAGCTTTGACCCCATGTTCTGACCAGAACTTGGGCAGCTGCCCAGATCCAGCTGCTGCAGCCCCTACAAAGCAAGCCCAGTCTTGATGTCTCTGTACAAATATAAAGGGCTTCTCCCCTCCCCCTCCCTCCCTTCCTCCCTCCCTCTCTTTTTACCCCTCTTCCCTCCTCCCTCCCCACCTCCTTCTAGAGTATACACCGTCGCTGGGATGTATGCTGGTTGCTGTTGAAACTCTGGGCTGAGACCAGGGTAGATTCCAAGCAAACCTGGTTAGACTCCCCACTGCTGCTCTTGGGAACCTCATGGACAGCAATCCTTATGTCTGTCCTATTCCCGCAAAAGTAGAGTGGGGAATGGGGGTGGGGCAGGAGACTGAGGGTGGGACTTGAGTCATTTGCATCCTCCCATGTGGTGTCACTCCTTTGCCGCGCCTGCCCCCCCACCCCCAGGCCTTCACCACATACTGTCTGTGTCCATGGGCTAAGCATATAAGTTCTTTGGTTAATCTCTCCCAGTCCCCCTTCCCTCCCCCCTGGGCATTTGCTTTTAAATTAGCCACACACATTTATCATGTGAGCTATTAAAAACAGAGCTTTAAATGCGTTGTACGAGCAGCTGAAAGGCTTACATCGCTGAGGTTTAGAATGGAATTTACTAATTTTAATGTCAAGTGCATTGTTATTTATCCAGCTTCTTAATGAAAATATAATGCGCAATAACCTTTAAAAGTTAATACAAGGGGAAAGAGAATAACTGCGAAGACATATTTATTTTTAAGAGTCTCCATATATCACTCTTTGCCTGGAGCTCAAGGACTCCCTGTAGAAGTCATTGTCTGGTATGTTTTGGGGTGACAAGTGACTGATGCCACCCTATTTTCCTTTCATTTTCCACGAGCCCCCACATGAGAAAGGCGCTTCACCCTCCAGGTGGAAACCAAGACGTAGCTGGCGGGTATGCAGTACCTAAAACGAGATCCACAGCACTTTCTATTTTTTTAAAAAAAAGTCCATTTTATCTTTATTCTGTTTCCCAATGACAAAAGATCAAAAATAACAAATGTTCATTTTAAAATTCAACCATTACAAACATGATTAACATAGAAATAAAAGTCAGAGATAATCGCTGTAAAAATATTGTGTCTATTCTTCCAGACAGCTTTCTGCCCGCGAATAGTTATGACTTTTTGTGTGCATTTATATAATAATGGGTGACACTTATTTATCATTTTTTTATGCCGGAGTATTTTACACGGATTAGTTCGTGAGACACAGGGATGTTACGAAACTCACCCAGCATTGCCTGGGTTTGACTCAGGTGCTGTGACCGTAGCGCCCGCCTGTCCCCCGCACCGTGTGCTGTTTGTTATAACCCACTCCGTTACAAAGTGCGGCGGTTCTGGAACCCACTCCCGTTTCTGAAACCTGTTGCCAAGCTCACCACGTAACTTAGGCATCTTTCTATGTCGGTTGTTAGGTCATGTTTTAATGGCTGCAAACTCTATCACTTGTGTGGATGACCAAGAACTGACGTACTCAGTCTTCTGTTCACGGGCAGGTGAGGTGTTCGAAGCCCTTGTCGATCACGCCCAGTGAGTGCCACAGTTACAGGCCTGTTTGTTGAGTGTGGGGTGGTGTTTTTGAGAACTGTCAAGAAGACAACAATCCGCCTCAAAGGAGACACACACTTTGTACTTTGTTAGACAGTCACAGGTTGACTTCCAGCTCCAACAGCGGACAATGGGTGGCGGCTTCTCTCACGTCCCACAAAATTCGGGTATTATCTGTTAGACAGTCACAGGTTGACTTCCAGCTCCAACAGCAGACAATGGGGTGGCGGTTTCTACTTTGGTAGACAGTCACAGGTTGACTTCTAGCTCCAACAGCGGACGATGGGGTGGCGGTTTCTACTTTGTTAGACAGTCACAGGTTGACTTGTAGCTCCAACAGCAGACAATGGGTGGCGGCATCTCTCACGTCCCACAAAATTCGGGTATTATAGTGTTTCTTAACCTTTGCCCATCTGATAGAAAGGGCAGTGGCTGGTGTTGTTCTTATTTTCAATTCTTTGATTTTTTTTTAGTGAGGTTGAGTGTTTCTTCTTATACCTCATGGCCATTTGCATGGACTTTCCCTGGGAATTTTATGTCCTTATCCCTTTTCATATAGACTTTTAAATCTTATTGTTTTGTAAGCTTTCCTTATATATGAAGGACATTGCTGGATGACCATGAAGCAAATAGAAGTGATGAAGTAGGTATTCACAAATCAGCACAGATTATGGAGTTCAATGGACGAGTAAAAGAAATATAACAATGCCTACGGCGTCGTACTCTCTGCAAATGAAGACACACTCTCTGTAAATTAAGACAACACACGCGTGAGCTCCTCTGGAAATGGTGGACAACTTAATTCACACCCACACTGCCACCGAGAACAATGAGGAAAGCCGGGAGAACTGTGCTGAGGGAATTAAGACCTAAATAAATGCAGCGATAAGTGATGAGCATGAACTGAAAAAAATCAATCCTCCCCCAAATTTACCGGCAGAGATTAGAGATTAGGCAGAACCAATCAAAACACCGACAGGTTTGGGTTGTTTGGGATTTTGTTAATTTTTTAAATAAATGGACAAGCAAACTCCCAAATTTATTTGGAAATGTAGAGGCTGCCAGACAGTCAAGGGCACATTGAAGAAAATGAAAAAGCAAGGGAATTTGAGCTCCCTCCTGCCAATATTTATTCCCAGCGAGATTTAAGAAAGCTGATTATTGGAACTAAGATGGACGCGTACGGACCAATGTTGCGGAAGCAAGTCCAGACACAAACCGTGTGTGTGGTTCCTTGAGTGATGGCAGACACAGTCCCCGTTTCACAGACAAGGAAGGGACAGACTTTTCCCCAAGGTCACACACTCCGTGTGCACGATCGGGAGGAGTCGGGTTCTAATTCCCAGTGGCCCCCGCCCCGGCCTCGCCCGCGGGCCTTGGTTTTAGCAGCAGCCGATGGAACACGCGGAGAATGGGGCTGAGTGGAAACATACCTCATGTTTATAGTTTTCCAGAGCATCGAAGGGCACTTACGCGCACTGGGTTATTAAGACAACTTTTCCCAGCTGTCAGATCTAGTCATTGGCTCTTCTTCCTCTGCAAAGCCAATGGGAATATTAAAAGATTTGCTCAGTAAACTAATTTTTAAAGTTCCCAGAAAAATATACGCCTGGAGCTCACACGGCCTCTTCCCTAATCTCTTTAGCGAGGTGAGAAAATTTACTGTGGTCCTCTCCATTTTCCCCTTCACAGACCACTGGTGACGCTTAGATGGGGATAATAAGGGAGAAAATGAAATTCTCTCTTCCTTCCCGAGACACCCCGCACATCACTCATCCCCCGCGCTCTGGCCCCGCCTTTCTCTCTGGCTGGCCGTGACCGCCGGGCGTCCAGCTGTCCCTTTAAAAGAGAAAAACCGAGGCTGCGTGGGACCACACTGTCCATCTGTTGTGAAGTGCTTTTCTAAAATAATCCCATCATCGCCGGCCACTCCAATAGGTAATCTTCTTTTCTGAATGGCTGGCGTGCCGGCCTGCAGAATGGTTTTTGTAGCGGGCACCGTAGGGTATTACATTTTTCTGGAAAGGTGAACGAGGGAAATGGTTTTCAAATTGAAGGAAGATAGTTATGTTATAGAACCTATTAGGAGGGGGACACAATAAAAGGGCTCGGGCGACCTTTGTAGTCACGTGTCTCTGGGGCTCTCCGGGCTCTGTGGCCCCTCAGGTCTCTGTGATGAGGCCCTGCAGAGGGTCAGGTCTTCCCCACAGTCTGATATAAGGACTTTTTAGAATTGAACTTCGGTGAGAAAGAAGCACATCATTCAATGTGGCAAGCGGGACGTGGCTACATGTCCTGGCTGTGGCACTGTCCCGGCCTTCTGCACGCTTTTGAGGGAGCTGCAGACGGACCCGCCTGGCACCCCCCATGGGGCAGCAGGAGGCCGACAGGCTCCTCCAAGTCCATGCCGAACACGCTCGAGCATCCTGGCCTCTCTGGGTTTTAGCACTTGTGCCTCCTCTAAGATGCGCGTGTGTGCGGGCGTGTGTGTGTGTGTGTGTGTGTGTGTGTGTGTGTGTGTGTGGTGACATAGCCTTGCCCCACCCCACCAGACCATTGCCTGGAGGGCGCCTGGAAGGGAGAACCCTAAGCTATCCTGGGAGCCCTCAGGTCACCTGCCTCCTCCACCCACACGAATAAGCTGTCTCCTCCTCTGTGCCTTTGGGGACCCACTGGGATGACGTCGCTGCTCGTCAGCTAAACAACAACCAACTCTGCCAAAGTCCGAGATAATGTAACTGCAGGTTCTCCCACCGCACGCCACTCCCCTCTCAACGTGACTGGGCTGAGCGGTTTCTCCGGGCAGCAGTGACACGTTGGTGAGGGCTGGGCAGCTCCTACACGTCACCATTCCATCAGCATCGCCCTGGCCGGGCTCCTGTTGAGACAACGGGATGCGCAGCTGCTCTGGTCGGGACTGTGCTGATCAGAGGGAGACGGCACCCCGCCCCGTCAGCACCGCTCAGGATCAGGCGTGAGCCTCATTTTGCAGAGCTGCCCGTTTTCAGCAGAAGCGTCTGCTATGGGCTTAGGGAATCAGAAACAGGCTGGGATCGATATGAAGAGGGACTCAGGTACAGGCATCATCTGTGGGCTGATGTCCCCAGACTTGTAAGGGATCAGCAAACACCACCCAGGGCCCTGGGGGCATTTACACAGGGCGAGGGGAGAGCAGAACATGAGTCAACCAGGCGATGGCGGCTGAGGCTGCGTTCCTGGGAGGATGAATGAGTGAATAGGCGATAGCGTCTTACAGGATTCAGAGCGGAAGGAGATCAACGGTAGACGTATAAGGGGCACAGAGAATCTCCTGGGGACTAAATCTTGCTCAGTCTAAAGTCACACGTCCCCAAATGGAAAGGGCCAATCAGCAGAGTTCGACGACTCTTACACAGGTGGCGGAGCAGAGGGGCTGGGTCCCACGTGGACTCATACACACACGGGGAGGCTCACGAGCCCCCACAGACCACAGGGGTCCCCAGTGCCATCGCCACCAGAGGGCTGCTCTCAGCAAGCTGCCCCCAGGCCGAGCTAACAATGAACATCACCCGCTCTGCATGCCTCCTCTCATCACTCCACGGGCCTATATGTGAAGCCGGCTCCACCCACTTTCTGTCTCTCAGTCACTGGCGTGTTGCTCTGCCGAGGAGAGAAATTCCACTGGGGCTGGGACCTGCTTCAGCGGGACCTCGGGAACCACAGGCCATTTGCAGTGAGAGCTTGCACCTGTGAGTCATTTCTTAGTGACTATCCGAGGGTCAAACAGCCTCCCACCTCTGCAGAGTCTCCTACGGGTCTGCGCGCCTGTGAACGCCATCATCTGAAACCCTGGCTCGGCGAGATCAGAGCCCTGGTTCCCCCGTGGGCTGGCTCCACCCCCTGGGAGAAGCTCCGTGGAATAGATGTGTTACAGGCGTGGGGGGCGGGGGCGGGCGAGGAGCGCAGACTTGGTGACGGTCCGATGTTTCACAAATCGATGGGTCCTGTCACCTGGTCCATGTGATTTATTAGGATGCGAGAAGACCACACGACGGGTCATGATTATTTATGAAGGCCTTTGTCACAGGCAGCTGAGCCAGCACAGACACTCCCGAGCCCCGAGAGCTCAGCTAAACATCCCGGCTGACAGAACAAGTCCCGAAGAGCAGCGCGCTGCACTGACGTGTGGGCTAACCTGTCTTCGCGGCTCCAAGAAGCACCGATGGCTGCGTTTCCGAGGGAGGGCACGCGGCATTCGCGTCAGCTCTGTCCCTACAGCCGGGCGTCCTGGAATTGGAGCCGGAAGAGCAATTCACTCTGTGATCTGCTGGCCCAACAGTTTTGAAGGCACCTGGGGGCTGGCAGGGAATTTCACATAGAATGTGAGGACTATCCCCCTGAATGTTCGTTCTGAGTGTTAGAGTTTAGGGAGAGCTTCCACATCCACCCGCTGCTTCCAGTGCCACAGCCTGGGCGCCGGCCTTGGGTACCGTCCCTCCGGGGTATGGGAGGCTTGGTCACTTCACTCGGTGCTGGAGCCCAGGGAGAGGCCACCCTCCTGAGAACCCTGATGGCATCTCCTACAAATAGTCATCACTAGCGCACAGCTTCTGGGGGTCAAGGTCAGATGAGCCAAGAACAAGCAGGTGGTCAGACATCCAGGGGGGTGGGAAGGACCAGGTGAAAGCCAACCACAATGAGGCTCTGAGTGCAGGCTGGCTCCTAGAGGGACTTCACACGGCTCCGGGTGGGAGGTGGGTTGAGAGAATGAGACCCCAGCTGGGCGCCGCGCGGCCGAGAGAACCCGTCTGTGTCCCTGAGGGGATGAAGCTCATTTCCCAGACCAGAGACGGCCCGGGGCCAGGCGCCGGGCCCATCAACAAGGTCGCCTGCGCCTATCAGCTCTCCTTCTGCTAATGGTGATCCAGCCACGTGGGGAGGCAGTCCTGACGGCCCACGGCCAGAGCCAGAGAGGCCACCGGTGTGATGAGCGCCGGGCCAGCAAGGTGCCCAGCAGTCAGGAGGGCTGATCTCCAGGGGTGCCCCTGCAGAGGCCCCTCCACAAGGGAGATCCCTTGTCCACTGCACAGTGGGCGGCCACGCCCTGGAGACCCCTGAGGAGCTCAGGGGCCCTCGTTCTGGGGACATTTACTCTCCAGTGACACTGGGGGGAATCCAGGCTGTGCAACGAATGGTCCAATGCGTGTGACCATGTCTGAGGCCACTCCGAGGAATAAGAAGCCACTGTCAGAACGAATGTCCTACTTTGCAGAGCTTCCCAAGAAAGTAACCACATGGGAATTACCAGCATCCCCGCAGCGACCGGCCCCACAGCGACCCGTCCAGGTGTAGGACCCGACACCGACTGCGTGGAGCTCAGATTAAGCTGCAGCCGGAAGGAGATGCCTGCTGCCCTGTGGTCACCCAAACCTCAGACCCACAGGTGGAACGGGAAAGGCGTCGGCAGCTGCCGTGGGCAATACCCGGGCAATGCAGTCGGGCCGCCTGAGCCACAGGTAATTCCTCTCACTGATCGCGGAGCAGCTGCCAGCTCCACGCCCACTCCCCCAGGAGGGTGACCGCGTGTGCGGGTGTGCAGGCCACATGCCTGTGAGTGAGTGTGCCGTGAGTGGTCCACGTTGGCGGCCTGAGCAGGAGGCGTGAGCCAGGTGCCTTTGGTTGGGGATCCTTGCAAATGTCCCGGGAGTATGAGGCAATGTTAGTATAATTAAAGCCTGAATCGCTCAAATTATGTAATTGATTACGTTCAGCTTCAATCACGACTTCTAATTGATGCCAGTCTGCTGCCTCCACACCTGGGCTTGTTGACACCAGGAGCAGGAGCAGGTGGCCCGACCCTGCTGGGGGAGGGGCATTTGGGGTGAGATGCTGGAGGGCCAGAGGAAAGCCCCAGAACCAGGGTCTCTCAGTGCTGACACGGGGGTGGGGGGGTGGTCTCTTTACTAAAAAGGGGTGACAGCAAAGTGGAAGACAGCCCAGGGCTGAGCTGGCTGCCGCTGAGGATGGGGCATCACACCCTCATATTTGTTCTAAGGACACGTGTCAGAAACTCAGAAATGGGAGGCAGGTGGAGGGGTCACTGAGGAAGCCGAGAGAGGTCAGGTGAGCTGCCTCGGGAAGATGCCCAGAGCACGGAGGGCGGGTGTTAGGGTGCGGGGCCGACCTGGCCTGCCTGCAGGGGCGCCTCAGCCACGCCTCTGGCTTGGTGCTCAGCTACTTCCAAAGCGGATTCTGATAAGTTTTTCCAGGTCACAGTTCCGTGCACGGACATGCAGAGCAGAAAGAAAAGGATAATAAAAACCAGCGATGAAGCCAGAGCACCGGGTAGGTTGGAAGGACACGTTCTTAGCTTTATTTACCCCGTAAGAAAGCCGTCTCCTGCCACAAAGAACACACAGCTGATTAATCTTTAAATCTTCTGAGATCCCTCAGCAAGCAATCCTTTAAGATTTCCTTGAGCCTAGTAAAATTTGATCTTTTTTTTTTTAAAAAAAGTTTAATATACTCATAGCAAAGAGAGTCACATGCTTTTTATTATTTGAAAGAAAAAGACAAGAATAAGATGAGGATTTATTTTTATTTATGGGCCAAAAACCATATTTGAAACGGAGTAATCTGTTTTGCTGGGACTCAAATCCTCGAGAACATATTGTGTGTGCACGTGGGTGTCTGTGTTTCCACTGTCTTAATCGTCAGCAGACTGAGAGCAGGGTGCCCACGAGGCTCCTGGGCCGAGGCCGGCTGGTACAGTGGGTGGGCTGCAGCCAGAGCTGGGGCGAGCTGTCTGCCTGCTCTCGGGGACACCCGGCCCCCTCGGGTGAGGTCCCCTCAGAGCACCGGGCTCAGCAATGAGCTGTCGGAGCACCGTCGTTAGGCAGAGCTTCTCGATGACTAACACTTTACATTCAACAGCCAGTCGTGTCATTAGGGCAGATGATGACCTGGGTGGGGCCCCCGGCTGAAGGCGCCGGAATGAGCATCCCTGCTCACCTGCTCCGTGGGGTCTGTGAGGCAGGACCTGCTCCTGCCGCTGCCCAGGTCTGCACAGAAGAACCGAACGGAATAGAAACATGTGCGGCTGGATGGAGGCTGATGCGTTTGCTTATGAATAACATGAGCTGGTGATTCCAGCCGGACGGGGCCCCCCTTCTCCCAGTACGCAGAGATTTTTGAATAGATCAAATGAATTTTTCAGAACCTGCTAATAGTTATACATTATTCTAAGCTTTCCATTTATGTGCCTGTCTTCTCTCTTTGTGCTTATTGCATCTGACCTCTCCCTCAGATCCAATACGCCCTTCACTCAAATTGCTTATTTTCAGCAGGACCCTGCTCCAGCCTTCGCCGACCGTCCCTGTGGCAAAGGCCTTGGCATTCTAGGAGAGCCAGGCGAGGCGCACGCGTGCCAGGTTCCAGGTGGCTCAGCTCCATGTCCGCGGAGCTGCGCATTTGCAGGCTCCCGCTCCGGGGTCTAAAGAGGAAGAGAGGGCTAACTCGGTGTCAGCCGAGGAGGGAAGACAAACCCCCGCTGTCGGTCTTCGGGTTGGACGACACGAAGGCCTGGACAAGGGGAACCCGTTTCGGGATTGGTCCCTTCGATGCTTTGTCCCTGAGGTCAGGCAGTACTGGCACGGGAGGAACTGCCTTTTAAAGTCCTTCTGATATGGGACCACGCCCCCGGCCACCCAGAACCCCATAAATTCACCATCAAAGGTGTCAGAGTGGTCGACTTGCCCCCAGTGTCTCCGATTCAGCCTCTGGATGGGAGGTCGAAAGGACCTTTGAGTCTCATGACACACGGTCTCCCTGGAAGGATGGTCCGGGCTGTGGAGAGAACCTGGCAGAGAGCATCATGAGGTCAGGGAGGGTCACACCCCGGAGATGCATCCTGGCTATAGAAACAGCCATGGAAGCCACCGGGCCCGGAACAACGAGAACCTGTCCAGATGTTGCATGTGACCTCCCTGTCCAAGACTTATGTTACCATCCGAATGCACCCCTTCCTGTAACTGGAGAAACAGTGTATCGAGCTGCCATCACAGGTGAGTCCCTTTTCATAAAAAAGCAATAATCTTTCCGAAGCTGTGCTGTCAACGTGACTGCAACACCGTGTCCCGTGACAATTCTCTAACGCCTCGTTCGCGAGCGCGCAGGCCTGTGGGTCGCACTGGGCTGTGAAGCCGCCCGCAGCTGCTGCTCCGTCATCGATGCCCGAGGCGTTGCAGCTGTAAATAGGTAGGAATTTCCTTCCCACATTTGTTTGTTTTTGATGTCTAGTGTCAGCGGTACATGGAACACTCAGGGTTTTGTATCTGATAAGACGATATTGTAGGTACTGACAATTCATCTTGCAAAGAGACGGCATGCGTTTAGCAGCGTTGATAAATACAGTTTCTACCTCCCTTACAGTTTTCTTAATAACATTTCTTTTCCTCTCCCTCACTTTATTGCAAGAACATAGTGTGTAATACACATAACATACAAAATATGTGTTAATTGACTGTTATTGATAAGGCTTCCAGTCACCAGTTGGTCATTAGCAGCTATGTTCTGGAGGAGGTGAAAGTTGCACATGGGTTTTCGACTGTGATTTGTGTAACAAAACAGTTGACATTTTTACTCGTGTCACCACAGACGCCTCTGTCCGGCTGGCCTAAGTGTGGCCGCTGCACCTGCAACCGGGGCAGCAGGGAGGAAGCGAGCGTCTACCTTCCTGGGTCCGGAGGTCACGGAATTCCCAGGCACAGTCAGGCCCGGCCGAGACCGTGTGCCGACACTCAGGGCCGCTGGTGGGCTCTGCATCACACTGTGCAGGAAGGAGATGAGCTGGGCATCAGGCTGCTGCGGCCCCTCCTTCCCGTGCATCCTGGGCCCAGCCCACGTGGCCGCCTCCTGAGGACAGAGCCCACTGCCGCTCCCGGGTGGTTTGACGGCCGCGGTTCCCTCCAAGAGACAGGTGGAGCCACAAACGGAGAAATCAATGCTTGTCCATCAGACTGTGCGAAAGCTCTGGGTCATTAAGCATCTCTTGCTAATCACCCGTCGAGACCAATCACACAGCCTGGTAACAGCTGGCCCCGCGCTGTTGACCCGGGTCTGGGCTCAGCCCTGGAGCTTCACGTGGGCTCCTGGGGCGGGGCTAGTCTCCTGCTTGTTTACCCCCCGGGGCAGCTGTGGTCTCACTGACCAACTCGGAGGAAGAGGGAGGCAGGAGCTGCGGCTTGAGGCGGCTCAGGAGCCCCTGGGGCCCTGCAGACAGCGGGAAGGGAGCCAGGACAGGCAGGGACGGCTCGCAAGCCCTCAGGTAAGGCCATGAGGAAGGTGCAGAGACTCTTTCCAGTGGCGGGAAAGTCCTGTCACCAGAGAGAAACGTTTGAAATGAAAACGTCACATAACTGCTCCCAGGGCCCGGAGAAACAAGGAAATGCTACGTGGGCGACTGCAGTGGCGGCATCCACACGGCAGTTTAGGTTCCCAAGGTCCAGAGGTGGCTTTCGCTAAAATGACATCATCCCAGAGACTGTTTTCATGAAAATAAGCTGGCGCTCAGCCGTCTGGGTGCAGTGGGTCTGCTCCCGACAGGGGCCAGCAGGGCTCCCGCGATCCTGGCACAACCGAGGCACCAGGCCCTCCAAAGGCACAGCCTGGGGTGGGGCACAGCGTGGGGATACGCCCTCAGTGACGAGACGCAGCCTGGCCCCCGGGTTACAGTCCAGTGGGGGAGGCAGACACAGTTGCAGTCATGCACACGTGACTGAGAGATTTCGGTGTGACAGGTGCCAAGGAGGGGGCCTGGGGCAGGAGGGGCTGGTGTTACCGGGAAACCCCTGGGTGGGCTTGGGTCGTGTTCAATGACAAAGGCAGTGTTGAATCATATCAGGCGTTTATTTTTTTATTGATTAAGGTATTATATATGTGTCCTTATCCCCCCCTTTGCCCCCCCC
>NW_005370286.1:1003453-1008733 GCF_000412655.1 Myotis brandtii | reverse complement strand
GTTTGTTGATTTGTTGATGATAGCCATCCTGACAGGTGTGAGATGGTACCTCATTGTTGTTTTGATTTGCATCTCTCGGATGATGAGTGACTTTGAGCATGTTTTCATATGTCTCTTGGCCTTATGTCCTCTTTTGAAAGTGTCTATTTAGGTCCGTTGCATACCAGGTGTTTATTGAGAAGGCTGGCCAACCAAGAAGACAGGGTGCTTACAAGCATTCAGATCCTCTTTCAGCAAGGCGGAGGGGACGGGACTATAAAGGGGAAGGGGCTGGGGTGAGGCTGGACATGCAGCCCTGGGGTCCGCAGGCGATGAGACGATGTTGATGAGATGATGATGTTTTGACTTCTGGTGGGTCGGTCTGACCCTGCTTATCGCTTCTGCTTCCTGGATTCACAGCTGAGTCACCTCCGCAATCGCTTCGCACAGGCCTTGAAAAGGAAACTTAAGAAAAACTTACCCCCCTCTTCACATAAGTATATGTGTCTGAGATTGAAAGTAATATGGCTATTTTTCAGATTAATTCAGGTGCTTTATAGATCAGATTAATGGTCCCCTATCACTGGCGGTGGGCTGGGGTCCGGAAGTCTTCTCTGTGGGGGTGGCACCTGGGATGAGGTCTTTATCAGGGGCTGGGGGAAAAGATGGTGTGTTGGGCAAGCAGAAATGCAGACAGAAGTGTGTGCAAAGGGCTGTGTTGAGCAGAGCATCAGTGGGAGGCCAGTCCTTGGATCCCAGAGAGCAAGGGCGGCTGGTGTGAGATGACGCTCGGTGGGGTCTGCCCAGACAATTACAAAATGGGGGTGATAGCTCCCTCAGTTTTAAATAAATGCATTTAAAGTCAGGTTGTCGATGGAAATGTCAAAGTCAACTATAGTTTCGAAAGTGGTTTCATTTCCTCCTTCATACATGGTGATCCTGGTTGAGGGTTTAATCAAAATGTAGAGGAATTCAATTATTTAAAAAAAAACCCCTGAATTTTGGGCTGCTCAAGGGGATAGAAAAACTCATTTAAAATATCCCACTTTAATAATATAAAATAAGACTATCCGGTAATTACAAAATTATATTTAGCCACTGGTTGAATATATTTTAAATCTTTATTGTGACGAAACATTTTCTCCATTTATTAAGCTTTGGGGACATGGGCGTCAGAGACGATGAAAAAGACATTTCTCTTTACCACAAGGTTCAATGGGTCGCCCAGGTCTCACAGAGCAAGGCTCACTGGAGAAAAACAGCCCGAGTTGGAAGGTCACCTTTTCACAGGCTGGGGGCTGCTTGCGACTCAAGTCCTGGGACAGGCTTCTCAAGACAGGGACCTGAGGCCCCACAGCGTGGCTCAGTGGATAGAGCGTCAGCCTATGGACTGAAGGGTCCCAGTTCGATTCTGGTCAAGGGCACTTGCCCGGGTTGCGGGCTCCATCCCTAGTAGAGGGTGCAGGAGGGAGCCAATCAATGACTCTCTCATCATTGATGTTTCTCCCTCTCCCTCTCCCTTCCTCTCTGAAATCAATAAAAAGATATTAACGACAACAACAAAAAAAGACAGGACCATGAGCAAAGTCGGCATACAGGACATTCCACACACAAAAGATGTCCCCAAGTCTTGTGCAACACCTGAGACGTATGAACATGTGGTTCACGGGGCGAGAGCTGCAGGAGAGCTAGTTCTGCCCAGATTCAAGGTCTTGGGCAGCGTGCTCCTTGGTTATTGAAATGATGTCTTTCCCACAGGAACCACCTCATCCACCAACTAGCATTCCTCTCGCCCTTCACCATTAGCTGAGCAGCAGCATGTACCTTAAAACAGTGGATCGAGGCCAGGTTGATACTGTGCCGCAGCGCCTGTGTGGGCACACGCGTGTGTGTCTGTGTGTGTGTGAACATGCTGAGTGTGAGAACGCCCCTCACTCACATCTGGGGAGACCAGTCCTAGAGCCACCGCCGAGCACTTGGCAACTGTGCTAAAGCCTCCAGTGACAGTGTGCTGCGTTGCCGGAGAGTTATGACATTTGAAAAAGAAAGACCACAGTCTTAAAAAGAAAAAAAATAGCCAGCGTGCGAGAGGCAGGACCAGGGAAGTGAGCACGGAGCTTCCGTGGGGGTCAAATTAGCTGCTTAGCTTCACTGAGTGACCTCACTTATCTGAGCCCCAACTTCTTCATTTAAAAAATATCCCAGGCCCTGGCTGCTTTGGCTCAGTGGATAGAGCATCAGCCTGCGGACTGAAGGGTCCCAGGTTCAATTCCAGTCAAGGGCACATGCCCGGGTTGCAGGCTCGATCCCCAGCGTGGGGTGTGCAAGAGGCAGCCCATCAATGATTCTCTCTCATCATTGATGTTTCTGTCTCTCTGTCCCTCTCCCTTCCTCTCTGAAATCAATAAAAATATATTTTAAAAAATCCTGGGATTGAGTTAGACCCCCTAGGATGAAATCCCTGGGCCCCGCTAGGACGTCCCTTCTCTGATCTTTCTAGTTAGATGTTCAGTCACCTGAACAGGGATCTAAACACCAGAAGGAAGGCCTCGTCCCGATGGGCCGCCCAGCGTGTCCGTCCTCACCGCACCCCCGACACACCTGTCGCCCTCCAAGGGCAGGTGGGCGCGCTCAGGTTCCACGCGTTCCATGGTCTCACACGCAGGGGCTGGCTTCTCTCCGCTAAGCAGCAGTCCCCATCACTGATTAGGATGCAGGGGTGCGCTTTCTTGGGAAACAGTGCCTGCATGTGTCCTCTCTTCTGGAGTTGTCTATTGCTGAGCAATTTTCCTGACAAGTAAATCATGAGTTCCTAAAGCGCAGGAGAGTGTGAGAGAGCGCGATGCTCCAGGCTGACAGAGAGGCGGAAGCTGCCCGGGGCACAGGTGCGGTGGCTCCACTGCCAGGGTCAGGTGCCGCCTCCTCTCCCGCGAGCTCCTCTCCACCTCCTTCCACGTTCTCCCTGGACGCCACCCCCAAGGCCCCCATCGGTTGAGATTACCCCACTCCTCACAGGCTCTGTCCTTCCATCACTCTCTCTGTTGACATAATGGAGGATGGAGCAGGAACCAGAGACCGACTGCACGGGCCAGGCTGGGCAGTGAGGAGCAAGACGGCACTGAGCTGTGTACCGTGGGTGCTGGGAGGCTGGGCACCCTGACCTGAGCCGGAACTCAGCAGGGGACAGACCTGTGGGAGTCTGGGAAAGGTAACGAGCTGTGAGCCTTCCCTGGTGTCTGTGGTCTGGGCTGTGCAGCTGGAGATCTGTGGGGCCTGGAGTTTGGGGGGTGGAGGCCAGACCGGCTATTTGGGGGATTCAGTGGCAGGTGGCTGAGGTGGAGGCAACGTGAATGGACGGAGGAAAGTCCACCTATCAGGAGCCCAGGAGCGAGCTAGGCCAGTGCCCGTCGGACCAGGTGATGGCAATGCAACCTGTGGAATGTTCCACCAGGTCCTCCTGACGCATCAGATCCCGGAGCTGAAATTAGAGGCTGAGCCTCATAACCAGCCATGTCTCCTCACCACGGGGAAGATACATCGAGGGGAAAGGAATGGCAAGGGCGGTGGGGCTGAGAAACACCCAGGGCCAAGCTCTGGCTGCTGGAGAGCCTGCGGCGTGTTGAGGTTGGAGAGGAGAACCTGCAGAATGGAGAGGACCAGGGCGGGACGCAGCCAGGCTGGGTGGAGGCAACGTGAATGGACGGAGGAAAGTCCACCTGTCAGGAGCCCAGGAGCGAGCTAGGCCAGGGCCCGTCGGACCAGGTGATGGCTATGCAACCTGTGGAATGTTCCACCAGGTCCTCCTGACGCATCAGATCCCGGAGCTGAAATTAGAGGCTGAGCCTCATAACCAGCCATGTCTCCTCACCACGGGGAAGATACATCGAGGGGAAAGGAATGGCAAGGGCGGTGGGGCTGAGAAACACCCAGGGCCAAGCTCCAGCTGCTGGAGAGCCTGCGGCGTGTTGAGGTTGGAAAGGAGAACCTGCAGAATGGAGAGGACCAGGGCGGAACACGGCCAGGCCGGGTGCAGGCAACGTGAATGGACGGAGGAAAGTCCACCTGTCAGGAGCCCAGGAGCGAGCTAGGCCAGGGCCCGTCGGACCAGGTGACGGCGATGCAACCTGTGGAATGTTCCACCAGATCCTCCTGATGCATCAGATCCTGGAGCTGAAATTAAAGCTGAGCCTCATAACCAGCCACGTCTCCTCACCACGGGGTCCAGGCAGCTGGTGCACTCACCGTTCTGGGCTCTGTGAGGCGGTTCAGTACCTCTGGGTCTCCTGGTGGGAACGCCACCCCCACGAGGCATCCACGCACCGCACCCAGGCCCGGTCCCTGGGTCCTTCCCAGGAAAGGAAGAGCTCCGCCAGGCCCGCTGAGAGGGAGGGGCCACGGGGCTTGTGGGGGCAGAACTGCTGTGCGTCCGTCACCACCGGCCCAAGCATTTCATCGTCAGCGTGAGCCCCCCAGTCGGGGGAGGAAGCTGAGCACCCAACGATGTGGCTTCCAGGTCTGGCCTTGACCTCTGACCCTGAGTCACCACATGAAGGCACTTCCCTGGCAGGTCCCGGAACCCCAGGGAGCAAGAGGTCCAACGCTGTTCGCAAAGGCCAGAGGCGTGGAGACGTGTGTAACTGCACGAGCTCCCCCACGGCCACCAATGCACCTGCTCTGGACACTTCCACGGCCCTCTTAGCAGCACCGGACCCCGTTCCTCCGTGAGCTCTCTCCTCCCCGTGCCCAGCCCCCGCCTGCTCCCTCGGGCTCCTGCTGTCACTGGAGCCCAGCTCTCGGGGGCACTTTGTCACACTGTTCCAAGCGCTCATTTGCATGACCGCCTCCCGAGCTCTGGCATGGGCCCCCGAGGACAGGCCTCGTGTCGGTCTTATTTATCGTCGCAGCCCAGTGTGGGTTCAGGGACGTTTGTTGAACAAGTGAATGAAGGAAAGCTTTGCAAAGGGAAGAAAAATCACCCCATGCGAATGAGTACGTGCTGATTTATGGTTTCTGCGAATCAGGGATAGTTTATGTGGGGTTTCCTTTAAATGGGACACACATTACCCTGCTGCGGGGATTACTTTTAATTAAGCAGACACTTGTGTGAAGCTGCTTTGGGTTTAATCTTTTAATGTTGCACATTGTTCATGAACGAGTCTGTTGTGACTTTCCCTCCAGCGACGGGGGGCGCGGAGAGAGCCTGACTCCTCGGGCAGCCTCTGCGTTTGCTGGAGGAGTCAGCTCAGGCCTGAGCAGACGCGTCTCAATGGCGGTTCTCCTCGCAGGGGTCAGACGGGCGAG
>NW_005370286.1:991180-1003294 GCF_000412655.1 Myotis brandtii | reverse complement strand
CGGGTGCCCTCACCCGCGCTGCATGTGACAGGGCTGGGCGGGCTCTCGCTCTGGTTCTGACCCGCTCTTACCCCTGTATTCACTCGCTGATTCACTTTTCAACTCACTCTGGGCCAGTATCCGCGATTCATGAGGAACAAGGCACAGCCCTTGTCACCGCGGAACTTCAAGTGTCCTTCTGTGCTCCCCAATATGCTTAGCCCATCAACCAGCAGCCCTACCCCACAGAACACACATACGTGCACACACATGCGCAGCCACACACATGTGCACATACATACACAAACCCACATGAGCACACTCAGCTACACACAGGCACACCCAGAGGCTCTCAGATATACACATGCACAGACCAGACACACATGTGTTCACACATACACACATGCACAGCTCAGACTCAGAGCTGGGGTGGAGGCGTGGGCTGCCGGGTCCAGGTGCCGTGGCGGTGGGAGCGCTGGGAGGGCTCAGTGCTGCTCCTGGAAGCGATGCCTGAATTCGTCCCACAATAACCTCCCAGAGCCACGTGGCCACGGCCGCTTTTCAGTGGCGGCAGGAGCTGAGCCCTGATACTGCACTCATCCCTTCGCGGAAGGACATTATCTGCTTTGGGGAATTTTGCCAAATGCGTTTCCTTCTCATCTTCAAAAGGAAGTGCAGGCAGGCGGCTGGGCACGTGAGCAGGTCATCGGCCGCCTTCCAGAAGCCAGTGCCTGGGGAGTGCGGGCCTCCGAGCTCGGACCAGAAACCTCGCTCACGCGGCCTCCCGGCTGCCCTCGCGTGAAAAACCAGACGCTGCCAGCAGGCTTACTTTTGAAGTTAAGGGAGGGTGCCTTCCGTTTCATTTGCTGAAAATGTTTTGATGGGAACCAGCTCAAACTGCTCTATGAGGAGGCGTTAAATCACAGTGTCCGTGGCAGAGAATGCAAGAACTGGAAGCAAAACGTCGAATTTGGAGCCGACACAGCGGGCTCTGAGCACGTGCTCTGTCCACGGGTGACATTTGTGTTCTTCCACCGAAGCCACAGATCGTCGGGGACAAGAAGGGGCATCAGCAGGGCCTGGAGGTGGCTGAGCACCTCGTCCCATAGGTTTGCCTGGTGGTGTCCCCCAGCCCCCGCAGCCCTCGGAACACAGTGATGGGCTGTGATTCAGGCTGAGCGCCCCAGAATGAAGTGCTGAACTCGGGTACGGTGGGCGGGTAGCCCTCCACCCTCTCCCTTTTGGGGCCAACAGGGTCTCCCGGAGCCGGAGCCGGGCAGGGCGAGGGGAGCTGCGCTGCGGAGCCCGAAAACCAGCGGGGATTTCCTGTGAACGTGGAGGTGCACACTGCATGCTGAGGAGGCAGGCTCCCCACCGCAGATCCGCAGCCATTGATTTTTAAAGCTCCCGGAGAAAACGCGATCTTCCCTGTTTGTTGTTAAAGTGCAGCTTCTCGGGGCACCTTCCGGATCCCGCTGCTCAGAATCCTGTGCGATCACCAGTCACTCGGTCACACCCTGTGCCAGCGGTGGGCCTCCGGGGCCCAGCTGCAGGGGAGTCAGAGACCACCCGTGTGGAAGGACTGACTTTCAAACCCTGGCAGGTGATTCGCTCTGTTTGCCTAGCGTCTCTACAGGACAGCACGTGCTGCATCTCCTGGCCCTTTCATGGTCACCTGGGATCTCGGATCTGGAACAATCTGCTTGTTCTCAGGAGGTGTCAGGATTCCCCGTTATAGCGAGCTGCTCGGGGAACTCGGGTGATTCCAGGGTGTCCCCTTGTCGAGCTGAGGGCAGTGTGAGGGCACCATCACCTTTGGCAACTGTCATCTGGGCTGGGGGTGGCACCCAGCGGATAGCAAGGTCAACGCTGGGACCACCGGGGCCCGCGGGGCACGTGGCAGGGCCTGCACCCTCTCATGGAGCTCCACGCTGGCTGAGGGTCAGTAACAACCGATTGTACCAACATGGGAGCAAAGGCCCGAAGAGCAGTCTTTCTCCCGCGGGAGGCGTTAGTCCCGCATTTTCGTTGAACTTGCATCCCCACCGAAGGAACGCGAACCCTGCGTGGCGTTAACCTCTTGGTTTAGACTTTTAATGCCGCCCAGTCATTTCAACGCCAGTAGGATCTGTGGGGTCGGTTTCTAGGGCTTGGGGTCCTGCTACCCGTCTTCCTGGGACCCTGTCTCCTCTCTCCAGAGCTCCATCAAACCCCCACTCGTCAAACCTGGGTCCTGGGAAAAGGCACGCACCGCAGCTCACAGGGGCTCGTGGCACCTCACACGTTCTGTTCTGAGCGAATCATTCTGGGGTGAGAACACTAAGCCTAGAGTGAGGAACTGACGGGCCCAGGTCCCTGCGCGAACGTGAGCGGGTCAGGGGCCCTGGGGGACGGAGTTCTGGCGATGCACGTCCTGTGGACGCTCGAGTGCTGGGTGGAAACGAAGTTTGCGAGTCACAGGCTGTCTCCCGGCATGTGGCCTGGCCCTTCACTCCCACAGAGAGGTCTGTGGCGGGCACAGGCACATTATCCACTGGCTGAGGCTGTCATTCTCAATTCTGTGCTGAGCCACTTTCAAGGGCCCGGCTGCTGATTCTGACACGGAGATGTAAGCTACCGTGGACTGAGATAAACCTATTGGGAAGGAGGACTATTGTCCACCATGCGGCGGGGCGGGGAGTGTGAAAGGGGGGAGAGGCTGTTGGCTCAGGCTGGGAAAAGGCCCCAGTAAACAGGCCACTCACTGCCTGGGTGGTCAGCTCCGACTTTAACAAGATGGCATTGAAAATAACCCCCAATTTCCTTTAACACTCAGAAAATGAGATGTCTTTCAGGTAGCCCCTGACATCAAAATGGGTCCAAATGTTAGACGAAGGGTTCTGAGTTATCAATAAATGCTGCCCGGGGCACCCTGCGATGTGCCCCCAAATTGGTGCAAGGAACGCGATCGTGTTCTGCCAAGTGCAGGGAGGTGAGCAGAGACGCGAGTCTCCGTGCCGACGGTCCCTTGCGCTCTGCAGCATTCAGTGTTGAGGTGGCTCACGGGAGCTCTGGTCCCTCAGCGATGCCATCAAGTTGGGTCGCAGTGGAAAAGCTCCTGGTGCAGTTCCCATCCCGAGCCTGGGGTTCCTTCATCAGCAAATGGTCACTGAACGACCCCCTCCGCACCCCCCCCCAACCCTGCACCTGGCGCTGTCCCAGGTGCTGAAGACACACCAGGGAAGGACAGTAAGAAACCTTTGCCTTCCAAGAGGGGCACGAATGAATCCAGCCAATTGAGAGGGACAGCAAGGAGGCCGCGTGGAGCTGGACTTGTGGGAATGTGATGGAGGGAGGGAGGGAGGGACAAGGGCCAGTTGAGCAGGACTGGTTGGCCCACATAAAGGCCTTGGCTTCACTCTGAGCAAGACAGGCGCCATTGGTTGGTCTGTGAGCCCCCAGGGTTCCCTGGCAGCGGGTGGACATGCTCCCACCTGGCTCCTCTGAGGGGCAGGACCTGGGGAGAAAGGCGGCCCTCCACACGGCACAGCCCCAGCTCACTGCCCCGCCTCTGGGAACAGGTGCTGCTGCAGAGACGGCGAGACGTCGCCAGGGGATCCTTCCCTCCCGGCAAGGACAACTGCAGCTCGGCCCGCCGAGAGTTATGGTCAATAAAAAGTCTCACACTCACAAAGACACGCTCACAGCAGCCGCACGATGTGTCTGTCTTCGCCTTCCCTCCCGGCAAGGACAACTGCAGCTCGGCCCGCTGAGAGTTATGGTCAATAAAGTCTCAGGCTCACAAAGACATGCTCACAGCAGCCACATGATGCATCCGTCTTCAAGTTGAGTTCTGTTATCCCAGTGGCTGCTGCACCTCTGGGTGTCTTGCTGCATCAGTGGTGAGAGTGTAAATGCGTCATCATTCAGCCGGGCCCACTGGCTGGAGGACAGCTGACAATAGCCCAGCACCCGTGGGTAAACAGGACACCGCACGGCCCACCCAGGAGCACCACTGACCCTCGGTAATGAAGATGGAGCACGCAGGCTCCCTGGAAGGTGACCACATAACTTACTCTGAGATTAGACCCCGGGACAGACTGGCCACAACCTGTCTACCTTGAGGAAGGCGCCGGATCCGGTGCCACGATCGGCTGTCTGCCAGGCGTTGCATCTGCACCGTGAATTCCTGCAAGTCACCGCCTCACCTGTGCCTTCTGAGTTTCAAACAGAGCAGTTTAATTTTTAGAGACTTACTGCGTTCCAACCAGCTACAGAAATACTTCTATCACATGACGTCAGGCTGCGGAGTGTTTGATAAGTTGTAAATTATCATAAAAATAGAAAGAAAGCAAGATGCGGAGGTTTTTCCTAGTTGCTGCTGTAGTTGCAGCCGGGTTTGTGTTCACACCGCTGTGACTCCTGAGCTGCCGGGAGGCCTGGGAAAACCTTGTCAGAGGAAGGAGGGAGGGGAGTGGGAGGGAGGAGGGGAGGGGGAAGCAAAGAGAGAAGGAGACAGAGGAAGTCAGTTAATTGTCGTCACCCCCACTCTCTTTGAGCTCCTCCAAGTCTAACGTGGATGTCAGTGGTCTAAGATTCTAACCTACCCTGTGGGGGGTGGTCCCGCTGGTGTTCAAAGAACAGCTGCTGTTGAATGAACAAGTTGGATTGTTTAGCAAATATTTATTCATTGACTTTTCTCAGCTTAGCTCAGCACCCGCTGCCGGCCTGTGACGCTGGACAAAACCCACACCGATGCCACCTCCCACTGATAGACCTGGTGCCCGCCCTGCACCCAGGCTCCCTTTGATCTGAGAAGACCCCGACTTTGCCGGGCCGGGTGTGGGAGAGCGAGGTCACGCCGAGGCCGATCTCAGGACACGGTGCTCGTCCTGAGCAGGTGGGCCTCCTGGGACCTCTCAGGACCCATGTTATTAAACAGTGACGGCAAAGGTAAAGCACGGGACCACCCGAGTCCAGGACACACCCAGCGCCTCGAGGACACTGTGGCGTTGGTGCTCTGACAGTGTGCCATCAACATTTTATATGCGACACGCTGGACATACACGTGCATCTCCACGTGCCCAGGAACATGCATGAATTACAGGTAATATCTCCACTCCTCACCGTGATCCTAACGAGCTGGAAGCACATCTGCCACGTGGTGATGGAAAGCAGGTCGCAGGTCACGTGACTGGAATAGCAAAGGCAGCAGCTGAATCCCTGCGGCGACAGAGGACGTGCCCCCTGGGAACCAGTTGGAGGACAGACATGGTGTCCCTTCTCCCGGAGTCTGGTGTGGGGAGGGGCCTTGGCCAGGCACATGAGGTTGCCATGCCAGCGGGACAGCAGGGCGGGGCCTAGGGGACAGGTCCCTCCAGGGTCCCTGTCTCACTGTAGGGGCTCAGTCTCAGGACACACCACCGGCCACCTACAGGTTGGCTTCCCACTCTGAGATGCCCTTCCTTAGCTGTCCCCTCTCATCCCATATTTCCATCTTATCCTCACCCCTACTCCCCCTGAGGGTCCACTACCCCCACTTGCCCTCTTGTTGAACATTGAGGTGGTGGCCATGTGCCGAGGCTGGGCCTTCTGGTCCAGGCAAGGGGCCCCCCGAGGATAGGGGGCGGCTGCTCTGTGTCGCTGAGCCATTTGGTGCCTCGGAGTCCATGCCACAGAGGCAGGCTTTCTCTCCCATGCCTGACTGCCTCGGACCAATCCCACCCGCGGGAGGGGAAGGACATTGTCAGGGTGGACCCACGGTCACCAGAGGAGAATGCTGCTGTGAGGGTTCCCAACACTGGTTGTGTCCATCGCCCGCCCCGTGGCGTCTTCCCGCGATGACTCCACACCAGCCGGAACGTGTTCTGTAAGAAGAGACCAGAGGCAAGCGGAGGCCTGGGAAGGTCATCTCAGGCTGTCCTCAGTCAGCCTTGGCCATAGCAGCGTGTCCCTGCTACCTGCAGGAGGACGGGGCAAAGGGAGGAAACCCATTGCAGCCTCCCAGACGAGTGAGTGAGCGCCCACAAGACCAAAAGGGGCAGCTGGCCAACCAGTGGGTTCAAGAGGGAGATGAGCATTGATGGTGTCAAGCCATGGAGTGTGGGGATCGCTTGTTACGCAGTGGATTCCATGGAAGGTCACTGAGATGCCAGCACGGTCTGAGCAGGCAGCTGCAGGCCCAGGCCCAAGGGGCAGGAGAGCTGGGAGGAGAGAGACCTGCCAGGAGGGCACCTGGTCGTCTGCCCCTGACCAGGCAAAGCTCGGAGCACACCGCTTATTGTAGAAACGGACAGGAAGCCGCCCGCCAGCTCTTTCGGTTACAGACGCCCCTGGGGTGCTTAGAGAGCCCCCCTCCTCCTGTCTTGTGGTTTGAAGATGGCACTTGTGCTCTGTGGGGGAGACAGCCTGGCAGGGAGTGCGCTCCCTTCCCCGACCCTCCCCGGGGAAGAATGAATCATCCTCAGGAACCTGCGAAGGGCAAGGCGGCTCCTCCTCCCCGAAACGGAGCGTCTCAGCTCCCCACCAGCGCGGCTGCAGGGCTTGACATGCGTACACGGCGCGGCGATACCATAATCAGCACTAAGCCGATAAAATGATGTGTTTGGACAGTGATGAACCCACGGAGAACGGGATTGGTGGAATTAAATTAAACAAAAATCTGAAGCAGAAACCGACACTGCTTTCCCATTATCTGAGCTACAGAAAAATTCGTTTCTGTAAACATTTTTTAAAGAGATTTCATCCAGTTATTTCTGGGTCTCGATTACTCTTGAAAATGAGACAAGCTGGCAATTTAAAACAGCTTTCTTTTAACTATTCGGTGCCAGAGGAAAACATAAAAATGACTCTCACTGAGCAAACGTCTCATACACTGTTGACCTTGCGGGAAGCCCGGCTCTGTGTGAGGCACTGCTCACCGTGTCGCCTGACATGCCTTTCCCTTCCTGTGGGTGACATTTAAAAGTACTTCTTAGAATCAAGAAACATACCCCATTAATCTTGCTTTCCCATAATCCAGAGAAGGAGCAAGTGTCCATTTCTCACTGTCAAGGGGGCACAAAGCCAAAACCCATGCCCCCAACCCCCATGCCACTGTCTTCACTCATGTGGCTCCGTCAGGAAGAGCAGCAGGGGCGGGCGAGGCCCCACCCAGAGGGACGGAGCCGCGGAGTCCGCGTTCTCCTGGAGGACCTGTCCGTGCTTCCTTGCAGGCAGGTTGTGGAGCGGCCCAGGAGCGAGGCTCCTGACCTGGGCACTCCGCCTGCGGCACAGACAGGGCATCCCAGGGCCAGGAAGGCCAGAGGGTGGGCGGCTCGTCTCGCCCGTGTTTCCTGCCCGCTGTCCTCTGACTCACCGACTGCGGCTTTGCTGGGAGCGGCGATGGAGTCCTGACTACCTACCACCGCCCGTCTGACTCACCCTGAGCCGCAGCCAGGGTCCACGTCCAACCGTGCTCTCTGCTCGGGGTCCATAGTTCCGCCTCTGCCCTTGCATAGGGCCAGTCTCCTCATGTGGCCTCACATTTGCCAAGAACATTGGCCAGTTTTCCCAGCTCCTTCTCCGATGAAGAACCAAGTATCCCTGCTGTTGTCCCTGCCTCAGACCTGTGAGCACTGAGGCAGGGGCCTCGGCATTATCAGAGCAGCAGCACGAATTCATCCAATCTCCTGGAGGACCTGTCCGTGCTTCCTTGCAGGCAGGCATCCATCCATTCATCCATGCACCCATCCATGCATCCATCCATTGCATCTATCATCCATCCATCCATCCATCCATCCATCCATCCATCCATCCATCCATCCATCCATCCATCCATCCATCCATCCATCCATCCATCCATCCATCCATCCATCCATCCATCCATCCATCCATCCTGCATCCATCCATGCATGCATGCCTCCATCCATGCATCCATCCATCCATGCATCCAGGCAGTATTATTGAGGTGCACTGTGCACAAACAGATGAGATAGAACTCGTGTTCTCGAGAGAAACATAAAAGAAGATGCGGCAGTGTGATGAAGACGTACAACGGGCCACGGGAGTAGAGCAAGGTGTGGGTTAGCAATGGCCCGGAGGTGACGCAATGCTGTCCTCAGGTGGAGATGTTGGATTTCGGCCTGAGGCATGTGAGGAAAAGGGGATGGGGGGCGGGCAGCCTCCTCTCCTCAGGCAGCGTTCATGTAAAGAAAAGACTTCGGTGCCTTGGAACAATGAGCAAGCAGCATCCACCAGTGAGTCACAATCTGAGACACACACAGGGACACCAGCCAGCCAACGCCTTTCCCAAAAGGATTCCGCCTCATTGGGAATCCAGCAGATATAAATTAAACTACTGAAAGGGATTATTGCCACCAGCCAGAGCCAAAGGCCTGAAAAGCGATAACCTCCCTGAGGGCGCTCCCACACCACCAGCGAGCAATGCCCATGGGGATTTTAGGGGCGTCCATCCCTTTGGCCTTCAATAATCTGAAGATAAAGATTTACATGCAAAGGTGGTCATACAGTATTGTGCGTATCAGCAAAATTGGGGAGCCCTAAATATTCCAGAGAGGGGTATGGAATACTCACCATATAGGTTCTTGCATGGCTGTTTAAAATCATGTTTGTAAGAAATGTTTAGTGAGAGGGAAAAGTAATGATGGTGTAAGTAAAATTACATTACAAACTGTGGCTCTGAGTGTTATAGCCACAGAAAGTACGCAGTAGGCAGCATGCTTTCAGATGCAAGTAACAACGTGTGAACTTAGGGTGTCTTAGGTAATAAGGAGTTTACTGTCATCCACAGCAAGACATGTGGACATAGGTGGCTGTAGAGTTAGTCCAAGACCCTTTTGAGGACTCAGCACTCTCATCTTTCTTCCATTTGACTGTCCTGGTCCCTCCTGCTGCTCACAAGGTGACTGCCAGTGTCATGGATACACAGCTATGTCAAGATGTTAAAAACAAAACAAAAACCCAACACCCAGCCATATCCATCCATCCATCCATCCATCCATCCATCCATCCATCCATCCATCCATCCATCTCCATAAATAAGTCCCTAGTAGACTGGCCCTTGCCTTCCATTGACCATGATTTAATATGCCCATCCCAAAACTAACCTCGGGCGATGAGAGTGGACGAGACAAAGCTGTCACTCACTTTCTGAAGGTGGGGAGAAGTTATGTTCCCCGAGCACGTAGTCACCTGCTATCTGAACAGGGTCAAGAATTTTGCCAGCAAAGACTGTGAGCAGAGGAATACTGGCTGTTGGGTAGACAACCAGCAATCTTTTGTACTAGGAGTAAAGAAAAAAATACTCCAAAAGTTTAACAGTAATTATCTCTGGGTTATTGTTGAATTAGAGTTGAGTTTCATTTTCTTTATGTGTCTGAATCCTTGCAAATATTTTCCGTTGTGTGTGTTTACTTTAAAGTCAGCGAACCAGTACAAGATAATTTGAAACAAACATTTGCATGAAGAAGTTTGAGTAAGTGTGAGATTTGTGTGCTCTGTCTGGAGTCACTGAAAATGGAAGTTTCAGCATCTGGATGTAGATGAGCTGTGTCCTTGTTACCTACCTTAAGTAATTCGGGCAATACTTTTTCTCTTTAATGATTTCTAGAATGGCAGAATAACAGGAAGTGGGGTGAGGTACAGATGCCATGACCAATTGCTAAAGTGAGATAAACAAGGAACAAAAGAAAAAAATTATTCACCCAACCGCAATAAAATAAAAACCATAAATACAGAAAACCAGGTTTTAGAGAAAAGTTAAAAATAAAGGCAAGAATATATAAATAAAACGTTGTGAGAGATAGTGTGCAAAAACACTGGAGGGCTATAGTTTTAAAATTGAAATATATAATTAGAAATAATAGTAGATAACTTCAAATGAAAACATTTGAATAAAAGTAGGATATGGTACAGAAAGTAGGAGATAGCACAGAAAAGCATAAAATAATATTATATAATTTATATTCCACTTCCATCCATGACAGATCAGGTGATATAGACTCATCTTTACTCCACTAAGTAGAAAACTGGATAAAATATATAAAACAAAATTTTGGAGTCTTTCATTAACTGGAATCCAAGACCACAGTCCCTGAGAAACAGGAAACAAATTAGGTGGCCCAGTGACCAGCTCACCCATTCCTCCTGGAGGTATTACCAGACTGTGGCACAAGGAGTGGGTCCCAGTGGTGCGTGGCAGCCTTGCTGAACTGAGGACACAGGTCAGAGTTGAGCAAGGTGACGTGGCTGAATTTGCAGAGCAGTTCACCTGAGAGGAAGAAGCGAAGCAGAGAAAGGGCTCCAGAGAGTTTCATAGGATCCTCATTGCGTATCTGGCTGAAGATTAAGCTGCACATCCACAATGTGGAACTCCATAAAGTTAGTGAGAGAGTGTTGCTGTGTGGCTGTGAAATGAACAATTCCTGTTGCTCACACAGCTGGAAGATGTTTGAATGCTGAGTGGCCAAAGTGGCCTTATTTAACTCCAGACCATTCATCAAAGTCATAAGGAAGAATAAGAACAATTGTGGAGTTCATAACATGTAATGGAGTGAAGTGAAAACTGAAGTAAACTGTTGTCTGTTTCTTATATTAAGTGTGAAGCTGTATACTATTTGAAAGCTGACTGAGACATTTTAATTATGCCTATTCCCTATTGCCTCTAATAAAAAACAAACAAAAGAGAAGGTTTTGCTAATAAGCCAGTGGGAGAGAGAAAATGAACACTAGAATTTCTCAATCAACCCAAAGTAATGGTAAAAAACAGGAAAAGTAGAAATAAGGTAAGAAAGAACAGATGGAGAAGAAAAAGAAATGATAAAATGGTGGACTTAAACCTAACCATATCAGTGAGTACATTAAATGTAAATTATCTAAATTGCAATGAAAAGGTAGAGATTATTAGACTAGAAAAATGCAATATAACTCTATGCTATCTTCATGATGTATATATTTTATTTTATTAGAGGCCCAGTGCATGAAATTTGTGCATGGGTAGAGTCCCTAGGCCTGGCCAGTAATCAGGGCCCATCAGGGCTTCCTTCCCCCAGCTGCCTGCTGCTGGCTGGGGCCTTCCTTTGTTCTGCACTGCCCCCTGGTGGTCAGCGCATGTTATAGTGAGCGGTTGAACTCCCAGTCAGTCGAACTCCCAGTTGGTCGAACTCCCGAGGGGACAATTTGCATATTAGCCTTTTATTATATAGGATTTTTTAAAATTAAATTTTTACTGTTGAAAGTATTACATATGTCCCCTTTTATATATTTTAAATATAAAAAGTAGAAAGATGACGAGTTATGTCATGGAACTCTTACTGATACAAGAGCTGGAATGGCTATATAATTACTAGATAAAGATTACAGAAAGAGGAAATATCATAAGAGATAAATAAACTTTCACAAGGATAAATGATAGAATCATTAAGAAGACACAGCAGTTTTAAATGCATATGCATCCAATAACAAATTCCAAATACTGAAAGAGTAAATACTCAGAATTTAATGGAGAAATAAAGAAACCAACAGGTATAGTTAGATATTTCTCAGCTTCTCTCTAAGTTATCTAAGAACAGGTCGATATAAAATCAGTGAGGACACAGGAGACTTGAACAGTGCTAACAGCCCAGTTGACTTAGTTCTCATTGAATACTCCACCCAACAATAGCAAAACACACATTCTTGCCAAGTACACATAAAACTTTGCCAAACTATACTGTATATAGGGCCAAAATGAATAAAAATAAATTTAAAAGGATTGAAGTCGTACAGGTTATGAGCTCTGAACAAACTAAAATTAAATTAGAAATCAAAAAACATGTCTAGAAAATCTCAAAATACTTGGAAATTAAAAACATTTTGTACTCAATGATAACAGAGCATATCAAAATTTCCAGGGTACAGATAAAGCTGACAGAGGAATTTAGGGTTTTAAATGCTTATATCAGGGAATAAGAAAGTTTTAAAATTAATCATCAAAGCTTCTACATTAAGAAATGAGAAAAGAAACAAACACCCAAGATGGTGGCATAGGTAAACACCAGAGTTTGCTGCCTTGAACAACCACTTCAAAAATACAACTAAAAGATGGAACGGACATCACCCAGAACCACAGAAAGGCTGGCTGAGTGGAAATTCTACAACTAGAAGGAAAGAGAAAAG
>NW_005370286.1:989310-991117 GCF_000412655.1 Myotis brandtii | reverse complement strand
GAATTTTATCAAAAGTTTAGGAAAGACATAATACCAACATTACATAAGCTCCCTCAGAAAATAGAAGATGGAACACTTTCCAACTCATTTATGAAAAGAAAGTTCACAAGAAAGCGAGGACCAATATTCTTCATGAATATAGATGTAAAAATTTAGTTACGTATTAGCAATTCAAATCAAGCCATATATAAAAGAATAACATATTATCGAGTGGTGATTATTCTCAGAATGCAATTTAATTTGCCATGTTAAAAGAAACTTTTTTTTTTAAAAAAAGGTGACCTCAATATTATGTGAGAAATGCATTTCATAATGTCAATCAACATCCAAGACTGGAAGGGACTCCTCGCCTATTGGAGGGCCTGAAGTGGACGACTACCCCGTACTCGCTGACCCAGCTAAATTCATTTAAAGTTCTCAGGCTTTCTTCTTTTCTGAAATTAGTGTGGGTCCTCTAGTTATTTTGAATTTCGTATGATCATGCCATCTGATTCTAAAACTTACGATGAAGCTGCTTAAGAAACTGCAATTTTCGGGATGGATGAATAGATCAAATAAATGAAATATAAGGTCAAGCTAATTCAGTGGAGAACAAAGACTCTTCTTGGGAGCCTCGTCCTCAGTGAGGAGGCCCTCAGAGACCCAGCACTCCCCACGAGCTAGGAGAGCGCTGGGAAGGACGGTCTGCATCTGGACTCTGTATTAACCTGGGACTGTAACAGCCTCAGGAGCATCTGTCCAAGGAAAATGGCCTCTCTCTCCTGGCCCCCACCACCCAGCACTGAGCTAGCTTCCCCCTCCGGGCCCTGGGGGAGGCCTCAGTGTCATTCAGGGCACAAGACAAACAGCGCCAGCCGCAGGTGGCTGTGCAGCTGAGTGTGAACACTGGCCATGTGCCAGGCCCCGCGCGCAGGGGCTGCTCCAGGTCCCAGAGCGAAGGCGAATCCGAGTCAGGACGCAAGTGCAGGCACGCAACCGAGTGCAGAGCGTGGTGTCTCCTCAAAGGGACAGTCTGCGTCCTGTGTAGTCAGACAGACGTGCGCCATTGCTCACAAGTCCGCTCGGAGACCATCGGCACCACAGCCTGGGAAGCTGTGTGGATGCGAAGTGTGAGCTCTCATGGGAGGGCCTCCATGGTCAAGGTTGCTAATTATCGTCCAAAAGCCTGTTTCTTTCCTATGAAGTAATTGAGGTGTTTTCTGTTAAATGTTTTTATTGATTTTTAGAGAGAGGGAGATAGAAACATGGATGAGAGAGAAACATGGATTGGCTGCTTTCTGCACGGCCCCCACTGGGTCAAGGGCACATACCTGGGTTGCAGGTTCAATCCCAGGCGCAGTTCTGGGCACATGGGGGAGGCAACCAAATTATGGGTCTCTCTCACATGGATGTTTCTCTCTCTCTCTCTCTCTCTCTCTCTCTCTCTCTCTCTCTCTCCCCTTTCTTTCTCTCTCCCTCTCTCTCTCTCCCTTTCTCCCTTGCTCCCTCCTTTCCACTCTTGTTGAAGGATCAATGGGAAAATGTCCTCTGGTGAGGATGAGCAAACAGAAATGGTGTGGAAAATTGGCACACATACTATTTTTCAGTGTCTTTGGATCCCACCACCCGCCCCCATAAATATTCTAAGTAACTTCCAGTGGTCCACATACCAACCGTCCCCAGTGCTGGGCTCTGCACAGCAACCCCTTCTTGGCCATTATGAGCAATGAAGCTGTGGAGGCGGATGGTAATTAATGCCTCCGGAAAAGTCTGTCCTTGGCATGAAACACGATTCCCTCCCCATCGACGCAGGGAGTGTGGGTGCTGC
>NW_005370286.1:978823-989300 GCF_000412655.1 Myotis brandtii | reverse complement strand
CCTTGAACTCTCCCACTTGATGCCCAAGCAGCTGGGAGACCCTTTTTGGTTTTGAAATGGCCTAATGAACACTCTGTATTATTGTTGCAACAGAGCTGGTTTTGGCTTGCTGGGAAGGAATTGGGGTGTAGACTCACAGATTAAAGGAAGAACAGTGCCGTTCACACTTTGCTGAAGGTGTTTCCCTTTTTGTGAAAAGAGCTTTTGCATCTTGTTTATCGATACTTTCTGGGAAGGGCAATTGTGTGCATTTACAAGCTAGCCATGCATCACAGGAGTTACATTGACAGTATAAAATGTTTTCATTTGTTTTTTTTCATTCATTCATTCACTCACTCATTCATTCATTCATTCTCTTGTCACTCATTAATGTGCACAGTGATGGAATGTCTGCTGTTGCCCAGCACTGCACTGGGTCCTGGGGAAATTGCAGGCCTTCCCATTTGGGTGGAAAGACGGAGCTGACGGTGTTCCGTGGCCCCCTGCGCCCATGCTCGGTGAAGGAGAAAGAGATGGCGACCAGCTCTGTCTGGAGGCGCCAGGCCCACCCGAAAGCGACAGTGAGGTGGGCCTTGGAGAGAGGGAGGGTTGATGTGGATGAAACAGCACGTCCAGGACAGGACCGCCAAGCCCCAGACTGAACCAAGGGCTGCGGGACGAAGAACTCGCCCTCTAGGACGTCCCCTGTGACTGCCCAGGCGTCACCTGTTTCTCCTGCAACGCTGCCCCCTCCTCCTCCCCGGACTTCTCACCCATGGGGCTGGGCCACTCTCTAAAGAGACTCGTCCTCTGCTCGCCTTTTCTGTGGGTCCTGTCTTCACTCACAAAGCTCGTGGGGAGGAGGTCTTGTCCCACGGAAGCATCCAGAAGAGGAGTGGAGGGGAAAGCACAGTGCGGGCTCAAACCCGTCTTCTCCGGACTCCCCTGCAGGTTCGCACCCGCGTGGGCCTCTCGGGGGCCTTCCTGAGGGTTTCTCTCTTCCTCAGGAGCGTGTCCTGCTGCTCCCCGAGAGGTACGGGCTCAGGCCCCTGAGCTGCCCGGCCCACACCCGGTCGGGGCCAGGATGACTCGGTCCAGGAGCAGCCCTCCTTCCACAGTGAGCTCAGGGCAGCAGGCACAGCTCCGCGGCTGCCCTTGTGCTGGCAAACGGCGTTCCCGGGGTGGGAAGGTGCTCAGGCTACCTGTGCCAGGCTCCGCCCTCCGCCCCTCCAGCCGCAGCCAAGCCCAGGGAAGCCATGGCGCTTGGCATCTTTTATTCATCGGATCTCCGTGAGGCAGGCTCCCACGGGGCCGCGGCGGCAGCATGAGTGATGGTGTTTAAAAGCGTCGTGCCACTTGATAGCAGAAGTGGAATTATTCTTGTAGAGCGACTCATCAATCTGTAAATATGGCTTTTTAATGCGTTTTCCTGTGGAAGGTCAAGTTTGAACGGAACAGCAGGAGTGGCGTCCTTGGGGGCTCGTTGCAGGTTTACTGATTGTTCTTCCTTAAGGACTCTGAATGGGACTTGTTGTTGGACGTCGTCCAGGAGAGGGTCCTTCTGCCGTGACAGGGCCACCGCCCGGGGTTCCCCGAGTGGAGGAGTCATTCTGCAGGAGCCACCGGAGAGGAAGGACAGGAGCCCCGGGGCCGGGCCCTCCATCGGAGCGGGGCACAGTCGCCAGCGGGGAAGGGTCTTCCCAGGGCAGACAGGAGGCCCGAGCCCAGCCGCCCCGGGTCACACCAAGCACAGAAGGTGGGCCTGGACCGGCCTCGTGTGCTACTCAAATGTAGGTCAAAATGAACCATGGACTTAATGTAAAATGTGAACCACGAATCTTTGAGAATAAAAAACAGCGCAGGAGAACTTCCTTGGTATCCAGGGCTTGGCAAAGAGTCCCTCGTGACCCCAACAGTATGGCCCACGGGAGGGGGAAGCGATACAATGGAAGCATCGACAGGAAAGTGTTCCGCGCTATGAGAAGCCTGTTAGGAGGATGAGAAGGCAAGGGAAACGCTGAGAGAAAATGTTTGCAAATCACCGGTTCCACAAAGAATTGTTGCCTAAATGTACACAAACAGCGCTCGAAACTCAGCATTAAAAACACAAACGATCCCATTGGACAGCAGGCAAAGATACGAAGAGGCATTTAACCAAACAGAATGTACCAACGGCAAAAAAGCTCGTGAACACATAGTCTCTCTAAAAACTACGCTCTCCGAGGGCCCGCATCACCACTCCAGAGGCGCCTCCTCAGCCCCAGCACTGCCTTCCACGAGCCCCCAGGGCGGCCGTGGCTTCCTGCTGACGGCCCCTCGCAAGGTCTCCTTCAGAGCCCGTGGGACCTGCCCTACTTCCAGGAACGGGCCTGCCATCTCCGCCAATTCCGGGAGACGTTTGGCCGTTGTCACCCCGAATATCGCCTCTCCGTCTTCTTTTCATTCTTTCTTCACTTTCTGGAACTCTCCCTGGACATTCGCCTTTTCCCTTGAACCCCATGTTTCTTGGCCTCACTTCGCACCACCCAGTGCGGTCCCTCCGGGGGTGTTTTCCGGGTAGTTCCTCCATCTCTCCCCGTCCACGAAGCACCTCTTCAGCGGGGTCTCATCTGCCTTTCAGTGCACGTGTTGTGTGTTAAACCCCAAACACCGTCTTTCATAGCTAAAAGGTTTATTAAATCGGTTTTAAAAATTCACCTGTTGTTTTTTTATAATCTCTCTTCAGCTGCAACTTGAGTACATTATTTTAAAATATTTTAAAAGAGCGCACTAAAATATTTAAATTTGATTTGACTATATCAAGCACACATATTTTATATTCCGTGTGCTGTGATCCTAACACTTTCTGTCTTTGGGGGTTTGGTTTTTCTGTTATAATTTTTCCTACAAACCTCCCGTCAGGATGGCCTCTTTCCTCTGGGCTCTTGGATCCGTCCCTTTGGTCTTCCTCTGTGGCATATGTCGGGGGCCTGGATCGTCAATGTCCACCTTCAGAGGGTTCCTATTCTTACTGCCAGGGGCCTGGGGCCACCTTGCCTCCGGGACAGCCTCACCCACTGTTCACGTCCCACAGGAAATGTGAATTCTGACGCCTGTGCCCCAGGAGGCCAGCCTGCGGCTGTAATGTTCAGAGGAGGCCTTCTCCTCCCGCCACCTGGGATCCGGTGCCCAGGGCCGCAGTGGGGACTGGGGAAGGAGGTGTGTCCTTGGGCTCCCGCCCCACCATCTCTGGGTGGATTTGGGAGCTGCATGGGTGGGGTGCCTGCTCTCCCGCAAAGTCAAGGCCAAGGCAGCATCCAGAGGGCCCTGGGCCCCAGCCTGGCCTGGGTTCTGGGAGGCACGAATCTCTCCTGGGCATGTGGAGGGAGCTCCCCCCGGGCAGAGAGGGCTTTGGGAGCCGAGACGCGTCACCTCTGCCCTCTCCCGGGCTATTTTATTTATATTATTTTCTTGTTTGCCTTTTCCTCTGAATGTGCCCAGGAAGTTGTCTCTTCTGAGGCAGGGGAGGCCCCAGAGGGGTGGCGGAGGGTGGCCTGCAGGTACCTGACAGGGTACCTGCGGGGGGCGGGGCTTCCAGAGTGCCCGGGACCCAGTGGGTGAGGCTCTGAGCTGGTTGCTGGCTGATGCTCTGCCCTCACACCTCAGGGCAGGAGGCCCCTCCAGCAGTGCAGCTCCTGGGGCCCCTGTGCATTTTGTGCGATTTCAGGATGGCGCTCAGCACGCCTTGCACATGCACGCTGTTCTGGTCTGATTTTCGTGTCTCTCCCCCCAAAGTCATATGTGGAAACCCAGCCCCCAGTGTGATGGTGTGTGGAGGCGAGGCCTTTGGGAGGGGACTAGGGCTGGATGAGGTCGTGAGGGCAGATCCCCCATGACTGGCCTGGTGTCCTTCTAAGGCAGTGGTTCTCAACCTTCCTAATGCCGCGACCCTTTAATACAGTTCCTCATGTTGTGGTGACCCCCAACCATAAAATTATTTTCGTTGCTACTTCATAACTGTAATTTTGCTACTGTTATGAATCGTAATGTAAATATCTGATATGCAGGATGTATTTTCATTGTTACAAATTGAACATAATTAAAGCATAGTGATTAATCACAAAAAACATATGTAATTATATATGTGTTTTCCGATGGTCTTAGGCGACCCCTGTGAAAGGGTCGTTCGACCCCCAAAGGGGTCGCAACCCAGAGGTTGAGAACCGCTGTTCTAAGGGTCCTGGAGAGCTCACTCTCTCTGCTCTCTGCCACGTGAGGACGCAGTGAGACGCGGCTGATGGGGAGCCAGAGAGCAGGTCCTCAGCCGGCTTTCTCTGCCAGCACCGTGACCTTGGACTGACCGCCTCAGAGCTGTGAGAAGTGAAGGGGTGTGTGTCCCCGTCGGTGGTACTCGTTGGAGCAGCTGCAGTGGGGGCTCGGACACAGGATACTCTCTTGCTGAGCTACCGTGTCCCAGGCCCCGCTCTAGACAGCGGGGACACTGTGAGAAGTGAAGGGGTGTGTGTCCCCGTCGGTGGTACTCGTTGGAGCAGCTGCAGTGGGGGCTCGGACACAGGATACTCTCTTGCTGAGCTACCGTGTCCCAGGCCCCGCTCTAGGCAGTGGGGACACTGCCGTGACCAAGGAAAGAGGAAGAGGTGAACACGGAACACCTATAGTCCACCCACTTCAAGGACATCCCACCTCTGTGCCCGCACACAGCCCCGTGCTTCCTCCCTGTGCTCCCGCCGGAGCCTGCTGAGTGGCTGCGACTTACCTCTGTCTTCCTTTGGGGGAAACTGCACCCACAGAGATGGCAGGACGTCTCCAAGGTCACAGGTCCCCCCAGGACAGAGCAGGGCCCAGACTGAGGTCTTGAGGGGCCGCCTTCTGTGTGACAGCCATTGGTTGGGTCAAACCTCTCTCACGAATGGGCACTTGAGGTCCAGTGACATCAGGGACCTGGAGGGACAGCATCCCTATGACCCCCCCATAGGGCTTGGAGACCGGGCCGTGGGGCGTCTGTCCCCCCACCTCCTGTGGGCCCTAGGAAATGGCTGCGTGGAGGGAGGGTCTGCCACTTGGCTGAGTCATCGCCACCTGCCCGGTCTTGGGGCAGCTCGGACGCTCACAGGGCAGGCTTTTCAGCAGTGGGCTGGCCTGGCTGTCCCTCCACCAGCGTCCTCACGAAAACCCCACTCAGGGCCCCGGTTTCATGGTTGCATGTATGCCTGCCCATTTCACCACTTAGCTCCTTAAATAATCACAACTTTCGCCCTGTCTAATTTTGAACATGGAAAAAGGGCAGAAGTCGGGTGCCCCCGAGATTGGTCCCGGAGCCAGTATATTTCCATATGTTTATTAATGAGCGGGGAGTCAGAGGGAAGGTTAAGTGGCAGAACCGCTGAGCGCACAGAATTATCTAAGCTAACGGTTCAGGGAAGAAAACACAGGCTATCTTCTAACACATTCTATTTTTTTCTCTCACCCTAAGAATATTTTATCAAGGAGAAAAATATTAGGACAATCAATGGTGTGTTGTTAGTCATTGCCTTATTTATTTATTTATTTTTTTGCTGTCAAGAAATAATTTACAATCAGGAGTAGGGCATTTGGATGAAAAGGACTCTGATTGCCGAATTCAGAGTCGTCGCCTCTCAGGAGGTGGAGCTGGTCGGTAAAGTCAAAGACTCGTGGCCCAGACTCTGAGGAGGAGGAAAGAGGGGCAGCCTGTTCGGAGGCCGAGGCTGGACGCGCCCACCTGGCCTGAGCCTCCCTGGCCACTGGGTCTGTAGGGAGGGCACCACACGGTGCCTGGCATGCAGCGCTCGATCAGTATTCACAATGATTAAGTGTGCAACTAGTAATTTTTGCTACTCACAATTCAGCACATTCCCAACACTACCTGACGTCCCCAAAGGAAAGGAGAAGAGGCTTTGGGCCAGCCAGGGCCCACCGCTGTCTCGCCCCGTAGTGGCATCTGCGATGACTCACTGATTGCTGCCGATTCCCTGGGGATCAGTTTTTCTCATCTAAGTGACAGTGTGTAAACTTCCATAGAGGACGCCACCTTGTCTGACAGCCAGGACAGCTGTGCAGAGAGCGGGCGCGCCAGGCGCCTCTCCAACAACCCCACGCCCTGCCACCTCGTTTGTTTTCCCGAGAGCAGCTCGGGATGCTTGACAATGTCTCCTAAGGGGAACGCCGTATTTTAGGAACTGGATCGTCCCCCACCGGTGTCCTCCCCCCGCATCCCAGACAGCCATCCCGTGGTGCACCCGTCTCAGTCAAAAGGAGACCAAAGGCGCACGCAAATGAGGACAATCGAAGGAAGATTTATCGCCTGCAAGATTGATCAAGGTGTGGGTGGAGACAGGACAGCATGAATCCCAAGGGCAGCTGCGAGGGCCCAGAGTGGGATAAAGCCTGCTGCTGTCAGGTGAACAGTGGCTTTCTGTAGAATAGTGGTTCTCAACCTTCTGGCCCTTTAAATACAGTTCCTCATGTTGTGATCCAACCATAAAATTATTTTCGTTGCTACTTCATAACTGTAATGTTGCTACTGTGATGAATCGTAATGTAAATATCTGATATGCAGGATGGTCTTAGGCGACCCCTGTGAAAGGGTCATTCGACCGCCAAAGGGGTCTCGACCCACAGGTTGAGAACCGCTGCTCTACGCACTCCAGCACGCAGGGTGTTCTGTGCCTGTCTGAGAGAGACAGACGGAAAGGTGATGGACAGACAGACACTGTAAACTGTGTGACAGGCTGTGGGTGGGGTGTCCCCGTGGTCTGTCTGTCCCACAAGGGGCTACTGAATTTCCAGTAGAAGCGCATTTGCCTGAACTCCCGGACATCCCCAGGGAGGTATTATTCTGCTGTGGATAAGGGGGGTCCTCCAAGAAACTTTCCAAATGAGGAGATACCCTCCTGCTATGATATTGAGTGAAAAATAAGATCTAAAGGTCTGCATAGGACAAGCTGGAATTAAAACTATTCATTATCAATGCAATGTTATTAGATAACTAATAACGCATTTGCCTGAACTCCCGGACATCCCCAGGGAGGTATTATTCTGCTGTGGATAAGGGGGGTCCTCCAAGAAATTTTCCAAATGAGGAGATACCCTCCTGCTATGATATTGAGTGAAAAATAAGATCTAAAGGTCTGCATAGGACAAGCTGGAATTAAAACTATTCATTATCAATGCAATGTTATTAGATAACGAATAATGTCTAATCTATACAACATATGTATCATATTACATATGGAGAGAGATTAATAGAAAAAAAATACTGTGCAGGGGAGGCCCCCGAAGGTCCACACCCGTTTCCCTGCCCGAGTTCGATTCATCGTGCTTCCTGCGCCTTCCAGACACGCTGCTGTAACACGCGGCCAGTAAAGTGACAACACGGCCCTTCATCAGACCAGCGCACTCCTGTCCATCCGCAGTGGTGTCGTGGCCACCGCCTGCCTCGGTTTACCTTTCTGTGTTCCCATTTCCGGGCCCCATGGATGGCCTCTCCTCTCCCAGTCTGTGCTGGCCAGGTGATCTGTCCACACCTGGATTTCCGTGACAGGGGACAGCTGTCCCACTCAATTCTTGTGCTAATTCCAGTTCTATACCTCCATCCAGGACTGTGCCCTGAGCCCCAGACTGAAGCTTCCACTGTGACCCAGGTGGCCAGGAGCCTTCAGAGTCACCACAACCAGCCTTCCTTTCTTTTCTGCCCCCAGGCTCCTCACACAGGGAGGGGTGCTTGGCTGCGCTTACTCCAAGTTGAGCAGAACTGTGGGATTCGCTCCCACTCATCTCCTCACTCTGATGAGTCAGGTATCCAACTGCCAACTTGCCTCCTCCCGCGTAGACGCCTCCCGCTTGCCTGCGTGGCTTTCATCCAGGGCTCCTGGTCCCACAGTTGGAGATTTTTCAGGAGGGAAGAACCCGGCAGGGTCAGCATTTGCTTGGAAAGTAGTTCTGGCGGTGTGGGCGGAGCAGGGCACTCCTGAGGTGACATCCTGCCCCCCACCCCCATTCCCCTGGGTTTATTTTAACTCCGCAGGCCTGAAAAAACAGCACTTTTATCTCTCTCTCCTTCTGATTCTTATATTTTACTTAAAACAACAGAGTAAAATAATTTGAAAGAAAAACCTACAGGCTGCAAAATTGTATTTCGCTGATCTCTCCCTAACACCCAACATTATTTCTTCCCCGAGGTAAAAACAATTAGCATGTGTAGCTGTTCACGCATGGATCTACGCTTGCTTAGGTGCTATTCTCTCACCTCAGCTGGGATTTCTGCTGGTGTCGCCTGAATAATATGGACAGACTTTAGGTTGTTTTCATTGGTTAGGAGAACTGAAGACTCGATTGTGTAGAAAGCTCTTTATAAAGAAAATTTCTCCCTGTGATTTATTATCCGAGTGTATGGGACACCAGCCCGGGCCCTGCCCAGGTCTGACCCGTGGGGGTGCTGACAGGTCAGTAGACCTGCCAGCCAGCAGCACAGGTCTGCCTGCACCGAACCTCTGCTCGCAGATGGGCGGGCTCCCATCTCTGGTCCTCGGAGGGAGCAGTGCTTCTTGCTCCGAGTCACTAAAATCCCCGTGGGGATGCGTGTCTCCCATCCACGGGGGTGTAGGGCTGTTCCTGGGTGTGTGTGTGTGGGGGGGGGAGGGTCTCTGAGATGAAATGAGAGCCAGAAGCAGGGGAAGAGCCCTTACCCTGGGTGCCCCATCGTCTCACTTCATCGTGGAAACCGCCCTGCAGGTGTCCCTAGAATTAGCGCGCAGCCGGGTATGGCCAAGGGGCCCAAAGCACTGTGTTAAGTGAATACAGTGAGGCCCGCGGCAGGAAGTGGCAGAGGAGTGTGGCCGCTTTGAGGTTCTCTGAGTGAACGAACAGTCACTCGTGACTTCCAGCTCTGGCTCGGCGCCGAGTCAAGCAGCTGCCCAAGGCGCCTTGCGCTCGGGGCACACACAGGGCAGCCAGGGAGGGAACATGGGTCACCGGTTGACAAACTCGGACTTTAGCAGAACCACTCCAAGGACAGAGCTGTGTGGGGATGGGGTGAGACACCCCCCCAGTGCCTGAGGAAGCTCCCACAGATGGCTGAACCCCGCCTTCCCGGGAGCGTGGGGTCAGTGTGTGTAGCACTTTGTGCAGAGAGCACCATGCAAGCCGGGCTTTGCCATGGTTGGTCCCCAGGCCCAGCTTACTCAAACAGGGGTCCCCATTACCTGCCTAAAGATGCCTCCTCAATACCTTAGTCTGGCTGTGCCCATCAAGGTTAAGACACATCACCTTTGTGGGCACTTACAAACATAGGCACATGAATTAAAAGCTTAAGTTGAATAGTAACAGGCTTCAAATCTGCTGAGCTTTCTGATTTTAGGTGAGAAAAAAAAAAACCACAACAAAATCTTGCCAGTACTTTTGCATCAAAGAGATAAATTTGCTAATTGAAAAATGGAGAAAAATATGGAGATGCCAGCTATGCAAATTAACATATGCCCAGATCTAAAAGAAATCCTGCCAGAGCAGGAGGAAATTAAGCAAATTAGGGTTATGTGGAAACTTCCCTGGAAGAAAATGGGCAGGACTCGGGTGGCTTAGTTTGTACCTCGGAGGGTGGTGTGGACCAGGTCAGAGGTGATTAAGAGCACGTGTATGGAGAGTCCCAGGTGTGTCGGTGGGGGCAGGCAGGTGAATGCATGCTGTCCCGCCCAGGTCAGGGCGGGTTTTTTCTACATGCTCTTGAATGCAAGCCTCATAACACCCCTTCTGCTTGGAGCAGCAGGAAGCCCTTCACCAGGCCTCCCAAGAAGCACCGGGCTTGAGCTGCAGGTAACTGGTTGGGCTTCTCCACTTAGCGACCTGAGGACCTACTTAGCACGGCGAAGTCTCCATCCCGCCCCAGCACAAGTCCTCCATGACTGGGCGAGGTTCCCAGAGCTGCTATTGCTGCCAGGGGATCACAAAGAAGTGACTGGGCCTCCCAGGGACCGGGTCTGTGGCAGGAGGGAGGTCCTGGGAGCTATTGGGAAGCTCGCCGCCTGGCGGTGACGGCTCTGGAGCAGCGCCTAGCCAGGCTGTGGGCCAGCCAGGGTCCCAGGAAGGGTTTGTCCTTGGCCCCAGGCAGCTCACGGTGCACTGCAGGGGCCGCGTGCGGTGGGTAGAGGAGGAGCACAGTTCTGTGCCAGCGGGAACCCATGACTAGTTTACAGTGGGCTTCTCGCGGAACCAGGGCGTCCGGTGCAAAGGCCCGGAGGCGACCTGCCTGGTGCGTTGCACTGAAGTTAGTGGAGCGTGGGGTAGGGGCCGCGTGGAAAGAGGACCCGCCGGGGGCTTAGGAAAGTGTTTGGCACATTTTCCCAAGAGAAATCTGCTCATCCCCAGCGGCAATCAGCGCCGCCTAGCGTCGGGGTCTGCAACCAGCACGCCCTCGGGCCCTACGCCCTTGACCCAAGTAAAGCCAGACAGAGAGCGGACCTTGCGCGGTCCCGGCGGCGGGACG
>NW_005370286.1:975725-977966 GCF_000412655.1 Myotis brandtii | reverse complement strand
CGCCCCTGGTGGCCCAGGCTCCCCAACCAACAGCACCAGCCCGGCAGCCGTGCATCGGCCACAAAGTTCATGCCTTGCCGCCCCGCTCTGCCCCCCGGCAGTCTTTCAGTCTTTCCCGCGGTCTCCCAGCCAAGCATTTTAGGGACCAGCACCCCAAGGCCCGAGCTGGGACCGAGGTGGCCACAACTTTCGCGGGGCCGGGGTCGCTGTCCAGAGAGCGGTGCTGAAGTCGCCGCCTCGGGAGCCGGCGTGGCAGCTGCGCAGCGTGGCCGGCTTATCGCAGAGAAGTTAATACTTTTACAGTCTCTGCCAGACTTGAAAAGCAGGCTGGGAATCAATAGCTATTTCTGATGCTGATCTGGTTGGGTTTGTTTTTTTTTCTATGTGAAAATAGACTCAGGACAATGCTTAAGAGAATTCAAACCAATGGAAGCTGCAGGGAAACCCTGCCTTTAATACCGAGAAATGTTACCAGTGATAAACCGCCGCCCCCAGCCCCAAACTAGGTCCACCCGAGCCCGCCTCATTAGCTAGCTAGTGCCATACTGCACTTTGGAATACTTTGGCATTTAAAGCCTGGAATCAAAAAGGAAAAGTGACTCTACCTTTGATTAATGGTGCAACCGAGCAAGGCAGGCTGGTTTTGGCAAGATCCATTGTTTGCTATCTAACTATGCAGATGCATTTAAATCAGGGGAAAACGCATTTCATTCCAAGGATAGTCTTCCTTAGCATATCCAAATAAGCGGTATGTTAGAATCCACCATTTAATTAATTTTATTCCTGTATTATCTTGTGAGCTTTCCTTAAAGATGTTGTTAAACTCCGCCCACACTGATCTTTAGACCTAATGATACATCACATATGCAGTCCTAGATATCTATTTTGATGTGCGATGCAGTTCATATTGGGTTTTATTGAATAAGCGTTGGTAGCTTTTTGGGCATTTTCAGGGGGTTGCTATATCAGAGTGCTACCACTAGAGGTATATAATGCCCAGGAACTACATTTTTTCTCCCCCCTATATAGAACACTGCATTTTTGGGGGGTGTAAATTTAAAAATATATTTTAAAAAATCATATTTTTCTTATTTTAAATATTTTTGTGCTCCATGTTTTCTGTTCAGTGACAATATTTAGAACCAGAAGGACATTTTCACATAACAGGAAAATTAAAAAATGCTTCTCTGATCTTAAAAGAAGTCGATGTGGAAGCATTCCATATCACTGAGCCACGATTCTATCAGTTCTCTGCCCATGGAGATTCAGTTATTTTAACGAGGGAGACTGTCTCCCAGACGGCCTGCCCCTTTCGGTGTTCGCTCGTTGACTCTGTGCTTTGGGATCTTCGGTTATTGATGAGCTACCCTTACATCTCCTTTGCCTTGGAATCTGTGTGCACTTGTGAGCCATGGGCAACTTTCAATCTTAACCCCCAAATGAGTTTTATTTTGAAAGTATTATTTGTGTTTGTCTTTTAAAAAGGTAAGTATAATTCATACAAAATGCTATACTGAAAGGACTCTCCTGACATACAGCTCTCTGCTTGCTTATGAACAGAATTCACGAGTCATACAGGGAATACCCAGCATCTCCCCTTTCTATTGTGGTTCCTTCTATCTCAGGCAGAAACCCACTTCTTACCGGGTTCTCGTGGTTTTGTGCTTAAAGTTCTTTCTCAGTATTGAAGAGTGCAGTGTGGGTAATGCTTTGTGATGCTTCTGATGGGAAACCTTGTACATTTTAAAAATGTGTGGGTGTTATTTTTTTTTAAACTGGGGAAAGAGGAGGTTTTTCTCCTAATTAAATACATATATTTTAAAATTCCCTTTAAAAAAATTAAAAAGCAGCTGCCCCAGTAGCTTATGGGACAAACTAGAGTTGATTGCTACGGGCTAACAAGCATTCCCTTCTCTCTTCTTGGGTTTCAGTGGCTATTCGGTGGCCCTTCTCCGTCAATAGGGCTGTCCCCCTCTTCCACTGTGGAGCTGGTGCCCATCTTCCCACATGTCTGCCCATCTGCTCTCCCCCCTCCTGTTGGGAAAGGTTGGATAGACAAACGGATACCCAATTGTAAGGTAAAAATGCAAATAGTTTCATTGGATAAGTGGGAGTCAGCTATGAAGTCGTTGGGTATTTCCATAACAACAGAAAACAGTGTGTTTTCTCTTTGCTAATTGCACTAGACTGACCTTCTAGGTCTAAAGAGGAATCTTTTCAGAATAAGATCAGTCTGTTAAA
>NW_005370286.1:958253-975691 GCF_000412655.1 Myotis brandtii | reverse complement strand
GATTGGGCGGTGGGGGGGGGGGCGGCAGGGATGGTATTTTGTTTTAGCTTGATATATTTGGATTCCATAGCACAATACAGAATTTTCCATTGTGAATCAGAATCTACTCTTGACAATGTTCAGTTTTCAAACCTGTAACAATGGGTCAACAGATGGCCTCAAACATGATATAATTCAAGTATAAATTTTAAAAGCAAGCTTTTCTTGCAATGATTGCTTTAAGTATTCCTCCTTCTGGTGGTCTATTTTGGCGTTTGAATTCAAATGTACTAATTACACTTTGTTTGAAAACTAAAAAAAGAAAAGAAAAATTATGTGGTGACTTGTCTATGCCACACAACGGACCTCCTTGCGACGGTTCTTTAGTCTGTAAACGGGCTGCTGTGCTGAATTAATCAAGTCAATAGTTGAAGACCAGCGCAGACCATGGTAACTTCATGGTGACTGTTATTGGAGCCCTGTGGATCTTTAGGTTGGAGAAGGATGCTTTTATAGAGTCCTCACTTATAGACTCTCCAATATTTGATCAATGTAAGACAAGACAAATATTTTACAGTAGCCTTTAGTCTTTCTCATGTGCATGGTCTGAAATGTTACACTTGCTTTCTTTTTTGGACAGATCTTTTTAAATAATTCCTTTGCTCTGGACTCAACGTGGATATATCCCGAGGAATCAAGATTGTTCCATGGGTATGAAAAGCCTCATTTATTGGCAAATCAAGTAGCTGTGTCTCTGTCCAGGCCAGCGCCTGCCTCCAGGCCTCTTCCCACAGTGGTGTTAGCACCTCAGCCTATACCAGGTTGGTGTCCAAATAGCCGCGCCAGTGTGCTTTCCCCCCCTTTTCGTTCTAGCCACAAGTGAGTGAGTTCTAGGTCTGAACACTGCTTTTGTCATTTTAATGAAACAATTCTTTCAGTAACATGTCATTTCTTCCCATTGGCACGATTCCTTTTGATAAAGAAATGGAGTTTGGGGTAACTTCACTGTGTTTGGGGGGCATGGAATTGGATTTAAGATGAAGAGATGGCAGAAGGGATTTTCCAGGAGCATATTTTTGGTGCCTTATTTTTAGAATTGGACCACAGCTTCTGCTGGTCGCTCTTCACAGGGGCACCAAATGATCAGGACACTCATTACGAAATGTTTCTTGTGTGGGGTGAGGTGCACGCGTCAAAGCTGCCTGGTCTGCAGGACATGCGAGGTTCCTGTGGCCTCCCCTTGCGGGTGATGTTGGGCATGGTCTATTTGGAAGATGGGTTTTGTTCTGTCTTTGGAGTCTTAGTGACCTGAAAGAACATTTGTCTGGGAATAAACTCCCTTGAAATAATCCCCGCATGAAAGATCGTATAATAAACCCATATAGTAACAGGAGAGTAAAATCGTCTTATGAATTTTTAAATTGATTTTTAAAATCACCTTAACATACGATCATATTATAAAAGCAAATGTTGCCCGTGCCAAAATTACCTTGCAACACCTTCCATTATGGAATATTTTATGACTTCAGAATTACATTAGCTTCCTGTAATTTCCTACCTACCACGCTTGTCTCAACGGGTGTCTCTGAAATTTAGTAATAAGGACATGCCCTGTGGCTAATGTGATGGTCGAGGAGATGGATCTGTGTGCGTCTCTGTTTGCCTACCTTACTATTCTAATTTGCTATGGATCTTGTTTAGTAATAAGTCACGAAGAACAATTCCATTACTTGGTTGTTTTTTTTCATGGGTCTTAATGATTCTTGACTGAAACTCGCCTTCTCTCCTTGCCTTGTAAGTAGGCATTACCATGTTATTAAAATCCGCATGAGCAACATCCATACGTGCATTTACAAACATTTTTCACTGAGATGATTATGTTTCCTATTTCATGTAATGATGATGAAAGGCGGTTAGGCTGCATGTGTTAACACAAGGATTTGTGGCTGCAGCTGGCTCTTTTGGTATATGTAAGAAAAATGTTTTCGTTTCCTAACGCATCAGCAATAGCTGTCACCCAAATAATTAGAAATGAAGTTTAAAAATAGATAAGTTAGTTAAACTAGTTAGGCAAAATCTTTGCGGGAAGCTTTCCACCTCTCAGCTCATCCTTGAGTATCATAGACATTTTGCAGTGTACCTTAATCCTCTTCCTAGAACACTCATACTATGAACACACTAAATATCTCTTTAGTTGAAGAAGCTGTCGATGTAAGAAACGTCCAAACCTGTAGAGAATTTTTAATAAGAGTTTATTTGAGCGAAACTGATGACAGCTGCTGGGAAGCAAGATCTCAAACACTCCTGAGGTAATCGTTTTGCAGCTTCTTTTATGCATTTGAAATTAAGGAGGGAACCCAGGGAAGATTAGAGAAAGCAAGGCGGGGATCGGATTACAGAATAGTTAATAAGATTATGTACTCTTTTGAGGGCGGTAATTACTTTTGTTATTTCGAAGGTGTACTAAGGTAGATGCACAAGAACAATGAACAGGGCTGGCTTAAAACCTTTCACTAAAGAAGAGGGCAGAGGGGGGATAAATGATGGCGGAAAGAGATTTGACTTTGGGTGATGAGTGCACAATGCAGTGGGCAGATGATGTGTTATTGAGTTGTATACTTGAAACCTGTAGGGTTTTATTAACTAATGTCACCCCAAGACATTTAATAAAAAAGAAAAAAGAAGTTAGAGGCCTACAGTGTTACTGCCCACCACGACCTACCCAGTTAGGAATTTATGGTCAGATCACTGTGTGAGGATATTTTCTGTAGAACCCCTTTATCTTTCACAATTCCCCCTTTCGATTATAAATCAATCTGAAGGATGCATTGATGGCCAACCTTAAGTTGGACAAGGTTGTCTCACAGGGCTAGGAAGGCTCAGTTCTAGGAAGTCTCAGTATTAATGTTGTCTTGTTGAAATGGTGGACCATTGCGGGTGGGGCAATGCTATAACCATGAGCTGTGAGGCTGAACTTTTCCCCAAAAGGGAAGGGCAGGTAAACGGAAGGCCTTTGGGTCCTATGGCTTTCACTCTGAAGACCATTGGATCATTTCTGTCCTGTGAACTGTCATGATTTGAGTTTTGTCTTCTGTCTCATTTTTTTCCTGTATTTGGTACCTTGTATGACATTTATATAAGCCATGAAAGAGAGTATTAAGTTATTTTATACATGTTCAGTCATCAGGAACAGTTGAACTCTAATGAAAAACCTCCAAAACAAGTATAACTATTATTAGGACTAATGTTCTTAGCAAACTGGTAAAGATAATCAATTGTTTTCTGTGTTAAACATCAATCTGTAGGTATACAGGCCTTGTCGATGTCTTGGGACAGCTGTCTAACTCTGACGTTGGCAGCTTTTCGTCCTCAAGGAGTCTTGGATGGCTGTTGTAGGCGGAGGCGCGCAGCAGAGACAAGGCTAGATATTCATTCGCAGTTAGGCACCTGATAAGCCCCTTCCAATGAAGTTGCAGAGTGTCTTTCATATTTGTCCTTCCCAATAAACAAAATCTCCAGGTAGCAATCAGTGAACTCTAAGTCTGTGTCTCCTGGGAGTTCACTGTGAAAGGAAGTGGCTACCCATTTGACATTTTCTTGAAGTGACTTTATCAAACCTTGATAATAGCTAAGATGGCTCCTTTGAATAATGCCAACTCATAAGTTACTTCACCCAAGTCCATCTTAAAAGAAAATGGGGTTTGCCAGCGAGCCTGGGAAGGACCAAGCAGCTATTTTGGGTTTCCAATAACCCTGACTATTCATTTAATTGACAACTATTATTCACCCATACAACATACCCTGGTAGTTTTCTATCACTTATTGTACTATGATTTCCATGTAATTTAACATAAAAACAAAACTTGGAGGTATTCCAGGGGCTCTTCTAGCTGCAAAGTTATTCCTACACATATTGAGATTTTAACCCTTAAAATCTCAATGGCCAATGAAAACTAAGAAGTAAATAACTAGCATTCTTTAGCTTGGCAAATTTGTGAAGATATTTTATAACCTCTAGAAGCATATTCCATTGACATCAGAGTCAGTTATTGACATGGACTTATTTTTATAAACTCGGGTAAAATATAAATATTTTATTAACGATTCAAAAGACATGTCTGTTCTTGAACCAACAAATTTAAAATAGCTTTTATTTAGTAAGGATCAATCTAAAGTTGTGAAGTTGAAAAGCATTTGAGTTAGTTTCTATATTTCTGAGAATTTTAGAATACCCAATTCTTACCAGTGCTGGCCTTCCCATTAATTTTAACAATAGCAGCAGAAGTTGAAAATTACCTTACATTTACAACATGCATACGTAGGCACATACAGACAAACAAACAGAAACATATATTTTATCCATGAGAAAAACTAACATTAGTTTATGAAAGAACAGTTGGATCCACTTTTTGTATTGGAGGCATTTACAACTTATATCTTTCCTTGACAAGTCAAGTTCCAAATGATCATCCCCTTTTAACATAAGGACAGCCATTTTTAATACCTCAAAGAATTGGGTTGACACCTAACAACATCATTGGTCGATCTATTCATCTAAATCTTTCTTTTAACGCTTCGAGAGACCAATTAAATATGTTTTCCTAATTTTATAGTTTTTTATGGTGCGTACAAAAAGATTAATCTAGAAGTCACTTTAGAATTAATGGAAGGTTGACTGTCATGGGGCTTGTTGGCCTTGAAGGCATGATTTCCCATGTTAATTTTAGTGTGTGTGTGTTTTTTGAGATCCATAGAGTCTGAACAGACTTCTAGGGAAACCAGCCTTTATGTGCATGTCTCCACATGAACCAGATGTGGTGGGTATCCCTATAGGATTGCCTCACCCCCCAGAGAGCAACCAGGAATACCCAGGGTGAGGGAGAGCTTCCTGGACTCCACCAGAACCATGATGTTTTCCAAGGATGGGAACCCTCTTTCAAGGGGAACATCCTTTCATGATTTAAAAAAACAAATTGGGTCTGAAAGAAACATACACACCTCAACATAATGAAGGCCATAGATGACAAATGCACAGATGACATCATACTCAATGGTGAAGGGTTGAAAGCGTTTCCCCTAAAATCAGGAACAAGACACGATGCCCACGCTCAACTCCTAGTCAGCATAGTATTGGAAGTCCTAGGTAACGCAGTCAGGCAAAAATGAAAGACAGCCAATCAGAAAGGAAGAAGTGGAGTTGTCTTTATTTGCAGATGACATGATCTTATATATAGAAAATCCTAGAGATGACACCGAAATGTGGTTGGAACTAGTCAACAAATTCAATAAAGTTGCAGGATACAGAATCAGTGTTCGGAAATCAGTTGAGTTTCTATACAGTAACAATGAAATACCTGAAAAAGAAACCACACCCATTCACAATAGCATCAAGAACAAGAAAATACTCAGGAATATATTTAACCAAGGAAGGAAAAGATCCAAGCAATGAAAACTACAAGATTTTGACAAAAGAAATTGAAGAAAACACAAACAAATGGAAAAGTATCCTGTGCTCATGAGTCAGAAGAATTAATATTAAAACGTCCATTCTACCCAAAGCCATCTATAGATTCAATGCAATTCCTGTAAAAATTCCAGTGGCATTTTTCACAGAAATAGAAACAAGAATCCTAAAATATTTATGGAACCATAAATGACCCTGAGGAGCCAAAGCAATTCTGAGAAGTAACTAAGCCAGAGGCATCACACTTCCTTATTCAAACTGTAATGCAAAGCTATAGTAATCAAAACAGCATGGTACTGGAATAAAAATAGACACATAGACCAATGGAAAAGAATATAGAGAGCCTAGAAGTAAATTCCTGTATACACAGTCAACTAATATTTGACAAGGGAGCCAAAAGCACTTAATGAGGAAAGGATAGTTTCTTTAATAATGATGTTGGGAAAACTGGATAACCACATGCAGAAAAATGAAATTAGACCCCTATCTTACACCGCTTATAAAAATTAACTTGAAATGAATGAAAGACTTAATCATAAGACCTGAAATCATCAAACTGCTAGAAGAAAACATAAAGAAAATCTCCTTGACACTGGTCTTGGCAACAATTCCTGGATACAGCACCAAAAACATAGGCAACAATAGCAAAAACGAACACGTGGGACTGCATCAAATTAAAAATCTTCTGCACAGCAAAGGAAACAATCAAGAAAATGAAAAGCAACTAGGAAATTGGAGAAAATATTTTTAAATCATATATTTGATAAGGGGCTATTATCCTATATAATAAAAGCCTAATATGCAAATCGACCGAACAGCAGAACGACCAAGTGGTGGGGTCCGGAGCTGGTGAGTGGGCGGTGCCAGGCCAGCCAAGGTGGGTGCCAGCGGGCAGAGGGAGGGGACAGTGATTGGGGGTGGTGGTGGAAACCGGTGGTGGAGGAGGGGTGATCAGAGGGGTTGTCCCTGGATCATCCCGCGGGTCACCTCCCACAGAGGTGCAGGCCTAAGCTGTCAGTTGGACCTCCCCCAAGGGCTCCTGGTCTGCGAGAGGGCGCAGGCCGGTCTGAGGGACCCCCTCCCCCCAAGTGCACGAATTTTTGTGCACCGGGCCTCTAGTTCAAAAATATAAAGGACTCCTACAACTCAATAACAACCCCCTCAAACAAACAAAATAAACAGTCTGATTAGAAATTGGGCAGAAAAACAAAACAGATATTTGTCCAAAGAAGACATACAGATGGCCAACAGGTACAAGAAAAGATTCTCCATTATCACTAGTCATCAAGGCAATGCAAATCAAAGCCACAATGAGATATCACCTCACACCTGCTTGGATAACTATTATAAAAAAGATAAGTGATAACAAGAAGTTGGTGAGGATGTGGAGAAAAGGGAACCCTTGGGCATGACGGCTGGGGAAGTACATTGGTTCAGTCATTATGGAAAACAGCATAGAGGTCTAAAAAATTAACAATAGAATCACCATATGATTCAGTGATACCACTTCTGGGCATGTATAGAAAGGAAATGAAAGCAGGATATCGAAGAGGTACCTGCATTTCCATGTTCATTACAGCATTGTTCACAGTAGCCAAGATGTGGGAGACAACCTAAATATTCATCTGTAAATGAATGGATAAAGAAGATATAATATATGTAATACAATTGGATATTATTCAGCCATGAGATAGGAAGAAGTCCTACCCTTTGGGACAACATGGATGGACCTTGAGGGTGTAATACTAAATGAGAAAAGCCAGGCACAGAAAGACTAATACCGGGAGATCTCACTTATATGTGGAATCTAAAAAAGCCAAATCTAAAAAAGCAGAGACCAGACTGGTGGTTGCCAGGGCTGGGAGAAGCGGACGTGGGTAGATGTTGGTCAAAGGTACAGACTTGCTGTTGGAAGACGAATACGTTCTGGAGCACTAACGCACAGCCCGTGATTATAGTCAACAAGACGGAATCACCTACAACAAAGCTGCCCAGAGACTAGACCTCAAACGCTCTCACAAAAACAAACCAAACACCTCCAAAAAACAAGACAATTCTCAAATCAGCAAGCTAAGCTTCCATCTTAAGAAACTAGAAAAGGGAGAGCTAACCTGTGAGACGCCGAAGGGAGGAAATAGTGAAGATAAGAGCAGGAATCAAAGAGCCTAAAACTAGAAAAATAGAAAGAAAATCAATGACACCAAAAGTTCTATTTTTTTTTTTTAACAATGATCAATACAGTCAAACCCCCCTGGCTACAGAGTATAAGAAAAAAGAGAGACAACACAGATTGCTGAAGTCATGATGAGCAAAAGGCATCACTATAGATTTAGTACTAGAAATTTAATAGGAAAACCATATAGAGTACTACATGACAATGAATTTAACAGCCTGGAAGAAACAGGCGAATTCTTTGTAAGTCACCCCTACCTGTGCTTACTCAAGAAGAAACAGAAAGCATGGATAGCACGAAAGCACTGAGCCAATTCTGTTCTTCCAACAGTGAACACCAGGCCCTGACAGCCCCACTGCAGCCCTACCCAATGTTTAAGGAGGAAAGAAGACCAAGTTTAAGTAAACTGCTTCAGAAAATAAGAGCAAGAATAACATTTCGCAAGTTATTATTTTTTTTTAGGTCAGCATCCCTCTGATAGGAAAACCAAATAGATATTACCAAAAAGACAATTACAGGCCAATATGCTTCATAAACATAAGTGCAAAAAAAATCCTCAACATAATATTAGTAATGTATACAACTCACAGCGCACCGCGAGCCAGTGGGGCTTTTTCTAGGAATGCGATGCTGGCCCAGCACTAGAAAATCAATGTCATTTACTTCACAGAAACAATGAAGAAGAAAAACAGCAGGATCGTTTCAACAGATGCGGAAAATACATTTGTCAAACTCAAAATCTATTCAGATATTTTAAAAAAACCAAACAAACCTCTAATTCAACTCAGTATTAAAGGGGACGTCATCAGACTGACAAAGAACATCTATGAAAGACCCATAGCTGCAGTCATATTTCATACCGAATGCGTGATGTTTTCTGAGATGGAGAACAGGACGAGGATTTGTGCGCTCAGCACTCCTATGCAAGCCTGTACTGGAAGGCCTACCCAGTGCAATAAGGAACAAGAAAAAAAAAAAAAGAAGAATGAGGAGCATGCATACAGATTGGGGAGGAAGAAACGAAACTGTCTCTATGTGCAGACAAAACGAGGCATGTAGACCACCCCTAAGAGTCTATTGAGAGTGGCTAGTGCCAACAGGTTGTTTATCAAGGTTGCAGGATACAAGGTCAATGTGAAAATTCAATTGCAGTCCTGTATTGCTGCTGATGAACAATTGGAAATTAAAATAAAATAGTAGTACATTAAAGCACCCAAAACATGAAATGTTTACAGATAAAGCTAACAAAATAGGTACCCAGAAAACTAGAAAAAATTGATTAGAGAAATCAGACATTAATACATGGAGGGATATTTTGTGTTAATGGGCTGGAAGACTCAATAACGTTAAGATGTCAATGCCTTCCAGGTTGACCTATATGTTCCATGTAATCCTAAATAAAACCCCAGTTTCTTAGTGGCTTGCAAGCTAATTCTATAATTGGTATAGGAAGCCTCAGGAAGGAGAGTAGCCACAACAGTTTTGAGAAAGAAAACTAAACGTGGAGGAAGCATAAATAAGTGATTTGAATGCTTGTGATAGAGCTATAAGAATGCGCGCCTTGTGGAATTGGCAAAAGGATAAGACCAAAGATCAATAGGAATAGTAATAGACCTTCCAGAAATAGGCACACACATACGTGGTCAATTGATTTTTGACAAAGGCATAAGGGCGATTCAATAGAGAAAAGCTTGACTTTCCATAAATGGTTTGGGGACTGGTCTTTAAAACAAAAAAACAAACCTTGACCAATACCTTGTATCATATACAAAAATTAACTCACAGTAGATGATAGGTGTGATTATAAAACCCCAAACCCTAGAACTTCTGGGGGAAAAAAACAAACAACCCACACACATAAAAGAGAAATTTGTGATCTTGAATTAGGCAAAGGTTTCTGAGATATGACACCAAAAGCATGAGCCATAAAAGAAAACGCATGGATGGACTAGATTTCATCCATGTGAAATGCTGCCGCTCTTTGAAAGTACTTGAATCGCATGAAAAGAAAAGCCAAATACTAAGAGAAAATACTTGCAAAGCATATACCTAATAAATAATTGATATCCAGAATACACAAAGAACTCTCACAAGTCAAGAACAAGAAAACAAACAACCCAACAAAATGGGCAAAATGTGTTACCAGACGCGTCGCCAACAAAGACGTGTGGACGACAAATGAGTGCAAAGATGCTCGCTGACCTCCTCAGGGCCAGGCACCCTGAGTCCGCCGTGAGGGCCCACACACCTCTCAGAGGGGCTGTAACCTCAGCACGCAGGAAGCGGCCGGCCCTTTCAGAACCTGCTGGTGGTAATGCAGTCACTTTGGGGTGAGTGTGGGCGTCTCTCACACATACCCACATCCGATACCCAGTAATCTCATGCCTACACAGTCACCCAAGAAAAACAGATATGCCCACCCAGACACCTGTGCCCAACGGCTTACGGAGGCTTTGCCTGTAAGCAGCAAGACCCGGGAACAGTGTAAATGTCCGTCACTTGGTGAGTGATGGACGATGACGGAGATACCGAGGCACGGCTTCTGGTACAAGCAGCCAGCGGTTGGACCCCGAAGCCGTGATGCTAGGTGAAACGATCCAGAAGCAAATATCCGTGTCATACGTGATGCCCTTTTCATGATTTAAGACCAGACACAGATCAGTGGTTTCCAGGGTTAGGGTTTGGAGGAAGGTATTGACGATGGGGGGCTCGCGGGGAGAGGGTTAGGGGTGGTGGACAGGTATCTGACTGTGGTGGTGGTTACATGACTGCTTGTGTTTATTGAAATTCTGAGAACTGTGCACGTGAAAAGAGTAACTAGCTGAACGCAAATTTTACGCGAGTGCACCCAACATTTGCTTTTTTAAAGAAAGAGACTTAAGAGACATACCCAGTGCTATGTGTGAAGTTTATCTGACCCTGGTTTGAAAGAAAAAGATGGGAAGACAGCTGGGGAAATCCAGACACTATGTCTTGAATAATATTAAAGAATTATGTTAATCTTATCAATCTGTAGGTGTGACAGGTGTTCTGTGCTTACGCTTTTTAAAAGAACTCTTATACTTTAGAGTCGACTACTGCAACGTGAGGATAAGCTCAATCCACGCCGCGTGTGCTTGGATCCAGGCGTGTGGCCGGGGGACACGCGTGTAATGAGGAAACATGCCCAGCTGGTGACCGTGGACGGTGGTGACGCGATCATGGGGCTCATGGTGCTATTCTCCACTATGTTATTGCTGGAAGTTTCTATAATAGCAAGAGAAAAAAAATAACGCCATGAAGCACACTTCAAAAGAAATGACAGAGTGATAGTGGGGATCTCACCTGCCTGCCACAGTGCAGGGAAAGTGAAAATTAAAGATGAGCCCTAAAGAGACACCCGGCAGCCTTGAAGTTACAAGACTACCGGAAATAAAGGAACGAAACAAGTCAAGATGAGAAAACTAGACCTTTTATGTAAGAAGCAAACACGATGTGTGCCTATTAGGAGTGATGAGTTGTGGGCAGTGGTACTACCGAGCGAATCCAAAGCTCGAAATGATGATGATGATGATGATGTGAACTATGGAAGTGTGGGGACCAGTGTAAATTCACTTTCAAATCAAGGCAATAGAAAGTTAGAGAAAACTAAGGAAAACCCGAGGAAGCAAATGATAAGAATAAAGGCAAACATTTATAGTTTTAAACACAAAAATAAATTCAATTGATTAAAAATGCTGTCCTCACTGATGGTTATAAAAACAGAAATACATTAACTGGAGACATCTTTTCTCAGTATTAGTCATTTTTAAATGATTAGGTTAGCTATTTCCTGGGAGGTGCTCAACTTGGATCAAGATGGACACCTGCATAAATGCCCGCAGGACTCCTGCCTCCTCTGACCAGACTTCTGCTCGGAGACCTCCTTCTCCCCTGCCCCTTAGCCTGACCCTTCTCAAGTTTCACCAGTAAAGTCTCCCAAACTCCAAGGAGAACCCTTTAATAACAATAGTTTGTTCAGAACATAGAAAATTGGTGACATGCTAATATAGATTATAGAAATTATTGACCCATTTTTAAAAATATATTTTATTGATTTTTTACAGAGAGGAAGGGACAGAGATAGAGAGTTAGAAACATCGATGAGAGAGAAACATCGATCAGCTGCCTCCTGCACACTCCCTACTGGGGATGTGCCTGCAACCCAGATACATGCCCTTGACCGGAATCGAACCTGGGACCTTTCAGTCCGCAGGCCGACGCTCTATCCACTGAGCCAAACCGGTTTTGGCTATTGACCCATTTTACCAATGTTTTTAGAAAATAGAAAACAAACAGAAACAAGTAAACTATATGGTCAGATTTCAGTTGTAAGGGGAGCTGTAACAATCCTAAAAGTATTATTGAAAATGTAACAGTCTGGTAACGACAGCACCTGCCAGGACTCAGTGGAGCGTTGCAGAAATTGTATAAAAATAAGAAAAGCATGGCAATGACATCATATATGTGTGTTTAATAAGAAAAAATATGTTCTTTCATTAGGCTACTAGAGACCCAGTGCACGAAATTCATGCACTGGGCGGGGGGGGGGGGCAGGGCCCTCAACCCAGCCTGCACCCTCTCACAGTCCAGGAGCCCTTGCAGGTTGTCTGACTGACGGCTTAGGCCTGCTCCTGTTAGACACCCGCCGTCAGTTGGACATCCTTAGCGCTGTCACGGAGGTGGGAGAGGCTCCCACCACCACCGCTGCGCTCGCCAGACGTGAACCTGGCTTCTGGCTGAGCGGCGCTCCCCCCCCCCCCCCCCCCCCCCCGTGGGAGCGCATTGACCACCAGGGGGCAGCTCCTGCATTGAATGTCTGCTCCCTGGTGGTCAGTGTGCATCACAGCAACCCTCGTTCTGCCGTTCGGTCAGTTTACATATTAGCCTTTTATTATATTGAATAGGAAGATATATTACGTGATAAAATGTAATAGCCATTTAGAAAAATCAGAAAACTATAAGACCAAAGTGTAATCTCTCAACATGATACATAAAATGTATCCAAAATCTGCTACATTACATGGCAAACATCATTGGTGTTTCCATGATAATCACTCACTATTTACCTTTTACTTTGATCATTTTTAGCCCATGCAATAGGAAATGAAAGACAAATAGGAAATGCCACTTGAAGTTTATAACTTTTATATTTTGAAAACTCATGACATTCAACTTTATAACTCTCAGAACTTACAGAACAGTTTGGCAAAATGGATGATAAAATACAAATGTACAAAAGACAGCAGATTTTCTGCATGATGACAGTTACTTAGATGTTGCAATGGGGAGGATACCGTCTTCATATGGGATGGACAATCGTAAAGCACCTGGACACAACTGTCAGGGCATGTAGATAGATGGCTCGTAACCTTCACTTATGTATGAACCTTAAACAAAGAAACTAAGAATTTGTGGAGTTATTTTCAACTAGAGAGACTCACTATGGACTTGGGTAGGAAAAATATCAATGTGAGAGATCAATGTGAGAGATCAATGATTTTCAAAGTAAGTTATGGATGTAGTACAATGCTAATTATATTACTTTTTGAAAAAATTTAAAAATCTTGATCATGGAATATACACCTGAGATGAACAAATATAGGGTGGCCCCCAAAAATGTATACACACACTCTGAATAATTAGAAAGGAAATATTTATTAAAACACATTTAATTTTCAAAATTGAGCTGTCAGCTGTTAAAGTGTATACATTTTTTTGGGACACCCTGTGTATATATATATTTTTAAAAATCTGTAAGAGGGATTTAACTTATTTTAAAGTTACATCAGTTTTTAAAATGTGGTACTGATGTACTAATCTACATATAGATTAATGTAATAAGTTTTAAAAGAATTGTTATGGAGGACAATGTTCTAATACCATAATAAAAAAATACACACAAAGAGATGACTCACAGCATTATTATAAATTATTATTTGTAATTATGATTATTATGCAAGATGTGGTTTACTCACAGGTGATTCAGGAAATGCAAATTTAAACCAGCAAATATAATATTCTCCTATTAAATTGGCACAGGTTTTCAAAAACCTTGGCTCTACTCAGTGTTTGCAGTAGAGAACAGTGTTCATTCTTCCACAACTATTAGAAGTAGTGTGTTTTGAGTCATGCGATTGGACTTTCAGATCTTTTAAGATGTTAATATAATTTCACTCCGTGAATCTATGTATATGGCCCGTTACAGAAAGAGCACGTGACAACCTATAATCCCAAGAGGAAAATTAAATCTTCAATGTCCTTGACTAGGTAATTGCCAAGCGAATTGTGAAACATCACGATTTAAAATACCTTCAACTTTTAATAAAATCACATTTGGAAGATTATTTAGACAAAAGCAAATGCTTTTATTTTATTTTAGTAAATGTCTAAAAGCAGGGAACAAACCATTTGAACCGGATGATCCGAATTCTTGGAGCACCAGGCGCACGCTCACACTCATGCGCACACTGACAACACACAGAAGGAGACACAGCAAGATGTTAATCGTGGCTATTTCTGGTTGCTGGTTGCCGGGGTGAGGGGTACTTTTATTTCCAACTCTATAATATCTTTTATTTCCTTTGCTGTTGTTAATCCTCACACAGAGGATATTTTCCCATTGACTTTTAGACAGAGTGGAAGGCAGGGGGAGAGACACACAGAGAGAGAAACATCGATGTGAGAGAGACACAAGGATCGGCTGCCTCCTGATGCGCCCCAGTCAGGGCCAGGGATCAAGCCTGCAACTGAGGTACGTGCCCTTGACCAGAATGGAACCTGGGACCCTTCAGTCTGAGGGCCGGCACTCTATCCACTGAGCCAACCGGAAGGGTTTATTTTCCATACTTAACATGCATGTATTACTTTTATAGTCAGACAAAAGCCATAGGATACATGGAAGTGCTTCTCTCTTCCTCATGCCATTGAAAATGAGGGTGTTTCCTGCTGCTGGGGCTCGTCCACCCGAGACACCCACAGAGGAGATAATGGAGCCGGCCCACCTGTCCCACAAGGGCCCCGCCCTGCGCTGGTGATGCGGGTGTATCTTTAACCACACGTCAGGTCAAGGGCAGCGTCCTTGAAGGATCAGGTGTCCGGAAGAGCCTGGGAAGAGGTCTCTCGCTGCATCCTTGCAAACGTGCCCTGTGGATCCATGGGTTCCAGCAGAGGTGGCAGCACGCAGCTTCCCAGACAGCGAGCGTCCCCACAGAGCGCCCATCCCGAAGACTGTGTGTCCGGGTGCTGGTGATGTGGTGAGAGTCAGAAGTCAAGTGTCACTGAAGCCAGTCAGTCCTGGTCCGGAACCAGCCGGCTCCCCGGAACCCATCCTGTGACATCGCCCTCAAACGGGGCGCCTGGTACCTGGAGATCTGGAGTCATAGGCTGCACAGAGAAGTCTTCGGGAACCCCCAACATTGCTTAGCGCGTTGGGGGAGACACGCTGCTCGTCTGTGATGGAAAAGCAGATATCTTAGCAGAAGATGCAGCTGTGTTTGAGTCTCAGAGCTGCCCGGAGGCCCTCGGGGCCTTTCAGGCTGGTGGGGGTCAGCCTGGGCTCGGCCCTGTGGTCTGTGGATATGTCGGCGCTTAATTCCAGTTCCAGAGAAAACTACGGGGGGATCCCAGAGGCGCCGGACATCGGGCCATCTGGGAGAAGTCAGAAAATGCCGCACATGGAAAACGCTTACTCAGCCTCCCCCAGCAAGTGGCTTAAAATTCTGCTGTGAGAGAAGGATTTTGATGCCAGTCTGCCCGGGTTCAAAACGGTCCTGCCACTTGCCAGCTGTGTGCTAGCTGTGGGCACTTGAGTGCATCACATCAGTGGCATCTTCCGTGCTGGCGGTACCCACCTGCTCTCACAGATAATCCCCACAAGACGCCGCTCCGGACAGGAGGGAGGCGGCTACCTCCCCAAAAGAACCGGGCGAGCAGCTCCCCGGTGATGCCTTATATTTTGTCTGTATCACACGTACCTCAAGGCGCCACTTGTATGAAAATTGGTTGTGTCTCCAGACCCAGTGGTAAATTATTCAGGCATCAACTAAAATTGAGAGACTGCCTAGATAATGAAAAACTTAAATGAGGGTTGTGTTTACCAACACAACTTATATCATTTTAAAAAATGAGGAATTTATGGCTGGTGATCTTTTTCCCCCTCTTGAATTTATGGGTGACATTCCACAACGTAATGAATCAATTCGGCGCAAGGTGACAGTTCTAAGTCACAGATGTGATACAGGTTCTTTATACTAGTGCCGAGATGGGGCCAGGAAATGACAAAGAAGATGTCGGAATTCCATAAAAGCGGACTTAGGAAATTAGGGCTATCGCCTCACTTTCATCTCATTGGAAGTTTCCAGATGTTGGAAAGCAGCAGTCTCTAGAGGAGATACCATGTGAACCACATGTAGAATTTAAAATTTTCTGGTACTCATATTTCAAAAGGTATAACAAGCCAGGCTGCCGTGGCTCAGTGGTTGAGCATTGACCTATAAACCAGGAGGTCACGGTTCGATTCCCGGTCAGGGCACATGCCCAGGTTGCAGGCTTGAATCCCAGTGTGGGGCATGCAGGAGGCAGCCGATCAATGATTCTCTCTCATCATTGATGTCTCTCTCTCTCTCTCTCTCTCTCTCTCTCTCTCTCTCTCTCTCCCCCTTCCTCTCTGAAATCAATAAAAAAAGTATTTTTAAAAAAGACATAACAAAACAGGTGAAATTCATTTTAGTCATTTATTTAGCCCAATATCCAGACCATTGTCACTTCACCATGTCATCAATATGAAATTATTAATGAGACATTTACCCTTTCTTTGGTTTTGCTCTTGAAACCCAGTGTGTGTTACACCCAGAGCACATCCCAGTGCCCTGAGCCACAGGTCAGGGCTCAGTAGCCACATGTGGCCAATCTCTCCCGGGTGGGACAGGGGAGCATGAGAAGCTAAGTTTATCTGTGGGGCTCTCAACAATCTATCTGTGAGTGTATTTTAGAGAAACCGCTCAATCAGGAGTTTAAATTAACATTTCAAAGACATGTACTCAGTGCCCATTCTGTGAGCACATTGAATTCAAACGTGACCTCTCTCTGTCCAAGGTCTTATAAGAGCCCGCCTGCCCCGCCCCCATCCCCGCCCCCTCCATGTTGCTGAGGCCAGTGGAGGTTTCAGTAAGTGAGTGTGCCAGCCACTGGCAGAGGCTCGTGCATAGGGCCCAGGTGGGTGCCAAGGCGAGTCCCCCAGATGCCTGGGTGGCCAGGTGTCTCAGAGGGGAAGGGCCCGCCTGCAGGGCCGGGGGTCAGACACAGTGTCCTGGTGCTGGCCTGGTCCCCGGGCCTGCCTGGAGTTCCTTAACCCTCCCCGGATTGTTGTCTTTGGCAGCAAACAGGTACGCGTGGCTCTCAGGAGGTTCCTCAGGACAAAATGTGCCCACACAGCTCTTTGCAAGTTTGGCCCTGGAGGAGGTAGACGGTGATGATCAACAAAAGGGCAGCGCAGGCCCAGCGTAGAGCTTGGCTTCCGCAGCCACCCGCCAGCTCGCCTCTCCAGGCCGCCGCCGAAGGAAGCACAGGGTTAATCACTGTTTTGCTTAAAACATTGATTTTTTATAAGTAATCCTTATGGGATAGCATCTCTGGCGTATCTCTTAGCTGGCTTAGCAGTTTTCTGATTTTCTCTTTGGCTGGACCCCTCTTATCTCACTGCTATTTACTCAACTCAGGGATTCTCTGCCGCCCTCTGGGGAAAGCGAGTTATGCTAATTATTTATCCTTCGGCACAATTTATTGAGTGCCTGCTCCTCTTCT
>NW_005370286.1:956298-958180 GCF_000412655.1 Myotis brandtii | reverse complement strand
TGGCATCCCAGGGTGCCCTTGCGCCTGGGTGGCTCCGTGGGCAGCTCGTACCTGCGGCGTTTATCTGTTTGCATCGCGCTTCCTGCGGCATCGTCGTCTTTCCGGCCGAGCCTGTGCTGACGGGTGAGCAGAGGTGCTAGGAGATGCCCGACCGTGGCGGGGGCGCAGGAAAACACCAGGCCCCCCGTTTCATCTTGCACACTCAGCAGCGGAAGTTTTTCGGCTCCCGCCTCCCAGCGCGCACTCTGCCCCCCACCAGGTGCCCTGTCTGAGCGCACGGTGCTCCCTGTGCTGGCGGTGGGAGCGAGGTTCTGCTCCTGCACAGGGACCTGTGCTAATGTCAGCACTCCTCGCCCCTGGCCGAGGCCTGGGGCCTCCTCTCAGCTCACCCCTCCCCCCCATTCAGAAAAGAATGTTGTCGCTATTGGTTATTGACTTTCTGTCTCCACTGATAATAGTCAGTCGATTTGGGGAGTGAGTTGGTAACCAAATGAATTCAAAACAAGCCCCAAACTATCTTTCCAGGTGTTTGCTTTTAAACAGACAGATCAGTTTGCTTCCTAATTTTCCTTTTCAGTTGACACATCATTTCTGACAGCAAAATCGTCACCTGGGAATAGAAATGTCCCCACACTTCCATTTACAAAGCAGCTTTTGCCTTAGCATCCGTTCCTTCAGGACACGGCGAGTGTATCCTTCCCGGGTAAACCTCTGTGTGAACAGGAAGTGACGTCATGCCCGGAATCCCTGGGCAGCAGCCCGGGGTCATCGGGTTTGGTGGTTACCGCTGGGCCCCAGCAGCGGACCTGTCCCTGAGCCGGGCAGGCACGTGGGTGAATCCCCGGGGAAACACCTGCGGAGGAAGAGCACCCCTGCGGGAGCCGGAGGGCGAGGCAGGTGGAAGCAGAAGCGTTTGAGTGGGGCTTTCACAACATCGCGGCTTCGGCTGACGCACACGTGCCTCAGTGCTGGTGCGGCTGTGCCGGTCACGGTTGCTTATAATGGACGGCGCCTAGTGTGGTGGGCTGGTTAGGTGGACGCGGCCGGTTTGTGTGGTGGGTCCCTGGCCCGGGAGACGGGGCTCTGACTCGTAGCTGGACCCGGGGAGGCCCTTGGATGAGAAGGGAAGAGTATTTTGTAACACCTCACGATAGGGGCTTCCCGACAACCCATCGAAAGCTGAAACCCACCTTCCGATTCTCAGTCCTCTCTCCCCGCCCCAGTGTCTCCACGGTGCCATCAGCCTTCATATACAGCAAACCAACAAGGAGAGCGTGGCCCGCGTGCGCTCCCCACCGGGCAGGTGTGCTCCTGAAGGCGCGTTTGTGGGCTGCGCTCTGTCCCTGGGAGCTAAACGTGCGCGGCATCAAGCCAGCCCACGAGGCACCGTTGGCCGAAGGGCATGCTGTGCGGGCAGAGGTGGTTTTGTGATCTGCTTTGCTCACTGGGCACATCGCAGCCGTCCCTGCTCACCGAGTGTCCTCCCCACACGGCCGTGCCGGCTGCTGCCGTCTCACTGAGTGGGCGCACGTGCAGCTGTGTGCCTTTCGCTGATATTTCTAGTTTCTTGCTAGAAACCTCTGTCTCAAGGCATCGGGCACGTGGATGAATTACAGGAAGGGAAATGCCAGGTTAAAAGTTGTGAACTGTATTAAGATTTTGTCTTCATTGCACAATTAATTTTATTGTCCTTTGAGAATGATAGCCCAATTTATTGCTAACAGGTATTATGGAATTTTTATTTATTTATTTATATTTTAGATCATACTTTTCTTTTTTTTTAATTTTATTTTTATTGTCTAAAGTTTTACATGTGTCTCCTTTTTCCCTGCTTGAGCCCCCCCCCCCGCCATTCCCACCCCGGGCAAGCCCCCACTGCCCC
>NW_005370286.1:954816-956199 GCF_000412655.1 Myotis brandtii | reverse complement strand
CCGGGCAAGCCCCCACTGCCCCAATGTCTGTGTCCATTGATTATGCTAATATGCATGCATACAAGTCCTTTGGTTGAAAACACATTTCCAGATTGCTTTCCAGAGCTGAGCAAACGAGACTTCCACCATCAATATAAGCTGGTGCCTACAAAGTGCTTCTCAGAAACCAGTTATTCCAGGCACTGAGGGTCCCTTTTTTATTTTATTTTATTTTTTTAAGCTTTACAGAGAAAGCAGAGAAGAAGTTGGCTTTCGCATTCTCCTGTGATGCCGAATAATCCAAGCTGGATCTGTATTTGCAGCCCAACCCCTCACAAGGAGCTGCCAGGCCGAGAGGGGTGGGGCCTCCCCATGGTGGTGGCCAGTTGGGTGGCAGCCACATGCCCAGGGCCCTCTCTGCCCCCAGCACAGCTCCCCTCTCCACCCTCCCACCCCCCATGCTGCTTGTGCTGGTCCCTGGGCCCCCTCAGCTCCTGCTCCCAGCATCACCTCTGACTTTGCACGGCCCTGCATCCCGGCCCCTTCTCTGAGGAGCTGGTGACGGTCTGTGTGGCGGCTCGCGACCATCGCAGAGCTGTGTGCTCTGTCACCGGGATATCTGAGAACGCATCCCTTTGTCTCTGGGGCAGTGGCACAGTGTCCACTCCCAAGAAAGGGGGCTGGCCCACTCTTGTGTGTGTTGCATCATGAAATGGCATCTGTCTCCCGTGGTCCTCCCCGCCCCTGCCGCAGCCATGGTCTCCGTGGACGCTGAGGGACTTGGGGGCCCGTCCCCCTCCAGCGCGCAGCCCTGCCACTTCCTGACGCTGGCACCCATCAAGATACCCCTGCGGACTGTCCCCTTCCCTGGTAAGCGAGAGCACGGCCTTCAGAGCCTTGAGTCGGTTCCAGAATCCACGGTCAGGAGCACGAGATGGGACCAGCCACCCGCAGGCGCCTGGCTCCCTGGGTCCGTGAGCTGTGGGGCAGCCACCCATCTACACAAAGGGACTCGGGTCCATTCAACAAGGCTGTGTTAAGTCCACCCGGGCATTTTCTGCCACAGGGCAAAGCTCCCGGTTTCTGTTTGAGACATGCCACGGCCCTCGCTAACTCGTTAGGGGAGGGGACACGTAGGGGACAGGGCACGGCACCGAGAAGTTTGAGGTTTTCTTACCAGAACACGAAGGGAAGCAGAGGCAGCGTCCCAGAAGGCAGTCAAGCATCTCAGTCAACACAACCCGGAACGTACACCGTGGGTCTCGTATGGACTCTCGGCGCCTGGGAGTCCTCCTGGCCTTGCACCTGGGCCTGTTCCGAGCACAGGGTTGGGGTCTGCCCACCGCGGCAGGAGCTCTGTGAAGCCCCGGAGCCTGTGGGCGTGCCTGATGGGCCGGGATGGCC
>NW_005370286.1:952577-954637 GCF_000412655.1 Myotis brandtii | reverse complement strand
CTCAGGTGGCTCAGGGGGCGGGCATCCTGGTGTCCTGCGCGGTGCCCGATGCCTGCAGGGGGCTCAGGAGGGAAGTGGGAGGCCGGTCCTGATGGGTGGCGACTCCGTTGTCCACACGTGTTCACAGTGTACGTGGGCGTCTGTGGACTGTGACCATGACGTCATGTGTCCAAGCCGTCCTGTGAATGCACGGTTAGGTCCCTTCCTTACACGTAGCAAAAGCCACGTCTCCTGGGCAAGTGCTCTTTGATTTTAGCTTTCTATGTGATTCCATAAGACAAACGGAAATTCTGCAGAGTTCTAATATTAATTGTACCCTGGAGATAATGCTAGAATTCTTTTTAAAAAATATATGTTTTTATTGATTTCAGAGAGGAAGGGAGAAGGAGAGAGAGATAGAAACATCAATGATGAGAGAGAATCATTGATCGGCTGCCTTCTGCACGCCCCCTACTGGGGATCGAGCCCACAACCCAGGCATGTGCCCTGACTGGGAATCGAATCATGACCACCTGGTTCTAGGTCGATGCTCACCCACTGAGCCACACCGACTGGGCTACAATACTAATTCTAGTACTAGTATCATTAATTGCTTGGTTATCAGCAATAACAAATATCACTAGATTGTTACCTGTATGAGTTCTAGGTAGAAAGGGAAATAGCCTCGCTGTCTCCAGTGTGGGGAGTGCTTCTTTGCTCACCTAGTTTCTGGTAACTCTAACGTGGCCTTCTCAACACGGGCCACCGGCTTCCATATTTCTCTCCCGGGTTGATAAGTTAGCTGGTCAGCAGAACACCGTACTTTCCAGAACAAAATCTTACGTCTGTTTCGGCATGTTACTGAGCATGCATTTGGGGTGTGACGGGGAAATGAGTAAACCACAGAGATAATCTCTTGAGTGGAACATAATTTACAGCCGTGTCAAGATTTTGGTTCAGATCCATCAATCCATTGGTGCTTATTAAGGACGACTAAATGTGTTTCTAGGAACTTACTCTTAGAACCGAACACCATGGCACCAGGAGTAGCTTCATTCCTGGTTCTCTCGCGGGATTTATAAAGTAGATGCTCATCAGGCATCTCTCCATGCTGCATTTTGTAAGGCTCTGTAATCACATTTGCCATAATGTGCCTTCGGGAAGAAACCAGACAGGCCTCGGCTTTGTCTCGTAGATAACCGCCCAGACGCTGCCAAAGAGATGGGAGGGGCGGGCTCAGGCGGCTTCTAGAATGGCCTTTACAGTATTGGCCTCGGTCTAGTTCCTGGAAACCTGACTTTACTGAGGAGACACCTGAGTGAAGCTGAAATGCAGGCTGGAGGCTGGGTCTGGACCAAGGACCCCAGCCAGGGGGTGGTCCGGGGCTCCGGGGCCCATCCCCAGCATCAGGGGTGACAGGTGCCCCCAGTGAGGGGGTCTTCAGGCAACGCGACTTCCGATGTGTTTTCCTGGCTCTCTCCTCCTGGCCTCAGTGAGAGGTGTGGGAGTGAGACTGGCCGGGGTCCCCGGTGACCACCTTACACAACGTCCCTTGAGAGCCAGGCTTGAGGGACACGGAGGGACCAAGGGGTGTCTGTCAGGGCTGCTTTGAGCCGTCAGCAGCCCCACAAACGAGGTTCTGTGAGACTGGAGAGCTGACTCTCCTGGTGAACATTCTCCGTGGGGTTCGGGCCGCCTGCTGGGCAATCCCTGCCGCCCTGAACGTAGGAGGCCTGTAGGGGGGGAGGAAGCGAGGACGGCGTTGCTAGCACAGCAGAGCTCATAGACCACGGCCGTGCAGCTCTCTGTGGGATTTGCTCCGCATTCAAGCTGATCTTATAAAAGCAGGTGAACTTTAATGTCGCTGCGATGAGTAATCCTGTTCGCACTTAGACGATCACTCCCATTTTATCAGATGAGCTGTGTAACCGCGGGAGCCCCACACGGCACAGCTTTATGGTTCTCAGCCGGGGTGGGGCTGGGGGTGTTCCCCCGGGGCACATTTGGCAGTGGCTGGGGACATTTGCGGGGAAGGGGGTTGCTATTGGGATGTAATTCTAGTGGGTAGAGACCAGTGGTTC
>NW_005370286.1:939084-952560 GCF_000412655.1 Myotis brandtii | reverse complement strand
CCGTGGTGAAGAGCTACCTGGCCCCAAATGTTAGTGGTGCCTGTCGGGAAACGGCGGTGTGTATTCTAGAATTCCACGTAGACGGTGGGAACCCGTATTGGGGTGTGGACGGTCTGCCCTTGTCGGGAAAGTCAGTGACCCAGTAAGTGAAGGGCTTGGAAGGAAGTAGGCAGGGAGCTGGGAAGGCCAGCCATGTTACGCGAACATTACACGCCTGTAGCGTGACTTAGAGTCCAAAGAGGGTACATGTTGAAAGAACCCATGGCCCGTTCCAGTCTCCCATCAGCGGTGCTTCCTCTGCCCGAGTGGCCGGCACCTGCAGCCAAGTTCGTCCCTGCGGTTGCTCTTCTCAGGGACTGTGCTTTCCTGGTGCCTGCTGGCCTCCTGCTCACCTCAGTCTGTTCACACCTGTCCCCGCCCTAGGCTGTCAGTCATCTGCTGGCGGGCTGCCCCGGGCACCGGGGTCACACTCACGCGTCAGCTCCACGCGTGACTCCACGGCAGCTTCCCCGGCTCCCGTGACCACTCTCCACTTTGTACATCAGCAGGTTGTGTAACCTATTCGACTTCACAGAATTTCCTTTATTTTTTTTTATTCCTCACCGAGCATATGTTTTTATTGGCTGAGAGAGAGGCAAAGAGAGAGAGAGAGAAACATCGATGTGAGAGAGACACATCGATCAGCCAGCTCCTGTACGCACCCAGACCGGGGATAGAACCTGCACCCTGGTGTGTGCCTTGACAGGGGACTGACCCCATGACCTTCCAGTACACGGGACAGTGCTCAACCCACTGAGCACACTGGCCAGGGCCACAGAATTTCGAATGCTCCCTCTCACAGGTCTGCTCCTGTCTGAGGGGAGGTAGCAGGAGGCGGGCACAGCAGGGTTACCTGCAGGTGTGGGCAGTGACGGGGGAGCTGGCCGATGGGGGATGGTGGCAGCGGGCACCTCCTCTCCCTTCTCCTCAAGCAGGTCTCAGTGACACAGCCTTCCTCACTTCTGACCGTTCCCTTAAGCCTTAGCACTTCGGTGCAAGCACAAACACTTTCGGGGTGAAACGTATCTGGCACTCTGTATTTCCTAGTGTGTAAGGAGGAGGTGAAGTTTACCGAGGGAAGAAAGACAGACCTGCGGGAGGGTTTGTTGCAGAGCATGGCCCGCTGTCCCCCTCTCTGGGTGGGTCCTCAGACTCATCATGTTTTTGTTGTTGTTAATCCTCACCCGAGAATATTTTCCCATTGATTTTTAGGGAGAGTGGAAGGGACGGGGAGAGACAGAGAGACAGAAACATCGATGTGAGAGAGACACATTGATTGGCTGCCTCTTGCACACACCCCAACCAGGGCTGGGTTGGAGCCTGCAGCTGAGGCACGTGCCCTTGACCGTAATGGAACCCAAGACCCTTCAGTCTGCAGGCTGATGCTCTACCCCTTGATCCGCTAGGGTCAGACCCGCGTCTTGATTGTCCACAGGCGTCCTGGCCCAGGTGCCAGGTGGGCGCCACCTGCGGAAGGCGATGTCGCCGCGGAGGCGAGCCTCGGGGTAAGAGTGAGGGTGGTTATTTTTAACCCTCTGCCCACCATTTCGTCAGCGTTCAGGAGAGAAAGGGAGGATGTGGGGGGAGTGGCGGCCACCGTGGAGTCATTACCACTCAGCGCAGCACAGCAAGGAGGCAGAGCCATCTGCCCGGGGAGCTGCGTGCCACCTGTCCTCTGCTCCAGGGCGAGTGAGTGGGTGACTGTAACATCCTGTCCCGCCACCGAGCAGCTGGGAGTGACTGTGCTTCCCCCTCTCAGTAACTCACCCACCGAGCCACCGAGCCACCGAGTCAGGAAGTCCCCGTGCCAGGACCCGCGGGCGCAGCCGATCCGTGGCTGTCGCCGCCTCATTGGAGAAACCCGTGGGTGGGCAGCAGGCACCGAACAGCCACAACCTGGGGCTGGCGGACGCAGCCTCTTCCTTTTCTTTTCTTTTTTTAAAAATCCAGGAATTGTTTCCTCCTCCACTGCAATGAAGAATGTCATAATACATATTAACATTTCAGAGAGTCTCGGACAAAAATAGCATCGCAGCACAATTACTTACACTCCAGAGTGTCGGAGGCTCAGCTGGCTTCGGTGGGAGAGACATCTGTGTGTCTAATACAGGGATTGTGCTGCTCTCGGGAGGAAAAATATTGGATTTAAACAACCTGGGGAAAAAGACTTCGTCTAGTTTGTTTCCACAAATGAACTCCTGTTAAGGATGCGAGCTACGCGTGGCCACGCTGGCACTGCCACACTTCTTCGCTCCTCACCTGAGGAGGTGTTTTTGTTGATTTCAGAGAGAGAGAGGAAGGGAGGGAGAGGGAGACGCGTGCACCTTAGGCGTGTGAGGTGCAGAATTTCCTAAACGGGGAGCCCCTGGTTGGAATCCAAAGGGCTTGGCAGGAGGGGAGTCTGCTCTTGCTCACCCACCTCCTCTGCTCATATCTGCCCACCGGGCTCCATCCGTGGTAACTTCCCTTGGAGGGAACTCCGGGCTTGGCATTAGCCATCTCCCCTGTTAGCTTCCATCCGCTGTTGGAAAGGAAATTGGAAACGCATCATGCACGTTAACAGCACGCACGTGCGTGTGCCACGTGGACAGAACGCCAAACAATAGGCCCGAGATGTCCCCCTGAGCCTAAGGAAGGGGCATCTCCCTGGCCTGATGTGGGGAGCCCCAGCTCCTGCGGGCCAGGGACAGTCGCTCCCTGCAGGTGCCATGACCTCGTGCGCCCAGGTGTGTGCGGCTCTAGCAATCGCCGCGGAGCTGCGGCTTTCCTGCGTTTTGCGTCAGTGTAATCAGAGTTCATGCGTTCTTCTGTGATGGCCTTTTTTCTGCTCAAAATGAAGTGTCTTCACAAAGCCATTCCCGCCCGTGCTCCCTGCTGCAAGGCCGTCCCCTTCACGTTGGTGTCGCATTTGTTTGTACCTGTGCCTCCGCCCAGTACCTGGCCCTCCTGAGAACGGTTCATTCCCTGTGAGAGGTGAACCCAGGATGCGACTAAGCAGTGATGGCGAACCTATGACACGCGTGTCAGAGGTGACACGTGCGCGAACTCATTTTTTTGGTTGATTTTTCTTTGTTAAATGGCATTTAAATATATAAAATAAATATCAAAAATATAAGTCTTTGTTTTACTATGGTTGCAAATATCAAAAAATTTCTATATGTGACACGGCACCAGAGTTAAGTTAGGGTTTTTCAAAATGCTGACACGCCGAACTCAAAAGGTTCTCCACCACTGGACTAAGGGGACCTGCAGAAAGAGAATCTGTCACCCCAACTAAACCCGTGTGCCCGTGGGAGCACGCACGTCCGCACATGCGCGCGCTCCCGAGTGTGAGGGTCAGTGCGTGGGCTGGGTGTGTTGTCAGGTGACTTGGGCCATTCGGGGTGCTGGTGACAGGTGCTGTGCTGGGGCGGAGGAGGTCAGAGGGAGGCGGATTGGAGAACCATCGGGAGAAACGTGAGGGCCCAGCCCCGCAGTGGATCAGGATGGACGGCGGGCGGAGTCGGAGAATCAGCGCTGAAACCCGCTGTGGCGTCTGCTGGGGCTCGAGGCCTCGTCTCCACTCATGTTCATCTCTGTCGTCAGATCTGGTGTCATTTCCGGTTGTGAACGCCTGTGTCACATACACCTGGCCTTGTTTCTATACCGAGGGGCTCACCCGGGCGGGTGTCCTGTTGGTGGTGAAGGTCCTTGAGGGGCGAGAAGCGGGTAAACGCAGGCCAGGCCGAGTGGTGCTGCTGCTTGCACACACACGTTTCAAAATGTGGTAATCGTGGGCAAGAACGTGCCGATGTTCTTTCCATGGCTCATGCACAGGCCTCGCTCCCTAGCCCTCACACGCGAGTAGTGGACAGACGTGAGCTCACACGCGAGCCATGCTCACTGGCCTGACAGCTGAGCTTCAGAAACGTGCAACCAGGGGCTTGAAGTAACACTGTGCCCATGGGGCCCAGACCAACCAAAGCACAGGGTGATGCTGACAGGCGGCACCCTCAGTCTGCACACCGCCCGCCATGGGGACTCCACCCCCAGGCCTCCCGCTGGGTCCTGGGCAGCTGTCCTGATGCCCCTCGCAGCCCAAGGAGCACAGCCCCCTTCTCACACTGGAAGGGCCTGGGAATGTCTCACCAATTTTACAACATGTACGCATGCACGGGCGTGCACACACGCATATACATGCACACACACACACGCACGCACACACACTGCATCCCTTCCATCAAGGCCGACCTCAGACTGGCTCTTCGCTACGACACCAGGTTTAACTATTCGGGCCGTTGCCCTTGGAGGCGCGCGTCCTCTGGGCGGGATGGCTGCCGACTTGGAGAGCCGTGATTCTGTGGGGCGAGCACGCACATCAAGGAGGAGGCACCCCCTGCACAGTGAGCTCACAGTGGGCGCTTAGCCGAAGCCAATGTAAACCTCTCGGTGTTTCCCCAATTTATTATTTTAAGCCTATTAGCAAGCTATGATGTTGGCTGTTATTTCCAAAAATAATTAATCAGAGATGAGTCAAAGAATTCCGAGGAGGTTAGGTTTGGCAGGACCGCCTGGCGGATTACACACTGCAATTAGCACGGCTCCCTCAGCCTCCGTCCTTGCGACCCTTTAATTACGTTTCTCCGACACTCTCTCCCGGACGCGGTGGGGTCGCGGTCCCTGCTCCGCACGCTGGTGGCGGTGATGCCCCTGAGAGAGTGTGGGAGGCCGGCCAGTCCTTCCTCAGCGCAGATGTGTTCTGAGAAGTTCAGGTTCTTCCGTGGGGAGGATGGGACTGAAGTCAGGCTCAGGGCCAGGCCTGGGCCCGGGCGTGATTGACAGCAATGCCACCACAGGGTGGCCCCGTCTCTAGGGCGGAGCTTGTTGGTTCCAGATGCCCAAGAACCGGCCCTGGTGGGGTTTCTCTCCACCCCATGCCCACCAGCAGAACCCATCCTGGTCCCTGCAGAACCCGCCTCAGCCTGTGGTCACCCCAGCTCCGCCACGCTGTCGCCCCAAGGCCGGAGTGTCCTTGGGCAGGAAGACAGTGACCCTCCTGTGCTCAGGAGAAGGGAGATGTGCGAGGTTTTGTGATTCCCAGCCTCAGCCCGGGGACAGCGCGGAGACCAGTTCAGCAGCCGAGCGGGCGGGGCGGGGCCACCTGAGCCCCTTAGTTCCTTAGTCGGTGAAGTCACGGAGGGAAAGCATGTTCAGATTGTGACATGATTTTTTAAAAAAAATATGTTTGTATTGACTTTTAGAGAGGAAGGGAGATAGAAACATTAATGATGAGAGAGAAACAGGCTGCCTCCTGCGCACCCCCTACTGGCGATGGAGCCCGGCATGTGCCCTGACTGGGAATTGAACCAGCGACCTCTTGGTTCATGTGTCAACGCTCAACCACTGAGCCACACGACCCGAGGAAGGGAGATAGAAACATCAATGATGAGAGAGAAACAGGCTGCCTCCTGCGCGCCCCCTATTGGCGATGGAGCCTGGCATGTGCCCTGACTGGGAATTGAACCAGCGACCTCTTGGTTCATGGGTCAACGCTCAACCACTGAGCCACACCGACCGGGCGAGATTGTGACATGAATTTAGATGTCATTAATATTAACTAGGTTTCATTAATATTGATAAGTGCTGTTCCATGAGAGTCCCAACCTCAGGACCACGCTTTGGCACCAGAATCCAGTGGACACCTTTACTCGCCTCTCATTGTTAACCCCCAGCAGCTGAGGCCTGGGCTTCCTCCAGGTCCCCTTTTGGTTGTTCCCGACTCTGTGCTCTTGCGTGTCACCAGGATGTTCTTCAGATTCCCCTCTGCACCTTTCCGTTCAGTTCCTCTTCTCTCCCCCCACCCCAGCCCCCGAGGGCCTTCGTTCCTCAAAGCATCCATCTTCCCGAATCATCCCTCCTGCATCCCGGCAGCTGCCATGCGGGCGGCGTCTGCTGGCTGACAGCCACGTCTCGGGATGCGGCGTCTCCACTCCTATCCCAGCCACACTTGCCTGGAGCATCTGCTACCGTAATGTCCCAATAAAAGGAAATTCCAATCTCTTTGATGTTTAAAATTCTCATTTGCCTGCAAACTTGACGGATAGGTTGTCAAGTTTACACAATATGGGCGTGAGTTGTTTTTCTCTTAAGAAATTGCTCTCACCGTCTTCTAAAACCGGGACTCGCGGAGGGAAGGGCGCACTCCAGCCCGTGTGAGCGCACAGGTGTGTTTTCTTTCTGGAAAGACACTATGGCAAGGGCACCAGGTTTATCTTTGATCTACAGTGATGTTCTGATGGTAGCTACACATTTAAAAATACTAATTCTGGGGAGAAGTCTGTGGGCCTTTTCAGTACAAAGATTCATTGTTCTCTACTGCTGGGAAATTCTCTTATTCACACACACACTCAGACGTACACACACATGTGCTGTGAATATAGATTATAGATTGCATTTTATATTGTGCTACACATTATATTATGCATTACAACATGTACCATATAGAGTATAATGTGAATACATGTAGTGTGAGAGAAATTGCATGTAAGAGAGTATGATGTATTCACATGACATTTACATCGATTACACACATATTGTATGTCATCTCCTCCCCCGTGGGGATGCTGTGTTTCTGGGGTCGCAGCAGGAGGCTGTCAGCCATCGTGGATTGTCCCCCCTCGTGTGTTGTTATTTTCTCTCATCTTTTGTGTCTCTGACTTTTCCCCACATCCTGGGAGGCCTCTGGACCTTTGTTTTCGAAGTGTATTGAGTTGGAAGGAGCCCTTTGCCCATGAGCATGCCTGTCTGCCCTCGGTCGCCATCTGCTCTGCCTGTGGCACCTGGGGCATCTGCTCACCTGTGGATGCAGCATTTGTCCTTTTCCTTTTCTCTTCTCTCTCTGACTCATCTGCCCCCCTCCCGGGGCTCCCGGGGATCATCGTAGTCTGTTCTCTGTTGCCGTCCGGCCGGGATGTCGTCCTCCATGTTCTGGGAAGGTTCTTGAAGGCTCTCTTCCTTCTGAAGGAAATCAGGAGCCCAACATCTTTAATTGCACGTCTCCCTGGGAGACGCTGGGTTTTCATATTTGATTCTGAGTTTTATCTGTTATTGTGGCTGCAGCAGATTAAGAAATAGACGGCCTCACAGAAATGGGCAGGAGCAGTGTTGTTACTCACCTTTTCAGATAAGGGTGGATGGTCACCTGTGACAGTCACTACAACCACACAAGTGGTAGTTTTCGAAAAGGGCTTTGCAAAGTGAAACTTGAAACCATATTGACTATATTCTTCTAGTTTTTAAATATATATATATATATATTTTAATTTCAGAGAGGAAAGGAGAGGGAGAAATATATAGAAACATCAGTGGGGAGAGAGAATCATTGATCAGCTCCATCTTGCACGCCCCCTACTGGGGATGGAGCCTGCAACCCGGGCATTTGCTCTGCCTGGGAATCGAACCCTGATCTCCTGGTTTATAGGTCGGCGCTCAACCATTGAGCCATACCAGCCGGGCACCCTGGGAGGGTCTTGACTCTGACCTGAGTCTGGTGTGGCATCTGCAGGTGAGAAGGGACTCAGCCTTGTCATGCAGAAGCTGGGCGTTCAGTCATGTGGCAGGATTTCTGAGCGCCGTCTCTCCCCAGAGTGTGATGTCACGGTCGTCCAGGTCACCCCTAAGCCCCGGGCAGGTGCTGCCTGCTGCCCTGCCCTCTCCTCTGTCCCCGGGCCTCGCTGGGCAGCGCTGGCGCTTTGGCCACATCCCTGCGGAGGGAAGCCGCGGAGTGTTTGCTGACCGGGCCTGATTATCACCCAACTTGTTTGCGCTGTTTGACCACTTGTCCCAATCTGCAAACAGCTTTCTTTCGAGATAACAAATAAATAAACAGATAACAGAGGGACGTGCTCATTGTCCCATATGCCTTTATTCTTAGGAGATAAGATGAATGTTGACATTTAATTCTCATTTTTATTCTGGGCGTCGCATGAACGCCTCCTCGGCGGGTGTGCTATCGGCAGATCTTCGGTTCCCGTATCAGCAAACAGTTTATGGGCTGTTATTTACTTTCTGTGTCCAATAAAGGCTGCATTCAAGCGAAGGCGTGAAATTCCATTTCCTCAGGCAGCTGCAGATATGACGTCGGTGAGAGTGACAGGCTGTGCCCACGCCCCGCACCGGGCCCCACTCCGTCCCGGCTTCCCGGGGTCCGCAGCCGTAGTGGACTGTCCTTGGCGAGCACACTTGGACTGGAAGGGGCTGCCCTTTGGTCACAGCAGATGAATACGTACCGGAGGGGTGTTGCTTTTATATATATATATTTTTTATTGATTTCAGAGAGGAAGGGAGAGGGAGAGAAGGATAGCAACATCAATGATGGGAGAGAGAGTCATTGATCGGCTGCCTCCTGCATGCCCCCCACTGGGGATGGAGCCTGCAACATGGGCATGTGTCCTGACCAGGAATGGAACTGTGACCTCCTGGTTCATAGGTGTCGTGACGCTCAGCCACTGAGCCACGCCAGCCGGGCAAGGGGCATTTGCTTTTAGGTTCCCAGAGTTCAAGACTGCGGCAGGCCCGGAGACCGGGGTGTGCCTGGTGTGTGGTTTGTGCCAGGACACCCTCCTGACCAGGAAGGGTGGCTCCCAGGACTGCGGGGCAGAGGCTCCGGGCACCACGTGCTGAGCCAAAGCTGCAGCCAGGCCTCCCCCCTTCAGCCCAGCCGTCCTGGTGGCCAGAGGGTTGGCCCCTCTGGGGGCAGAACCCTGACGTCATTAATGGTGCTTTGACTTTCAAAACATGAGAGTATTTTGACGAAAATAAAGCAATTTCCTGTACCCTGCTTGAGTTAGGGAAGCCAGAATTAGGGCTTTCGGGGTGAGAGGGTTGCATAAAACACTCTCGCTCCTGAATCAATCAGATTCCTAAAGGAAGAGCCCAGGCAGCAGCAGCCCAGGCTCTTGGCCCCTCTGGGGGGCAGCTGCCAGGGCTGCTTCCTGAGGTTGTGCGGTGGCAGACTTGCAGGGCAAGGCTGAGGATAGAAGGGCGTGAGCCCTCGCCCTGGGGCCGGGGCGGGCCCTCCGCCTGGGGGAGAAGCGCTTTGTGTGGCTGAGCCCCAGTGTGGGCGTGTTCCTAGCAGTTACTCAAGCCGAGAGGGGCAGAGGCTTCCCGTGCCGGGGGAGGTGGTGAGCTCCCACCCTGGCCACACCCTTCCCCAGGCCTGTGTAGATGGGCGGCTTTCCCATCTTGTTAGTGTGGCCCAGGACCTCCATGGAACTGCCCGCACCCACCCCCCGCCATGCTGTATGCTGTACGGCTGTGCGGGTCTCGGCCCTCCGTGGCCTCACTCCGTATAGAGACGCGGCAGACACAGGTTTCCGCTCAGCACGTGGCTCAGCCAAGCACCACGTGGAAGCACTTTTAACGCTCCCTTCATCCCACGGAGATTTACTGCCTGGTGGCCTGGCATCGCACAGAGGGCATTCCGGTCCCTGGCCTTGCCAAGCACATAGTTCTGCAAATAATGTCAACCTCCCTCACCACCTCCCCTCTCCCCCCACACACACCCATCACCACCAGGAGGGTCTGCTTCAGCCATGCCTGAGACATACATCTTTACTGTGGGAAACATTCGCACCGTGTTAAAGTGCTGTGTGAAATGGTGAAGTTTTATGCCAGCCCCTCAAATTACCCATCTTCACCAGGTACAATGCACCTACACACATATTAAATTAGCAGATGCACTAATTTATCTCCCTTTATTTATTCATTGTCTCATTTCAATAAGCATTCCCTAAGCACCTACTGTGTGCAAGGAACTGTTTTTGGTACCTGGCAAACCTTGAGGAACAAAATAAAGATCTCTGTCCTTGAGGGTGTGTACACCTACGGGGAGAAGCAAACCCTAACAGAAGATGGGGCACGCGAGTGAGTGATGTGGGCGGTAGACAGTGATCAGTGGTGGAAAACAGGCCTGGCCAATGACAAAGGACACTCGGAGGCAAAGGGGGCCGTCACGCTGTGCGTAGCGTGAGGGGGCAGGCTCACTGGGAAGAGACCTTTTGGGCAAAGCTGGGAGCAGGTGAGGGATCCCGCTGGGGGGCTGTCTGGGGACGGAACATTCCAGCAGAGGGAACAGCCTGCGTCGGGGTGAGCTTGACATGAGTATGAGCCATGGGGAGGCTGCAGACGGGTGTGGTGGGAGGGGGTTGGGCAGAGGATGGGCAGCGAGGCCACGAGGGATTCACAGGAATGTCTTTTCAGCAAGTGAACTGGGACTTTTGCAGCGTTTCGAGTGAAAATGCGCCAAAGATGTCTTCTGGTTCGAAAGGGCCACTGGCTGCTAAGAACAAGCCTTTGGGGCAAACGATGAAGCAGGTGTCGTGTGTGAGGGGATTTTAAGAACGTCAAGAGAATGAATCAGGCGACGCTATTTGCAGCAGCCCCTGGGGACACACAGATGTCCTCACTTCTCCGCCTCAGACTTTCCTGCTCAGAGTACAGGCTCCTGGCGGCGTCTCCTTCCGAACACAGTGGCCTCTCTCAGGGTCCGCACTCCTGGGGGGTCAGCTCTGACCCCAGGTCCCCTGGGTCAGCCTGTCCTCAGGCTGGGAACCGCTGCGGTCTCAAAACTTGCCCGGAAAATGGTCTCCTTGTGCTCCACGGGTTTCGTGTTTGTTTCCGAGATTTTAACAACTCGGTGCGCTTAAGGCTGGTGATAAATTGCAGAGCTATCGCCGTCATTCGCCAGGCGGTATTAGGAAAGTTAGCGTGTTTTACTACCACGTGGATTTCCAACAGTGTGCGTGACAGGTACACGGTCTCTCAGGTGTGGTGTGGCAGGGAAGGGGGGGGGGGGGGGGGGGGGGAAGGGGGGATGAGCCGGAAATAATCACAACAAAGACACTGGTGATCTGCTTCCAACCATCTTCAAGGAATGAAGTGATTTCTTAAAAGTTTAATGGAAACTAAAATGACAGATTCTCTTTTTAGTGCACTGTATATCCCATCGCTTCAACATTGATGTTTTAATGCGGCTCTAAATGGGTTATAAAATTACATATAAAAACAGCGCTAACAAGGGGAAATATCTGGACAGAAAAAACCAGTGAACTGTAGACAGGAGAGAAAAAAGTCACAGAAAAGACTGAGACATTGGAATGAATACTCTAAATCTTATATGTGTGTATGCATATATGCATATAGAGGTACGTATGTCATACACCCACATATATGAACACTAGCTCTTATTTAAAAAATGCAATGCCATGAAGAAAGGGATCCAGAAAGCAGAAATACATGAGCTAATAAAGGTACAGAATGCGTGTAAGTTTGTGACTAACAAAGAATGCCAATTCTAACAATGAGACCTCAATGGTACTGTGTGACCCCCCCCCCCCAACATTACGTTACATCGTTACCCTGCGGTATAGAGACAGACTCAGGCACTGCTGTCAGCAGGAAGAGCATCTTTCTGAAGACGAGTGTGTATTATTCTCCTCCCACTTTGATGTCCTCCGACCTACCATCCCCTCTAGGGGAGTTCAGTCTTAGGATGCATGCAGTTTACTCCAGGGAGAGCTATTTGTGACACTTAAAACATGAGCAGCGACTTGCCTCTCCTGTGGTACTGGAGGTAAGTTGTTCTGGGAAGTGACTCTTCTGTGTAGCCGGTAGCCTTTTACAAACGCTATTTGTAAAGACTACAGTTTCCCATGAACTGCTGACCACACTCGTGTTTCAGAGGCAGAGAGAGAGAGAGACAAGGAGGGTGAGGAGATGTTCACGAGACGGGCCTGGCTCCCACCTTCTTCTCTGGGAGATGGGCGGGGGGGCGTCTGTGTGGACACCCCTCATCCTTTGCCCAGCCCCCCAGCCACATTCGAGGGCTGGCAGAGCCGCGAGCGGTAGCCAGCCCACCGTGCCCGGGCTTAGGCAGCGAGCTGCACCACATCCCCTAACAAGCTGTCGCCCCACGTGACCGTGGGAGAGCCAGGGATGAATGTTCCCGGGGCATGTTGGCAGTTGGCAGGTGAGGGTGGGACGCATAGCACACGGGTGTGCCATGGGCTGCCAAGACTTTTCTCAAAGATCTTGATATTCTCCGTGAAGGCATTTAGCTTCCTCCCCGATACATCTACTTGGAAAGAAATAAAAAGTCGGGGTGGAGTTCCGAAGGAAGAATGAGCTCCCCGGGCTCTGTCCCTGAGTGTGTGTCGGGCTGGGGAAGTGTGGCCCCAGGTCCAGTCTGGTAACACCCGGGACCCAGGAGTGACACAAGGAGAAGGGACTGGCGGGTCACGGAGCGGCACCTCTTCTGGACGCTGGTCCTCAGGGAACAGTCCAGGTGCGTAGAGCTGGGCTGCTACAGCCGTGCTCGGGGGCGGGCAGGAGAGGTGGTGGCCGGAGCCGGGAGGAGAGAGTCAGAGTCAGGTCTCAGAGACAGACAGACAGAAACGGGCTGGCGGTGGGAGTGACAGGACCCGGAGCCTGAGATACTAATGAGCCGGAAGAAGGGTCTCCAGCCGGCGCTCGATCTGCTGCTGAGCACTGGCGTTAAGGATAATGGTGCCCAATGAAAATGAAAATGTTACACAGAGACCATAAGAGGCCCCCTGTTCTGTGAAAAAATGAGAACGAGGAACGTTCTCCGTCAGAGATCAATATCCGAATGAATGACTGTAATCTCTGTACTAATTACAGTGCACAGCTTGGACTCTGTGCTCTGGTCTGTCACCCATTCATCCAGTCGGCCTCAGTGACCAGGGTAGCCGGACAGCCAGCTTGACTGGCGGCTCACCTGCCGCTGGGCAGGAGGACTGGCTGCGCTGGAGGTCAGTTCGGTGAAGACCACAGGTGTGTGTGACGCAGAGGTTTCCCTGAGTCCCCTCTGAGCTGAGTCGGAGGACCCCAGGAGGTGCTTGCCCGAGGCTGCATTAGGCTGTATGTGTGCTGTGGGGGTTACCCTCCTGCCTGCGCCCAGACAGGAGGGAAGCCGAGGTCGGCCTGGGACCAAGCAAAGCCCGAGGCCGCTGTGTGGGGCTGACTCTGTCCACCTCTGCCAACGCCCCTCGGCCCCCTAAGTGCACCCTGAAATTCCAGTTTGCAGCTGCGAGCCCAGCCCGGGGGAAGGAGGGAGGGGTACCTTTCCCAAGGCCACATGCACAGGCATAGAGATGGCGTCCCCCCTGGGCCAGGCGCTGGGTTTGGCTTCCACCAGCCATGGCATGTCTGGCCCTGGTGGTGATCCAGGAAAGCTCCCTTCCCATGGCCAGTGGCCACACCCACAGGAGGTTCTGGAAGGCAGGCCTTTGAATGGGTGTTGCTTTCTTCTGGGGCCTTGAAGGCAAAGGGCCAGGCCAGTTTGGAGCGTTGCTGTTGTGAGGAGGCCAGTGGCAAGGAACACCCCTGAGAGGGCGGCCAGCCCCTGGGAGAGGGGAGGGCGCATCCCTGCTGCCCGGA
>NW_005370286.1:932929-939028 GCF_000412655.1 Myotis brandtii | reverse complement strand
GGGGTGGGGGTGAGAGCCCCAGTGGGAGAGCCTCCTGCACGCAGGTTTTGCTTCTGTGCTTTTCCTTGAAGCAGGAAAGTCTCCGTTCCTCTGCGTCTCACACAGGCGTTAGAGACAGCGCTTCACTGTCCCTCTTCCCTGGCAAGGTCAGGAGTCGTCTTTTTTTTTTTCTGAATGAAACGGGTTTTGTTGCCTGGCGTTTACACTTATAAACCATCATTAGTTTCGATTACACGTATTTAGCAGGTGGCTCATTTATGCGGAATGCCGCGAGCGTGAGTCTCTGGCTGCGTTTCTGGGCCAACAGCTGTCCCAGCGATGACGTGTCGCCTCCTTGGCTTGTTGGCCCCAGGAGACCGGCGTCGGCTCTCCGGCCGGAAGTCTTCAGTTCTCAGGGCTGAGGTGCAGGGCTGACAGGCCGCCCCTCCTCCGATGGAGGCGGGAGCCTTCCCGTGATGGCAGCTGTGGTCCATGCGTGGGCTGGCATGTCAGAGCGGGCTGAGGGCATGTCAGGGAGCCACTCCTCCGATGGAGGCGGGGGGCCTTCCCGTGATGGCAGCTGTGGTCCATGCGTGGGCTGGCATGTCAGAGCGGGCTGAGGGCATGTCAGGGAGCCGCTCCTCCGATGGAGGCGGGGCCTTCTCCGAACACTGAATTTCGTGCAAAGAAGCCAACACATTTTTCAGGCCCAGGGCCCATTAGAGTGGCACTAATTCACATAAGGACCCAGCGCCGTTCAACACGTAGCCATCGATGTCCAAACTCAAGTGCCGTTTGCGGCTGATGTGGAGGCCCGCGTCGGGGGCGGACGCTCAGGGCCCCGACTCCGCGTCGGTAACTCATTGTTTTGATGGACTGTCGCCTCCGCCGCGCTCGCACTGCACGCGCAGAGAAACGGCCACCTTAATGGCCCGGAACCTGTAGGCTGTGTCATATTTATTGCGTCATATGTTACACGGTGGCGCTCCAGACTGAGCGAGGCGATTCTCTCACGGGTTTGGGTTATGGATGAATATGACTTCTTCCGAGGATTGGGAGGGTTTTGTGTGTTTCCACGTTCTCAGAGGAACAGGGCTTGAGGGCGCGTGCAGCCAGCTCCCAGAGACAGGCCGACACGAGGACACGCGTGGCCACACGGCCTCTCCCTTCAGCCGCAGGTGGCGGTGACAGGAGTTGGGTGACCACACGGGGCTGGTCTGCTGGACCCTGCAAATGTCCCAGAGGCGTGTTGTCCGCAGAAACTCGGCCTCTGCTTCCCGGAGGGTTTGAAGGCGGCAGGACTGCGCATCCAGACCGCCCCCCTGTGCGGGCAGGATGGGTTCCGACGCGTTCGTGCGTTTAGGGGCCCCACAGCCCTGCGGGGGCTCGGCCGGCTCTGAAAAATGCTCCCAAACAAGTTAATTTTGCGAAGAACTCTAATGTGTTTTTAATGAGTCATAATAACAGATGTAATTTTAACCGATGCGTGGCATAGTTTTAAAATGTCTTACTTTCCAATGCTACATCCCTGTTTTAAGCTTTCAGAAATTTCCCATTTGGAGACTCGGGCCACGGTGAGGAGACCCCGTCTCTTGTGGGCTGCCCTCCCCTTTCGGGCGGAGGTAGGCTTCCCGGGATCGTGCGCTGATGCGGGAAGGGTCTGCCGGGCCTTCCTCAGGCACCTCCTGGCAGTTTCAGGAGAAGTCCTTGCTCTATCAGTGTGCCTCCTCCCTGCACGGAGTCCCTTCACACGCTTCCACTCCCCGACGAGCCACAGCGCATTTCATAGACTAAGAGGAGCTTTGGCCCGGCCGGCGTGGCTCAGCGATTGAGCACCGACCTATGAACCGGGAGGTCGCGGTTTGATTCCCGGTCAGGACACATGCCCGGGTTGCAGGCTTGATCCCCAGTGGAGGCCGTGCAGGAGGCAGCCAATTGGTGATTCTCTCTCATCATTGATGTTTCTCTCTCTCTCCTCCTCTCCCTTCCTCTCTGAAATCAATAAAAATATACTTAAATAAAAGGAGCTTTGTGTATAAACTAGACTAGTGTCCCTCAGAAGGGCTAGGGTTCCAGTTGGCCAACAGGACTCTCCCATTCCTTGCCCGGATGTCACAGCTGCAGTCCAAGGAATCCCAAAAGCAGCCTTTTGTGCTTGTAAATGAGTTAGACTATGCCCAACCCCACCCGCAGGCCTCATCGCCCCTTTACTGAAGGCCCCGCCCACCCCTCGGGGTCTCCCGGGCCACCTGCACAGCCCTGTGCTCTCCGTGAGGGTGGCAGTTATGGGCACGTATGATGGCGGGGAGGGGAGGGATGGGGGAACTGGAAGGGGGAGGGATAGTGAGGACTGAGTTTAGAAGCCGTGCTGCTGGGCGTCTCTGGAGCCCCCTGGCCATGTCCCTTCTCTCTGGGCAGTAACTGGAACCCTCACCTGTCCGTGTGCACAGCTGGAACCACCCACCATGTGACATCAGGACGCCGTGCGTCACAGGCCTGTTGTCATCGCTGTGCCCTGTGCCCAGTGCAGGCCTCCTTCCCGTGATGGCTCTGGGGTCCATGCGTGGGCTGGCAGGTCAGAGCGGGCTCGTTTGGCCGGGGCCAGCGGGCAGAGGGAAGACCCCCCTCTCTCTGGAACCCAGTCCTGGACCCACAGACACTGGGGATCGCAAAGCTGAGTGCACCCCGTGTTCTCGTCCAGAGCAAACCAGGCAGCACATGAGCAGGACTCCGCGAGGCAGGCGTTGTGTCACGCCCTTAATTATGGACGAGTCAGTGTGCGGGGGAGGGAAATGCCGTGGTATTTTCTGAATGGGCAGCCCGGCCCCCTGCACACGGCCCGTCCGGAGACCCGGGCTGTGTCCCCTCCAGTCCCCAAGCCGAGGGCCCCGGGACAATGCTGGCCCGTGTCAGGCTCCTCGTGACCCTACTTGGCTGGCCGCTCCTCTCTTGCTGCCCAGGTTCTGAGAGCAGCAGGCGCCCTGGCAGCGAGGTCCCGGCCTCAGCACTGCACGGTCAGTCACAGGACATATCACCACGTACCGGCTCCGAGGCTGCAGGAGCCACAGGGCGAGTGGGGGAGCCCGTCCTGGGCTCTGTCCTGCGTCCACAGCCGGGAGCCTGTTACATCCCCATGGGAACCACGTGGAGCGTCGGAGGCCCCTCATTCTTCTTCCATTCACCCCCCAGGGAGCAGACAGTCCGAAGGAACTCTTCTGTTCTACGCTCTGGGCTGGCCCAGGCCATCGGGGCTCCACGAGCCGGGGTTCCACTCACGTCCCTCCAGAGAGGGGCCGAGGCGGGCAGCGGGGCAGCGTTTCAACGGCAGCAGTTATTGTAACAATGGATCTGATTTTACCTCCCCATCCATCACATGCACTGTTTTCTCTTAGCAACCCCGGTGTAAATTGCTTTTCGAGGAATAAATGGACAATTCTGGTTGATGAGTCTTAGCTCCCGGGGCAGGGAATTCGTCCTTTTATAAAAGCCATCAGGATCTACTTATCCGCCGTGGTCAGCGGCGGTGAAACCCAGCGTCCTGGGTGACGGGCAGGCTGTGTCCCGTTCATCGTCCTGCTGTCCCCACTGGGGCCCCTGTGAAGCGGAAGAGAACGTGAAAGGTCCGAGAAATGGGTGCTTGCTCCGTCTGTGGCTGGGAAGACACAGTTTCCTCCTCTGTGATATGAGAACGGCACGATAAAACCTGCTTTAGAGTTTCCAAAGCAGGTAGATGTCCATTTCATCCAAGATTCTCACAACAACCTGTGGAAGAGGAAAAACACTGTCAAAGCGAAGGCCTTACTGTAGTGGGCGCGCCGGCAGCTGCAGGCCTGGAGACGGAGTGCTTACGAAGAGGCCCGAGGCTCTGCCAGCTCCACTTGGCCTCAGTCCCCACCCCGCCCTGATGTCTCACACCCGACCCACTTCTGACTTTATGTGTCTCCTTGGGCTTTGTTCATACGGTTACGACTGTTTTTGTCCATTTCTTCTTCTTAACCAAGGGGAGGCTGAACAGGAACTGACTCGCCGATGACTCCTGGCTGGATTTTGCCAAAGTCAACTGCTTTACCGTACAGTGAACTGATGTCCTCCTGTGCGCCTCCACCTGCAAGGCCACGGCAGGGACAGAGCCACCTGCCCGCGTGTCCTGCCCTTCCCTGCGGCCTGTGCGGGTCTGTGTCTGTGCGGGGCCAGGCAGCAGGGGCTGGGCCGTGGCCGGGTCAGGTCAGGTTCACGGCATCAGCCATCTGGTGCTGCTCTTCGCACTGTAGGCTGGTCCCTGTGTCTCTTGGGCGGGTAACTGCTGTGGGAAGGTTTCTGTGTTTCCCCACAACCCTGGTTTCTGCTTCTTGGTGCCGTTTCTGACCCATGAGAGGTCAGAGGACATGCTTGGCCCATGACCACGCTCTTCCCAGCCTCAGCGACATCTCGACAGCCCGGGCCTCACGTCCTTCCCCTTCCCCCTCCACGGCCCTCCGAGCCTGCGCCTCCGTGGGTGTCCTCAAGAGCGCCTGCCCCCGGGGGCGGGGGCGGGGGGTCTGCACAGCCGGGGCTCCAGCATCCCCGCCGGTGACCCCTTTATCTCCCCAACAAACAGAGAGCCTCCAGGCGCGGAAGGCCATGCTTTCCCCAATTACGCCTCTTCCTTTCTAAATTGGAGTTAAAATTTCCATTTATATTTAAATAGACATTTTAAGGTAATTTCCTCTCAGCAGCTCATATGCTTATCTAGTGGTGCGTCCCCCATTTGAAACGCTAGGATAGGCTTCAGTATCGTCGGCTCTGATCAGCCCTTCCTTCCTGGCTCCCGAGGGCGACGTGGGCGGGCGCAACATGGGAGCCAGGGAAGACTCTGGCCCAGAGGTTTCCGAAGGATCAGAAGTCGTGGGTGGGTCGGGACCGGCATTGGCTTTAAAGGAAGTAGCACCTCTGTTGGCGTCTCCCACTCAGAAACGACACGAGGATGTTGGCTCCAGGGGAGGATGCTGAACGGACTGGGCCTGGCTGGGTCCCACTGCTCAGCCCACCACCTCACGTGTTCAAAATCCTTCTTTAAGCTGAACTGAAGCCTGCTTCTCCCCCCTCCCCCCATTTGTATGTGGCACTCCTGAGACCCAAAAGCAGTGATAAACTTCATGGGAAACATTGAAATGACAGACACAATGCCTTTCGCTCCTGACGCTCACTGTTGGGGGATCTAGAAGGTGGTGACCGGGACCGCAAGCCCCTTATTAAATAATACAAAGACTCCAGTTTCCTAAAAGCGGGGCCCGACTCAGGAGGAGGGGGTGCTCCCAAACCAAGAGGCCGGTCCCATGGGGTGAAGGTGTCGGAGACAGACGTGAGATGAGCTGAGGCGCCTCCAGGTGAAAGCGGATTCGGTGGGGAGGGGAGAGGTGGGTGGTGGCAGCCCCCAGCACCCCCTGTGAGCTGTGGCCGTCCCATCGAGGCAGGCTGGCTGGGCTGGACCTGAGTCCTGGGCGTGAGGAGGGTGTGTGGTAACGATGGGAGGGACCCTGGGGCCGGATTAGGGGTTAGTTGGCTTCACAAGGGAAGTGCAGCCCCTGCCCAGCTGGCCTTGGACTTGAGCCCTGGCTGAGCTCCAGCCCCTTGGGCCCTAGCCCCGGGCACAGGTCCCGGGAAGCCAGGTTTTTGCAAGGAGCTGTGAACGCGCAAAGTGTGCCTGGCTCTGCTGTCAGCAGCTCCTGGTTTGGTTTTGTTTTGTATTAAAAACTTGTCCTCATCCCGACACACAGGGGCCTCTACCAGGTTAAGTTGATTCCCTTCCCACTGTCCTCACTGGTGCCTGTGAGAGCTTCTTGGGACCTGTGTAACCTCAGGTCCCCACCAACCCGGGTCCTGTGGGGCAGGCGTCCTGTGGGGCAGGCGTCCTGTGGGGCAGGCGTCCTGTGGGGCAGGGGTCTGCCTTTCTGCCTGATTTGTCCAGCGCAGGAGCAGAGCTAAGCTCATCAGGTGTCGATGTGTGAATTGCTCTCTCCTTAGGCTTTGCCTCGGCAAACAGCAGAGCAAGAGACACAGAATCCCGTGTGTTCAGGGCTTCCCTGGAGCCAGGTACTGCTCCGAGTGCTCTGCATAAGTGCGCTCCTGGGACCGTCCCTG
>NW_005370286.1:901882-932821 GCF_000412655.1 Myotis brandtii | reverse complement strand
GGCAGCCCCGGTTATTGTCTCCAGGCCCTGGGTAGGGGCAGGAGGGACAGCCCGGCCAGGCCGGCAGCGGGTGGCCCAGCTGAGCTGGAGTCGGAACTGAGGCTGCAGGCTCTTGAGCTTGTCGCTGCTCTCTGATATTTTCCTAAGGATCTGAAGAACAGAATTACATTTCAGCACCGTATGGGAGTTCACAACCATCCGACTCCAGTGACAAGTAATTTTATAACATGAACTCCCACTCCAAGTGTGTCTGTTTTCTCTCTTCAAGCTTCTGTACAAATGTCCAACAAGTGGGCCGCCTGGATTTCAAGCCCTCCAAGGTTGTGGGAAGGTCATTGCAGGTGTTGATTTTGCTGAGAGTCTGGGTGTTCCTTCTGTCCACCTTGAAACGTGCCATCTTCCCAGGTGCCGGGGCTGCACTGGCCACGACAGGAGCCCACGTGGCCTCTAGGGGGCTGAGGACCAGCCACAAGAATTTTCCCATCATGCATTTAGCTGGATGGCACACTCTCTTATTGCTGATGCAGCCTCTGATTGAGGCTGATTAGGAAACAGTTTTCTGGGCCATCTGCCTTGCAAGACAAGAGAAGGGCATTTTCAGGCTGATTAGTGATTAAAGTCTTCAGCTCCAGCGTGTGGCTGTAGGTCACACTCTCCAGCGGGAGGACAGTGTGTTTGGAGCCTTTCTGTAAATAGGGTTTCAGTCGTGTGGCCCAGGCGGGGCACCTTCATCACCTGTTAGAGCACGTGTCATCTCAGGCCTGGACTAACAGCCTGGCTTAAACCATCCTAACTACTCTCGCTCGCCTTAGCTCTCTTCAACTCTCATTGCAAAATGATATTTTATTTGCATCTGTGTTAGCTCACAAACATTTCCTAAGTTAATTAGTTGTGTTATTAGCCAGTGGTAAATAGGCCTAATTTGTTAGCTTCAGGTGTAATTAAGAATCTTGCAGTAGCAGACCTTGCAATTCCTGAGAAACCTCAAAGCATCATCTACATGCATTTGTCAAACCACCCGAACCTCCTCGCTTTTATTTACTGTTCCACTTTGGAGTCTAAATGTAATTATGGACTCATTAGGTGAAGTCTAATAATTCTGATCTTACAGATGCCAAATCTAAATTCATGAAAGTTTCCATCATGCATGTAGCTCGATGCATGAAGTTTCCCATCATGCATTTGGCTGGATGCATGAAGCTTTTCATCATGGAATTAGCAATAGGTATGAAGTTTTCATCATGCCTTTAGCTGGATGATTGACATTTTCCATTGTGCATATAGCTGGATGAATGAAATTTCCCATCATGTCTTTGGCTAAATGAATGAAGTTTCCCATCATGCCTTTAGCTGGGTGATTGACGTTTTCCATCATCCTTTGGGATACTCTCAACTTTATGGCATGAACGTGGACACTGAGAAGGACTTTGAGAGGCCTTTTCACTCAGACCTTGGAGAATAAACTGCACCCGGGGGCGGTTCCTTGGCCAGTCTATGAGTCAGCGGCGAGGGAGGGGACGAGGCAGACACAAGCTTAGCTGATCCTTCCCACACTTCTGTGCATCACTTGGAGGATGAGACAGGACGGTCTCTCATCCACCGGAGAGATTAGGACAGTGATGGCGAACCTATGACACGCGTGTCAGAGGTGACACGCGAACTCATTTTTTTGGTTGATTTTTCTTTGTTAAATGGCATTTCAATATATAATCCAGTTCCTGTTGGAGCCAACTCTCCAGGGCTCACAAACACAGGGCATAGCTGTACTCCAGGGAGACCTGAGCCCACCCTCCAGGTGTGTGGGCTAGGGTTTGGCCTTACCATAGGGCGGTGATGGCGAACCTATGACACGCGTGTCAGAGGTGACACACGAACTCATTTTTTTTGGTTGATTTTTCTTTGTTAAATGGCATTTCAATATATAAAATAAACATCAAAAATATCAGTCTTTGTTTTACTATGGTTGCAAATATCAAAAAATTTCTATATGTGACACGGCACCAGAGTTAAGTAAGGGTTTTTCAAAATGCTGACACGCCCAGCTCAAAAGGTTCGCCATCACGGGATTAGGATGTCCTGGCCACACTGCACCCTTGAGTCACCCAGTCATTGTTCTGTTTGTCTGTGAGCTTTGCTAGACTGAGGAGGAAACCAAGAGAAGGTTTGGCTGGGAGATTTTAGCAGTGGGTGCAACTGCATGCTTCCAGCCTGGGAGTATAGCTCTCTAAGCTAACTCAGGCTGCTCGGCGGCTTTCTTCCATTGATCTAGGCTTCGTTTGTGAATGTTTTTAATGACCCCACCCAAGAATAATAACAGTAGTCAGAGCAATCCTAGGGGCAAGCCGGGACCAAATGCTCACCCATCTTGGAAGAGCTACGAATGTTGTCAGCAGCAGCAAAAAGACGGTGTAGGTTAAACGCAGAGGGAATTTCGGTCCATTCGGTGACTTTGGTGTCTCACAGTTCCCACACGGCAGGGCGTGCTTGCCATGGTGTTCGCCAGGGGTCGGAAGCTGGCTCCTGAGTTCTGGGCACGGGAGCTTGCCATCACCAGGGTCTCCCATTGTGCGGCACCACCCACACCCGGCTCTTGCGAAAGAAACTGTAGCCGAGTCTAGTTCCTTCTTTAACGTTTCCTGGTCTGAATTGAGCCACAGCATTGCTGTCCCTGCACCGGGGCTCCACGTGGGGGAGGGCCGGGCTCCGGAACAGGGGAGACAGCCTGTGAGGCCCTCTGTGCCCCCGTGGCCGTGGGCGCTCTGGTCCCTCCGCGAGGAGCCCTGCTCTTTAGCTTCTCTGACCTGGTGATGCTGCATCGACGGCCCGGCTGCATCATTAGCAGCTGGCGTTGCTCCAGCAGGGGTTTGCAACTCGTCCAAATGCAGGTGATTGCTGGGGTCTCGGTAGCGCTTTGCGTGTCAGCTGATTTCATTCTAAAGCTGTCTCCTTGCTCCTGGCGTGCGAGGCTGTGGTGGAGGTCTCTGTCTCCCAGCTTTCTGTTCTTCTCTGATGTATTTGTGTCCACATGTGAGCTGATGGGGCAGAGAGAGAGACAGACAGAAAGAAAGACAAAGAAACAGAGTCAGAGAGAGAGTGTGGGGAGGGGGCGAGGGGAGAGACAGAAATGCAGAGAGACAGGGAGAGAGAGGCTCGGCTGGGCACAGGGACCGTGGGAACCTGGCTTCCGTGCTCCCCGCCGTCACAGCATCCTTGCTGGGTCTTGGCGGAGGGGGCACAGGGACCGTGGGAACCTGGCTTCCGTGCTCCCCACCTCACAGCATCCTTGCTGGGTCTTGGCGGATGGGTGCTTTCTCCCTGGGCACCCCGACCTCAGCCGCCCTGACCCCTAGGCTGAGGGCCTGCCTGTGTTTGTTTCCAGTTGCGTTTTCTTCTTCGGCCCTTGCATCCTCCCTGACCCCGTGGCTCTGTATTCAGTCCAGGGCCATGTGCTGCCCCTGAGAACCACGCTGAGCGTGACAGTCACAGGTGGAGGGCGGAGCTCGGGGAGACCCGGGGGCTGGGAAAAGCCAGCCAAGGTCGGCGGGCAGTTAGAACCGGCTCGGTGGATCTCTCTCTGGCTCTGGGGATGCCAGCCACTACCCAGAGGACCAGGACACTGTAGCGTGGGTTCAGGGCTCACAGAGGGGAGTCAGGGTGGGAGCCTCACTTCCCACAGTCGGGGCTGGTACTAGAGGCAAGGCATCTGGCCCAGAGGCAAGAAGAATGGAACAGTGGGCACTGGGCAGTGTTAGGGCCTGGCAGGTGGTGTAGGGCCTAGAAACCATGGTCCAAGAGCCAGGCTCAGAATTAAGCTTTATCCCATAAAAGCTGTCTGATCTTAGGACAGTCACTCAACTTCTCTGTGCCTGTTTCTTCACTATAAAATATATATAGATAGTCCTCGGGTTATGTCGGACTCGATGTACGTTGTTTCGTGATTACGTCGCCATCTCCCATTTATTTATATATATAAAAAAAGTTCCGTCATTTTGACGTACATACATATGTGCTTTGTTTTTTATTATTTATTTACCACAAGTAAAGGTCAGGAATTGTCATCTTTCTTTTAAATTTTTTGTTACTGTTTCCCTTCATTACTGCTGTGTCTGTGCTCCATGTGAGTGACATAGGAGCTTATGTAGCTGGGTTCCGACTTACGGCGAAAATCGCATTACATCGCGCCATAGGAACGGATCTCCGACGTAACCCAAGGACCTACTGTATTAAAAATGTGGCTATTTATAGTGCAGAGGGTAGATGGAAGAATTAAATGAAATACTGGATGTAAGGATGCTTAGTGCCAGGCCTTGTACAGAGTAAGGCACAAAAGTATTAGTAGTTGTCATGAGGATGGTGATGGTGGCCACAATGGTGGTGATGGTGGTGGTGGTGATGGTGATAGTGAAGGTGGTGGTGGTGGTGGTGATGGTGATGGTGGTAGAGATGGTTGTGATGGTAGTGGTGGTGGAGGCAGTGATGGTGATGGTGATGATGGTGATGGTGGTGGAGGTGGTTGTTATGGTAGTGATGGTGGTGGAGGCAGTGATGGTGATGATGGTGATGGTGGTGGAGGTGGTTGTGATGGTAGTGATGGTGGTGGAGGTGGTAATGATGGTGATAGTGATGGTGGTGGAGGTGGTTGTGATGGTGGTGATGGTGGTGATGGTGATAGTGGTGGTGATGATGGTTGGTGATGATGGTGGAGGTGGTAGTAATGGTGGTGGAGGTGGTTGTGATGGTAGTGATGGTGTGGAGGTGGTGATGATGGTGGTAGTAGTGGGTGATATGTAGCAGTGGTGGTAGAAATATTGTGGTTAAGAGCAGGGCCCCCAGCACAGCATGGGACCAGAACAGTAGGAAGCTCTCCTCCGCCCCCTCCAGGCACGTTGGTGGTAAGACAGAGCTGTGGTTGCCTGCATATTGAGGTGCCCAGTCTTTCCCCAGGGTCACCAGACACTGTCGGATCTGGGGGATCCCGTCTAATTCTAGTCCTACCTGCTGGGAGCTTAGCATGGCTCCTGGCCCCTCCAGGCCAGCCTGGTTCTTGCGTTTGCAGGTGAGGGCTGTGGGGCCTCCAGCAGGAAGGGCCTGGCCATGCTGGGCGGGACTGTGGAGTTCACCCCCCACCCCCCGCCCACACAGCATCCCTGCCTCTCTTCCCCGCCGTCCCCAGAGCTCAGATGCATATGCCGTGGGCACTGTCCAAAACCAAGCACTCAGAAGGCCCCGAAGTGAGTCTGCGTCAGAGAGAGAGATTGAACGGAATGTCTCTGGACATTTTATTTTGATTAAAACATTAAAGTGCACGGCAGCTCTCATGGAAATTGTAAATCTTTACCGGAGGAAAATGAGAAACCAGGACCGACGTGAAATAATGGCCTGCAATGCCTCCTTGATTTTACATGGGAAACTGCGTGCCGTCGCTGCCAAATTAATTTTTGGAAAATGAGTTATTGACTGCAGTTATAATTTATTACTAATAACAGAATATGTTTGTAACCTGGGCCTGATGGGGTAGGTAGCAAAGCAGGGAAGAGGAATAATAAGGTGGGAGGGGGCCCCCAGGAGGGGAGGAAGCCCAGGGCACCCCACGACAGACCTGACAGGCTCCTGGTGACACGTAACTTAATCCCGTGATGTAATGTGACCCTGTGACACTCTGAGAGCCGAAGTGCGTTCTTCGGGGTCCTTAGTTTACCTTCCGGAGATTTCAGTGACTTGGCAGAGCATCGCTGAGCAGCAGAGCCTGGAGGCCACAGGGTCCATTGCTGCCCAGCTGGCCCTTTCTCCTGTTTGCCCACCAGCACGGCCGTTGGGCTGTCTCCCCGCGGAGGGGGCTGTGCAGGGAGCCTGTGTCAGAGGTGGCTCTGGTCACAGCAGCGACTAAAGCAAGAAGGGGGGCGGGTTCTGGGTTCTGCTCAGGACGCCCTGGAGACTGAGCTGACACTCCCTGCAAAGCTGGGGACCTGGAGAGAGACCTCGACCACAGTCTCCTCATCTGCAGGATGGGCACAGTGACAACTCCTGTTTCTTTGGGAAGAGAGAGAGAGAGAGAGAGAGAGAGAGAGAGAGAGAGAGAGAGAGAGAATGAATGACTATGGAGGTGTTTGGAGATCTACAGAGCTACCCTGAATTTCGGGGCGGGCCTTCTAGCTCCTCCAGGTGGCCTTTATCTCACTGTCGTTCCTTGCTTAGCCAAGCACACATTTTGAAAACTCAGAAAAGAAAAGTATCCTGTAGATTTTAAATCCTCACCTTTGTTGGCCTGACCAGCCCAGTGAGGTCCGGCGGCTCCAGGCCCAGTCTGACCCGTGAATGCTGCAGCTGTAGGTGTGAAACGTATCTGTAATCTGGCGATTTTGGTTATCTCACCGTTAAGATCCTGGTATGTTAGACAATAATATTTAGAAAGCATTTATCTTTGACAATTAATGTTAGAACATAAAGTCTTCTTCCAGCTTCAACTGATTTAAATGCTTACATTTAACCAGACAGTTACGAATGGTTATGTTATAATTTATTTTAATGGGCGTTTAAACAATGATAACACGTAGTGATCATGGGGTGCTCTTCTGTGGTCGCCGTGGAAGGAGGACGGCTGGGCGGGTGGGGCAGGTGGGGCGGGAGGTCTCCTCAGCCCTGGTCATCAGCTGCGTCCTGGACTCTGTTTGGGGCTCCCGCTGCCTCTGGCCGACTCGTGCAGGACAGAAACAGTCAGGTCTCCGCCATGCTGGGCCCACAGGACGATGCCCTCAGTGAGGTGGCCCTGGGGGAGCAGCACCCCTCCAGGGGGGACCCTCCTAGGCTCCCATCCGGGCGTGGTCTGCACAGCGAGGCCTCAGAAAGCGGGCCCTGCAGCTGGAGCTGTTTTGTAGGAAGTTGTCATTTTCCCCCAAATAACAGTTCAGCCTGGGCGAATGTCAGGGTGAGGGACAGGCTGCAGGAGGCGGCTCCGAGATAAGTTGTGGGGGATGAATTCACACCTACCACGGCTCCTGGGGGAGGCCGCCTCGGAGTCCCGCTCCTCCCCCCTTCCCTCTCACTTTTTGATTTTATTGCCGTTTTTTGACATCAGAAGAAATTGAAACCCTGTTTAGGTTTCATGGTTTCACATTTCAGAAGTCGGTGCTGCAGCCAGGAGCCGGGATGCGTCTAATTTATGCCGCGCGACCTCCCTTCTTAATTCTGCAGCCTTCCACCCAAAGGGTCTGCTGGGACGGAGGCGAAAGTGCTAAGATGTACATTTTCGTTCTCTTTTTATGGGAACCACTTATCAGGCACAAAAGGCAATAAAACCAGGTGTGATGAGATTGGATCGAGAGGATGGGCCTGGTTAGGGAATGAGCCATTTGACGTGACTCAGCGGGGTTCTCAGACGGGCCCCAGGAAGAGCAAAGGGGCAGAGGCCCAGGTCCTGGACCGGATCCCGACACAGACTGGCTGAGCCCTCAGCCCGTGGATGTGACCCTGGGCTTAGAGGCCACGATGTTTCCAACCTGGGCTGGGGATCTCTTCTCCTCCCACCGATACAGTGAGCAAGGAGTGGGGGAGACTGACCCCAACTTCTTCTTGGCATAAAAGACCAAGTAATGGTCTTACATTAGAATATTTCAGTGTTTCTGTCTGTGATTGTTTTCTGTTTAGTTGTGAATCCTCACCTGAGGATATTTCCCCATTGATTTTTAGAGAGAGTGGAAAGGAGGGGAGAGACAGAGGGAAACATTGACAGAGACACATTGACTGGTTGACTCCTGCGTGAGTCCCGCCCAGGGCCGGGGATTGAACCTGCGACCCTTTAGTCCACAGGCCGACGATCTAACCACTGAGCCACAGGCTCAGGCTGCTGTTTGGTCTTCGTGAGCGTATGTGACTGTGTGTCAGGTCCAGGAACAGACTCAGACCCACGGGCAGCCCTGGCGATGAGGCAGGCACTTCGCATTGGGTGAAGGGGTTCGTGGGGAAACGGAGTGGAGGAAACAGGGAAGCCGCCTGGCGGAGCAACGTGAAGGTGTATCCGTACCACGCACCTTCGCCGGGACAGAGTCCGGATGGATGTGCGGAAACTACACCCTGGAACTTCCAGAGCCAATCGTGGTAGGACTGTGAGGTGCTCTGCAGTGAGGCGGCTTTTATCTGACGCAACAACACAAACCCAGAAGCCCCCAGAGAACAGAACAGTCAGTTTGCCCCCTTACAAATAAAAACCTGGGGCACGCAGCCATGATCACCACGCAAGTCAGAAGGACAGCAGCGCTTTGCTGGTCTGTCCCAGCCCAGAGAGTCTGCGCACCTGCCAGGCGGAGACAGCGCCCCCCCGCCCCCCCCCGCCCCCGGAGGGATGCGGGCGGAGGCAGGAATGAAAGTCCCGGAAGAGGAGAGACAGCACAGGGGTCTCTTCAACACGGGGGAGGAGGTCGGACGCCGTCATACTGATTGCCTGTCGCCATCGGAAGTTCCACGGGGTCGGATGTCACCTCTTTGGTTTCCTCATCCTCCCCACACCACCCCCACCCCCGGCCAGGAACAGTGCCTGGCACATGGTAGGTTCTAATAAACATTTGCTGAATGGAGGCACCCACAGCTGTGCAGCCTCCAACCCAGCCGCTCCCTGGTGGGATTCACCTCAGGTGGACCCCCGGGCTGCTCATGGCCACAAGAACTGTAACAGGAAACGGCTAGAATGATCTTTGTGTCCACCCATGGGGTCGGTGCAAATGCTGGCCACCCTGCAATGGATATTGTTAAAAAGGATGATGCATGCTTTACTAATCTGGCTCCCAAAGATATATTACTAGATTTCGGAAAAAGGTGCGCCCTCGCTGGTTTGGCTCAGTGGATAGAGCGTCGGCTCATAGACGGAAAGGTCCTGGGTTCAGTTCCGCTCAAGAGCATGTACCTCAGTTGCAGACTCCTCCATGGCCTAGGCCAGTGATGGCGAACCTTTTGAGCTCGGCATGTCAGCATTTTGAAAAACCCTAACTTAACTCTGGTGCCATGTCACATATAGAAATTTTTTGATATTTGCAATCATAGTAAAACAAAGACTTATATTTTTGATATTTATTTTATATATTTAAATGCCATTTAACAAAGAAAAATCAACCAAAAAAAATGAGTTCGCGTGTCACCTCTGACATGCGTGTCATAGGTTCGCCATCACTGGCCTAGGCCCTGGTCAGGGCTCGTGCAGGAGGCAACCAATCGATGTGTTTCTCTCACATCGATATTTCTTTCTGTCTTTCCCTCTCTCTACCACTCTCCCTAAAAATCAATGGAAAAATATCCCCGAGTGCGGATTAAAAAAAAAAGTACAAAGCAAGTATTTATGAAGATATGTTTGTGTACAGAAAAAAATAGAAAGCATGTGTACTCATCTTTGCCTGAGAATGCATGATTATCGAAGGCAGCTCACCCGGGAGCGTGGGAACATTCATTCATTCTAAGGAGAGATGCGCGTCTGGATTTAGGAGTGCAGGCAGACGGTTCACGCGTTTACATTTTTTTGAAATTTGAATAATTAACAGTGGATGCACCACCTGCTAAAATTTACATTGATTGGAAAGGACACGCACAGAGCCACGTCCCCTGTGTGTGTAACTCGCACATGCAGAACATCCAGAGTCAAAACCATTGAAACGTGTGTGAAGTATCTCAGGAATTTTCTGTGATGATTGTCCTGAATCGATGTAAATTACGTGCGCATTATGGAGCGCAGAAGTCACCGGAATAGAGAGATGGGGCTTTGTTTCCGCGGTGCTAATTAGATGCCGGCTGCGTGGAGGGAAACTGTCTGTGCATGTCTTTGCTGTTTGGTTCGGAAGCTCATTTGTCTCCGACGCGGCCTGTGTTTCCCGAGTGGGTGAAGCGGCTGTGCAGGCGGCAGGAAACTTGTTTCCTTGTGAAACTTCGGAACCCGTTTCCCAGTTGCTCTGCGTGAAGCAGGCCAGGCACCCTCGTTTCCACGATGTCCCCTCCTGTCAGTGGGGCTTGGAGTCCCACTATTTCAACTCATAAACTTACCCATCGATACGACAACTTGCATCGGAAACAGCCGGGGAGCTTCACAAGCGTTCAGAGCTCTTACCTAAGGCCACTGATGAACCTTCCGGACGGCCACGCCCTGCATCTTCTTGTCAGAAGTCCTGTGCTCCCGGCACTGACCCCGCCCGAGGCTGGCGATGGCGGTGTCTGCCCGGCTCCCGCTGGGCGTGTGCTGGGGACAGAGGGGAGGAGAGGCCGCCTTTCAGGACAGCGAGAGCATCCGAGGTGCAGAGCATCGTGTAACTCCCTTCCACAGGGGGCCCTGCCATCAGGCGGGCGGCGCACCAGGGCAGGTGCGGTAATGGTGGGGACCTGGAGGGAGGCCGCGTGGAGCACCTGGTGGCATTCTTCCTCTTCTCACCTGTCCACCCAGAGTTCCCCGGACACAGTGCTCTCAGGGGCAGCTGTAGGGCCTGCAAGACAGCTCCGCCTGAGGACCAGTGGCCCAAACCTCGCCATGTGGGGTGGTTTTGTGTTTGAGGGACAGTGGAGGGAGCTGGCTGGAAGCTGGGAAGCTCAAGACCTGAGCGGGCACAGCAGACAGCACTGCCCACCAAGGCAGATGCTCTCAGCCTTCGGGGTCCCATCAGTTCAGGACAGAGCGGCTCCGTCCTGCATGAGGCCATGGGGTTGAATGCCAGCAGAGCGAGCGCCAGGTGGAGTGCTCTCGGAGGCCTCTTGGATCTCCCTCGTTGAGTCCTGGGCAAGGGAGAGTCCAGCACAGGGCAGGATTCGTTTGGACGTAGCCCGAGGTCATGTAGGCCTAGCAAATAGCTGCTCCTCACTCATCACTCTTTTCTTCATCAGACCTTCCTGCACTGGGAGCTGGGGTGGGGGTGGAGTGATAGTGAACTTGACCTATGACCCTTGCCATCACTGAGGCCATTGTCTTTGGTATCTTGAGCCTCTGCTCTCTGTTCGGCTTTTGGCCTGTGCCTCTCTGTTATCCCTGGGGCCGGGGTGTGTGCTCAGGTGGATTTGCTGAGTCATAAGGTTCAGAGCTGTGCGTAGGACACGGGGGAGGGCATGGGCAGGAAGGGGAGGACCCTCGGGGGTAAAGGGCAGCTGGCCACGGGGTGGCAGTGTGTGGTAGGGGTCAGATGGCAAGTGGCTGCACCCTCGGATGAGGTCTCATCCCCCGCTTCCGACTCGGCAAAGCTCCCCCACCCTGTGTTAGTCTCAGTACCTCATTAGTCTAACAGCCGTCTGTGGGGGAAGCAGACACCTCGCTTTATCCCTGGGAGGTTGCTGAGAAAAGCAAAAACCAACCAAGGAGCAGAACCGAAGGTGAGGTGAGTGCAGTGCCCAGGGCAGAGTCCCAGGTGGGATCTAGAACCTTTCATGCCTCAGTCCTTCCACCTGTCCAACCAGATGCCCAACCAGATGCCCAACCAGATGCCCAACCAGATGCCCAAAGACGAGTGTCTTGTAGGAAGATCAGGTTTTCTTTTTCTTTCTGGAACTTTCTAGATCGACAGGGCAGAGTCCCAGGTGGGATCTAGAACCTTTCATGCCGCAGCCCTTCCACCTGTCCAACCAGATGCCCAAAGACGAGTGTCTTCAAGGACAAGTGACCACGTTCAGTGCTCAGCTGTCCTCATCCTTCCGTAGGAAGATTGGGTTTTCTTTTTCTTCCTGGAACTTTCTAGATCGACGTCCCTGCAGAGCCTCTGGAGACAGATTGTACTGAGGTGGGCGGGCTCCCAGCCAAGGAGGGCCTGGCTCTGGAGTGGGAACCCCACCGAGGCCGCAGCTCTTGCCGAGCGTGTGTCCAGTGTCGTGTTTATTTGCCATTTGGTTCTCTGTGGTTTGATGGCTCTGCACGTGGGAGGGGCCGATTGACAGGCCTACGGATGTCTTCCAGTGGGTGGCTGATCATTCATTGATGTGCACATTTAGCCAGTCATCCAACATTTATTAAGCATCTATTTTGTGTCAATCACACAGTTGGTTTAGAGCAGATTTAAAGATGAGAAGCGTGGCGTCTGCTCTGAGGGAGCTCGCAGACACATAATGAGTCATTAGATGTGTCGTGCTGGAGTGGAAATATGCAGAACGCGTTGTGGAGCACAGGAGGACAGTGAGGGCCGCACTCCGTAGTGCTGGGGGCGGGCTTGCAGAGGGCGGGGCGCTGGCCTGCTTCCAGGCGGGAGGGACTGTGGGCAGACCGGGAGGCAGATACCGGGAACTAGAAACATCCAGTGCGGAGGTGGGGGGTTGGAAAAGCCCACAGCTCAGCCCAGCCAGGTGCAGAGAGGACTGTCATCCAGGTTGACTATGGCCCAAGGGGTCAGTGGGTCCCCACTGAGCACCACGGCCGGGTAGGCGCATGGCAGACAAAATGCTGAAGGCTCGGGTCCTGCCTTTCAGGAGTTTATCTTCCAAGGAGGAGAGATGCGTCAGCCAGGAATGTAGGGCAATGCTTGCAGCGAGGAGGAGCAGACAGAGTGGAGGGCAGAGCAAGGACAGCGTAGAGAGCCATGGACAGCGCCCCAGAGAGCAGGGGTCCTAGCTCAGTTCGGGGGAGCGGTGGGGAAGTTACTCCAGACGGAGCAAGTGCTAAAGCTGCACCCCGGGCTTGCTCTGGGGAGGGGGTCCCGGCAGTGGAGAATCCTGGGAACAAGATATCGACGGGGAAGGAAGGGGTGAGACTCTAACCTGCAGAGGGTGAGGTGCCACTGAAGGGCACGGGGGTCCAAGGTCGGTGCACAATGGAAGTGCTGGCTTAGGGATCGGAAATTCAGACTCTAGTTGATCCACGTGGTCACCGGCCCGATGGAACTGGGGGAAGGACAATCTCAGACAAGAACCTTCATTTGAGTTATTTCCGAAGCAAAGGGTCTCTTTTTACCAGATGCTTTTTGATGAGTGTAGGCTTGGCTTTTAAATTTTTAATGCCTTTTAAAGGAAGTAGTCATGAAAAATGCAGGTTCCTTGGAAAATTCCTAGTGTGCTCTCAGCCTGAGCACGCCCCCACCCTGGGTAGCAGTGAGCAGAGCAAACAGAACTCAGATGCGTTGGGTCTCCTCCTCCCCAGCCTTCAACAAGAGGCACCTGCCCTTGCCACGAAAATCCGAATTTGTGTGCACAACGGGCAGTGTCTCCTCGCCTCGCAGAGGGGTTGCTCTGCCAGGTGAGGGGTGGCTTCCCCGATGCCATGCGACACATCCACGCCTGGCGCGCACACACAGCTCTTCCTCTCGGCACGCAGAGCCACCATCCCCAGCCTGTGTTTGTTCAAGGTTATGTTTGCCTTGAACTAATTAAAGCCATTTGTATCAAATGACTGGAATAACTTCCCTTTTGGAAATAAAAAAAAAATAACTGAAAGAAGCTGCTTAAAAAAAAGAAGAAAAAGTCCCAGTTAATTTCAGCAACTGAGAGACGAGCCCTGCACCATCAGTTCTGTGGCAGGAAATGTGGAAGTAAGCCAGCCAGGTGAGGTCTGCATTCCCATGTGGATCAGCCTGCAGAAGGCAGGGCCGCTCCGCCCGGGCCCTCGGAGAACAGTGGCCGCCTGTGCGGGGCGGCGGGGAGGCCTCAAAGGCGCTGTGGGCCAGCGTGCACTTCTGTGCTCGGGCAGACGCGTCAGTCATGCGAATGGGTTAGGGTAGGACGCCTTGATCACTAATCGTGATTCATATCTATTTTAAAATAGATGTTTATTCCTCTTGAATGAGACACCCCCTGAGGCCCTCCTGGTGCCAGGCCCAAAGACACTGAGCGAGGCTCCCAGCGGCCCGCAGACTTGACGCCGACATACCCTTCATGGGTGCTTTCCTCTCTTCTGTGCAGCGACAATGCAGGCGAGTTTTGTAAGAGGCGTGTGCACTCACACAGGAGACTCGGGGACCTGTGAAGGGTCTAGAACAGTGGTTCTCAACCTCCTGGCCCTTTAAGTACAGTTCCTCATGTTGTGACCCAACCATAAAATTATTTTTGTTGCTACTTCATAACTGTAATGTTGCTACTGTTATGAATTGTCATGTAAATATCTGATCTGCAGGATGGTCTTAGGCGACCCCTGTGAAAGGGTCATTTGAGCGCCAAAGGGGTCTCGACCCACAGGTTGAGAACTGCTGGTCTAGAATATTCAGTAGGGTGGTTTGATGTAAAACAGGAAGCAGACACACACGCGTGTACAGATGCGCTTAGATTCACTGCTGCGTCCAATGGATTGAGGGATTGATGAGCAACGAAGCCGTGGGAGCAATGGATGGTCTTTCCCAAAGTATTTGAAGGAAACTGCCCCGTGTTCCCCATAAAATTGTCAGGAAAGAATAAATGCAACCGCAGCTCTTCAGAAGACCCAGCTGGATGAGCGGGCCGTGCTGGACAGGAAGAGAGTTGGCCCTGGGGCCGCGTTTGCACACGCGGGGAGGAGGGTCTCCTTCTGGGCTGGGCCCTCTCCGCTTGCTCAACCACAGGCTCACCCTGCGTAGTGGGTGAGGCTGGTTGAGGATGTTTGTGCCCCAGTAACGGCCGGAATCCTGTCCCATGAGCACCCCCACGGCAGACACTGTGTGCGGCACTGTATGCCTCGTGTCTGTCCGCAGCCCAATCTCCCCTGTGGCAGTGGACTGAATGTTTGTTCCCTACCCCTCGAGTTCCAGTGGGGTGATCCTTGGAGGTGGGGCCTTTGGGAGGTGATTAGGGTTAGATGGGGTCATGAGGGTGGGGCCCCTGTGATGGGATTAGTGTCCTAAGAGGAGACACCTGAGAGCTCTCCCCATCTGCCATGTGAAGGCACAGCGAGAAGCTGGTGTCTGCACCCCAGAAATGGAGCTCTCACCAGAATCCCACAGTGCCAACACCTTGATCTTGGGGCGTCCAGCCTCCAGAGCTGTAAGGAATAGATGCCCGTTGTTTAAGTCGCCGTTCCATGGCATTTTGTGATGGCAGCCAAGGTGCCATATTTCTCTCATTCTGTTGGGAAAATGGAAACTCAGAGGGTAAGCGATTGCTCCCATGCTTCAAGGTAGTGTGTGGCAGAGCTGGGTGGATTCCCAGGCCTGATTCCCAAGCTCGCCTCTGTGCTGAGCTCGACACTCATCTGGTCCCTGAGGGAGAGGTGGCGACTGTCTCACCCTCCCTGATGCCTGACCCTCCCAGGCCAGGTCTCTGACCGAACCCCACAGGAGCTCCCTCCTCCCAGGCCGTGGCTACACAGTGGAGGAGGTCCCAGCCCGCCCAGAGAACTGGAGAGTTGGTCTCCAGCACTCGGACCAGGGACAGTGTAGAGCCTCCAGACGGGGGGCTGCTGGCCCAGTTCCACGGCGGGCAGCCTGTGTGTGAGCAAGCGGGTGCCTGAGCCCTGACGTTCCCTGTCCTGGGAATGTGCCGGACCCAGAGGCCCAGCGGTGAGGCTCCCCTTCAAGGCATCGCTCATAACACGCACACTCAATGGTTGTGACCCCTGTTCCAGAATTCAGCCCTCACAAACCTCACTTTTACACGACAGTTGCTTTAATATTGAATCCCCCTTTTTTCTTTTACAGAAATGTTCCTCTTCTGATAAAATTGAATCATGTAATTTAGAACAGAATATATGTAATCGTGCGTTTCTCGTCCATGTATCAGTGAAGGTTATACAAAAAGGTACTTGGAGAAGGGTTGAAATCCGAAGCTGTGACTACTCACGCTGAGGTAGCTCAGGTATTAAGTGCGATATCTGAGGCCACAGCACTTAATTTTAGCGTCGTCACAATGTGCCTAAGAATAGCACAGCCCCCCCCGCCCCGAGTCCCTTTCTTCCCTGAAAGAATAGTAACAGCAGAAAGCGGCCTTGAAAACCATCTTCAGTGTGAAAATAAGATACAGTCGTTTTGACTGTATGTAAAAACACTGCATGATATGCTACATATATTATGGATGACATTATTTACAGCTAAATTTCATATTTCGTTGTCCTTACATTTTTTCAGCTTCCACTTCTCCTTGCAATGTACAAATGGGGTGGGGGTGGGGGGGAAGCAGGGTGACGGTTCTAACTGAGCCCGACCTGACCTTGGCTCCCCTGCTGGTCCCATCTTCCCTCACTGGCCCGGGCACCTGGGGGTCAGAGTTGGGTCACAGATGACTCAGCTCTGGGACTGGGCGCTTGCATCTCCTCATCTCCATATGACATCCCTACCCCCTGGTCCCAATCCCTTCCCATCTTTGGGGTCTCCCTTTAATGTCAGTGTCCCAGAGTCTCTGTCATCATGGGTACGAGTCACCTGCCCAGCTCCAGAGGGCCTCACCTGGGTGCCCCTGGCCACAGGGTTGGTGAGTCACTCACTGCCGGCCAGACACAGCTCACAGGCCGAGCTGAGAGCAGGGCACATATTTTTGGCCAAAAGATGAAGTGACAGTTATAACCCTTTGTCTTCCGGAAGGACTGATGTTGCCAGGCAAGAGGCGGACACCTCTCAGGGGTGGCACCAGAGTGGTTGCCGGGGAACTCAGGGTGTCTGCGCCCCGACCACACAGGGGGCCCTCCCGCGATTAGTGCCGTGAAAGAGCTGTAGGCTGCCCGCGGCTGTTCCTAGCATGTTCAAGACTCTACTCACTTGTTATAGATTATAGCAGGGGTCCTCAAACTATGGCCCGTGGGCCACATGCAAATACAAATATTATACTTGTTCCCGTTTTGTTTTTTTACTTCAAAATAAGATATGTGCAGTGTGCATAGGAATTTGTTCATAGTTTTTTTTTAAACTATAGTCCGGCCCTCCAACGGTCTGAGGGACAGTGAACTGGCTCCCTGTTTAAAAAGTTTGAGGACCCCTGGATTATAGATTATAGATTATAGATTATAGATGATTATAGAGTATAGATTAGCAAAATCTTCATTAACCTCAAAATCAAAATAAAAAAATCTGTGATCCTTGCTTAGCAACTTGGGTTTGAAGGTGGTCGTGTTGGAGGGCGGGACTCCGCCTGAACTTCCCAGGGTCATGAGGCTGGGCCGGCTCGGCCACACCGGCTGCCATAGAGGCTGGAGGAGCCGAGGTGACCGCAGGGGCCCCGGGGGAGGGTGCTCTCCGGGGCACACTCTTTGGACCTCTGTTTAGTGCATTTTCAAGTGGAAAGAAAGGTTTGAACACCTACTTAAATGTTACAACTTTTGACGTTTTGGTATTTATAACGCAGGCCAGCCCCACCTCTGAGCATGGCTTGGCTTCTCACCATGATCCCGGAAAAGGGACCAGACAGGTGCTCCACCACGGTCACTGCAGGTGCAGCTCCTGCCCAGGTGGCCGGCGCCCCAGCCGCCTGGTTCTGACAGTGGTCTGCTCGCCCCTGCCCTTCAGCACAGACTTGCTTCTTCCCCCCGAGGGGAGGGCGGGGGGTGTTCACAGGAGCCCCCCAGAACCTCCACGCTGTGACATTGACTCTGGTCAGCAGAGGCTGCGCGGCTGGGCTGACGTCCGCACGAGAGGGAGCCAGGAGCCCCTCCGTGGTGACATAGCAGATCGTGTCCCCACGGGGCGAGCACACCTGAGTTGCTGAGCACTTGAGTCAGGGAGAGGTTATTGGGCTCTGGGGAGGCGCCTGCTCCTCAGGAAACAGTTCCTGGAGGCTGGTTCTGTTCAGCCCGAGGGACAGCCAGCCGGTGTGGACGCGGTGGTCGACCCGGAGCACAGACCCCGAGGAGGCTGGGCTCAGGGTGGGTCTGAGGACCTGGGGAACCGAGGTGGGCGGGAGACCTGTCCTGTGCCGTGGGCCTCCCAGGGCCCCACAGTGTGACCAGGTGACAGGGGCTGTGGAGACTGCAGGCTCCTGAGGGTGAAGGTCTCCAGGCCAGTCTCCAAGTGAAGGCTCGCACCCCGAGAGCAGGGGTCCTGGGCCGAGAGGGTGAGGAGCTGCCTCTGGAGGAAGGCCAGGGCGCACGCGCAGCCATGACGGCTCTCTCCAGCCCGGGGACCAGCTGTGATGCTCGTGATCACACTGTCCACACCCAGCTGGTGGGGACGAGGGACGCTCAGCGACAGGCCTGCGTCAGCCTTCCCCAACAGCACTCCGAGGCCTCTCGCCATCAGCTCGCTCATTCCTCAGAGCTGCTGAGAGGTCGTTCCTGCCGCGGTCTTGCTTTGCATCCATAATCCTGCTCAAGTAAGACAGGTGGCCGCGTCCCCCGGAGACACTTGGGTTCTGAGGCAGAGTTCTCGGGGCCAAAGGCAGATTCGTGTGCTTGCGCCCGCCAGGATCTGCACCCGCTGGGGTCTGCATCTGCCGGGGTCTGCACCCACTGGGATCTACACCCACCAGAGTCTGTACCCGCTGGGGTCTGCACCCGCTGGGGCAGGGGCCTTGGGGCCTTGAGCTTTGCTGTTTCCACTCCAACAACTCTAGGCCCCTGTGGCGGCAGCAGTTTGTTAAAGCTCCAAGGAGAACTCGGGGAAGATGAAAAGCCTGGGGGTGAGAGAGGGGAGACTTCATAACTGTCGCACTGAAGAGGCTGGGAGATAAAAGGCAGCACACCAGGTCGATTGCTAGAAGGAAAAATAGTGGAGACAGACCTCGTTCAAGACCCAGCGAAGTGGCAGTGGGAGAGCACGGTCAGACTCCGGCGGGGACAGGAGGCATGCAGGCTGGCGTCCCCGGGAACTCTGTCCCTGCTGCGGACCTGCCACCTCTGTGGCCGTGGCAGACCAGGCACAGCCCTCCCCTGCCCCTGCATGCCCGGGAGGGGTGGTGGACCCCTGATCAGGGAACCATACACTTTGGGGCAGTTTCCGTCCCGAAGTAGCCTGGTATGCAGAGGTTTTTACTATAACAGACGACTTATTTTTTATGTCACCTTTAGAAAGTCGCAATGCTGACATTTTGCTTGTTTGTGTTTTGCATACATGCGTCAGCCTTTCTTCCGTTCTAACTAAACAGTGGATTTAGAGGAATCCATTTATCTATCACCTGTAATCGCTACAAATCCATCATCATAATAATGGTCTTATCTTTGTGCGCGTGTGCGGGAGGCGGGTGCAGATGGAGGGTCCCTGAGCCCCTGGTGCCTGCTTCCATCACAGCCGGCAGCAGGGCCCGGTGTGTGCCCCCGGCAGCCCAGGATCCCTCCTCTCAGCCCCCTAGCCCTGTGCTCCCAGCTGGACTGGACAGTGACCATGTCCAAGGTCAGGGGGCCTGGGCTCTGTGCTGGGCTCCCCTCACTGAGCTGCAGCCAGGCCCCCCTAGCACCCCGTCAATCCCAGCCCCCGGGTCCCCCAGGCTTCTCTGGGGCTGGCTGTGTCTCTCTCACCTCCGTTGTCACCTGGGCCAGCAGCTTGTGCGATTTCCCCCTCGGGCAGCGTGAAGGCCGGGCTCCGGCCGCTTTCCCCAGGACCCCGTCCCCTCAGTGTTTCCGCTCCTGCGGAGGAGGCAGGCTCTGAAAATCAATGCATTCTTCAAGCCTCATTGAGAGCCGCAGACAGTGGGCCTGAGTGTGTCATCTCTATTATCTCAAACATAAATTGCATTTTTCCCTTATTATCACGATTCTCAAAGGAGCCCAGTGCTGCTTAAATGGACAAATAATCGTAGCCCTCCCTGGAGGCTCACTTGTCACCTGGAACACAGCGCACCTCGTCTCTTTTCCTTTTGTGTGAGCGAGGAGGTTGCCCTGCTGGCTGCGGAAATGATTTTCAGGTGGCGCTTACGGGCAGACGCTGGACTAAAATGCCGCCCATTCTTCTCCTTACGGCAGCGGTTCTCAACCTGTGGGTCGCGACCCCTTTGGCGGTCAAACGACCCTTTCACAGGGGTCGCCTAAGACCATCCTGCATATCAGATATTTACATGACGATTCATAACAGTAGCAACATTACAGTTATGAAGTAGCAAGGAAAATAATTTTATGGTTGGGTCACAACATGAGGAACTGGATTTAAAGGGCCAGAGGGTTGAGAACCACTGCCTTACGGCGTCTCTGTAGGTGGGTAGTTTGTTATGTGTTCTTGGAGGTGAGAACATCTACACACAGAAATGGGGCCCCTGGATTGTGGCCGACAGGAAATGGGCCCCAGTGGCTCCGGGCTTGTCCCCTGCCTCCCCCACATCCTACCCGGGGCTCTCCAAGAATGGAGGTCACCAGAGAGTCATCCGTCCCCAGCACGGGTCCCCGATAATGACCTGTTTGCCGAGCTCATCCCAGGGGGCCTTCCATTGGCTGCGGGCCGAGGCCAGGTGCACAGGTGTCGCGGTGGATTTTCTTCATAAACCCTTCCCGGAAGGGCCAGTGGTCTGCCACAACCAGGAACTCCTCATCCCACTGTCCCCTCCGAGCTACGGCGCCTCCAGGGCATGTGGTTCGGATCATGTGTGGGCCGGGGGTCCTCTCGGTCTAAGGGGAGGCTTCCCACAAATTCTTCGGAGAAGGTTGGTTCCAAAGGGACAGTCCGTCAGAGGTCGCTTAGCTTTTCAGAACAGGAGCAGTGGATCCTCTGTCCTGCCTACTCCTTGGGCCACTCCGTGTCCTTGAGTTGGGAATGAGCCCCCGTCCCCAGCAGGATCTAGAGGAAGCGTGTTCTCACCGGCCCTCCGAGGCCACCGTGTTCGTCTTGTGTTGCTTTGGGGTGTACGCCAGGCAGTTCCCGGCGTCCTGTGGACTTATGGAATCCCAGAATGGGAAGGGACTTAGGAAATTATTTCATAGATGAGGAAGCTGAGACCGGGAGATGTCAATATTATTGAATTAAAATTAGGTTGAATTTCAGAATCACTCCTCGAATTAGGAGATGCTGATATATGTCTCAGGTCTTGTTTTCTTTTCTTTTTCTTTTTTAAAAATATATTTTTATTGATTTTTTTACAGAAAGGAAGGGAGAGGGATAGAGAGTTAGAAACATCAATGAGAGAGAAAAATTGATCAGCTGCCTCCTGCACACTCCCCACTGGGGATGTGCCCGCAACCAAGGTACATGCCCTTGACTGGAATCGAACCTGGGACCCTTGAGTCTGCAGGCCAACACTCTATCCACTGAGCCAAACCGGGTAGGGCTTTTCTTTTCTTTTTTAAAAAAATATATATATTTATTGATTTCAGAGTGGGAGAGATAGAAACATCAGCGATGGGAGAGAAACATCACTGACCGGCTGCCTCCTGCACACCCCACACTGGGGATGGAGCCGGCAACCTGGGCACGTGCTCTGACTGGGAATCGAACTGTGACCCTCTGAGCCACACTGGCCGGGCATCTTTTTGACAAGTTAGACCATTTCGACTTGTCTGCAATAGTTCTTTGTTTCAATCATTTTTAAAAATCCATTTTTTGAATGTTTAAACACATCCTAGTGCTTTATTCGACGTGGGTCTCCTTTGCCGCAGCCAGGGCACACAACCACTCCTGGCCCGTCCCCTCCTGTCGCGTCCACGCTGCCCTTGATCTGGGGCCTGACCCCAGGGGATGGCAGGTGCCTTTGCGTCTTCATTTCTGAGACTCTCAGAGAGCAGGTGCCTTCGATCTGGACCACTGACCAAGAGGCGACAGGCTGGAGAGCTGGCCGTGGGGTCTGGACTCGGGCAAGCCCGCTGCATTCTTCTCTTACAGGAACGAGGTCGATGAATTGCTGAGCCGCGAGAGTGTGCAAAGCTACGTCTTGCCCCAGAGAAGGAGCCCGGCTTTTCTGTCCCCACTTTTCAAGGGGATAAGGTCCTGCCACTGTCACCGCCCCCCCCCCAAGGGCTCCTCTCCTGCGCTGCCCTTGGGTCAGCCTTGCCAGGTCCTGATGCGTTTTGAGGGAAGAAGCTGATCGCTCCCCACAAACACCTCAGGCTGTTCTGGCTCCCCATGAGCAGGCAATACATACTCGACAGGTGATCTACGTAGAGATTTCCCGTCTGGGCCCCGTTCCCCGCCCCCCGAGACTTCCAGGCGACCTTCCCTGTCCGCCTTCCCCAAGGCCAGTCGTGATCAGACCGGTATTGGCATGGCCGGGCCTCGAGGCATGCCTCTTGGTTGTGGCCACAGCTGCTCAGGATTCTGGGGCCGGTGCCGCCTCTGTGTGAGGACATGGTCTGTTTGCCATCAGCCTGAGCTCCGGGCCCCTTAACAGCCTGACCCGCCAGCTGGCTGCTGGGGAGAGCCCTCGGGGTCTTCAGAGTGACAGCTAGTGGGCAGCAAGCTTCGCTGTGGTCGTAACGTTGCTGTCCACCCATCTCTCACGTGACAGACAAGGGGGCCCATCGGCTCTGTGTGCTTCAGCCTTTCCAGAGGCAGCAGCCCCGTGGGGACCGGACATCGGTCCAGGTCCAGAGCTGTCCCCTCTGCGCTGCCTGCAGCCATGAGGGTTCCCTGCATAGACGCCTCCAGAGGCATGATGCTCAGGCCCCACGTGGGGTCCAGCCTACGTGGCCCCTTCCTGCAAACCTCCTCCCCAGAATGGGGGTCAGAGGAGGCCAGAGTGGCCATGTCTTGAGGAAAATGGGGTGCAGGTGGGATGGGCTCTTTGGCCCTTCCCCCCACCTCTACCTTCTAAGTGCAGATGCCTGAGTTGGAGGGGACCTCGAGGCAACTTTCTGCCACTTCCGTGTGTGCGTGTGCATTTGCAGAGGAACACACGTGTGTAAAGGGATGCCACTGTCTTCATGTCGTCCCTCCCGCCAGGCCCTCCCTGGACCTTCCTGGGCTGGACAGAGGCTTCCACAGGGTCCTGGCCTGCAGGGCCATGAGGCGCCTCAGGGCTCCTCGGTGGCTGTGGCTGTGAGGTGGGTGGGAGGTTGATGGTTTGGGCTCCTCTCCTAATTCTTGGTATGAACAGTGGTTAATCCCGGCGTCGTTCATGGCACCTCTCTCCCACTCACAAAAGCTTAAGGTCTCTGTAGACGTTTTAGAACAAGATGAAACCTAAATTGTTTTATGTTCAGAATCCAGTTTTTTTGACGTTTCCCCTTCTGTCTCCCAAACAACTACTCTTGGACGTGCAGGGTTGTCTGGTCCATGGCGAAGCCAGCGGCCACGTTAGCGATGAGCAGACAGGAGTGGTGGCCACGAGCCGTGGAAGCCTAAGAAACCTGGTCCCCGTTGGCCTCCTGTCCTTGTCAGGGAGCCCGTGTCCCCTCCAGCCGTAGCCCACGTGGCCTGGTCGTGAGGTGTGGCTGACAGCACTGGGGGTGGGGCTGCGAGCAGGCACAGATGGGGTCACCAGAGGAGCTGGGCCTCATTGGAGGGACTTGCCACGAGACCACCGTCCAGGCCACATGTTGCCCTTGTTTAGTTTTCTCCAAACGGACGTGACCAAGGGGATGCTAATGACGACTGTTTTGGTCCAGCAGAGAAAAGCAGGGACCGGGTCCGCACGCCCCGCCCTCCTGCCCTGATGCTGCGTGCGGAGAGGAAGAGCCCGGCCAGGGACGAAGGACACAAGGTCAGTCTCGGGACATGAAATCCTGGCGGGGGGGAGGGGGCGGGTGGTCTGGGCTGCACACCCTTCCCACCGGCTTTCCCACGTGGGGATGTGCACAGATGCTTGGCCAGTCCCTGTGCAGGACGGTCACACCCAGAAATTGCAGCGGACGCCCCGGGAAGGATACAGCGTGGGAGAGGCTTGGGAGAGCAGAGCTCGCTGGGTGTGACCCTCGCTCCCGTGTCCTTGTCCCCACATTTCACGGGGAAGCTTGTGCACGCAGAGCGGCCAGGCTGCGGCAGGCACCCCTCGGGCAAGGCGTGTCGGTGTTTGGCATTGGCTTTTCAAGAAAACCCAACACACATTTGTTTTCTTTAACACGTTCTGGTCTTAGACCTTCTCTTTGCCCGATTGCCAAAGGCATTTTAAGGACCAACCATGAATGCATGCGGCACGTTGCTGTCACGTGAAGAACCCCAGAGATCCGCTATCGTGGCTGCATTGGGAAATCACAGTTGGGGCTTATTTTGTCCGGATCTGTCAGATGGGCCGAGGCCCCTGGTCCGCCCAGTGCACCCTTCACACTCCCTCTCACTCGGCTTTGCTCAGCGGTCTCTGCCTCGGGCCTGTGGTGGCCCTGTTCCCTGGTTTTCCTGCCAGCGTGGCAGTCCAGGCACCACCGCGGTGTCCACGGCCTCCTGCCCATCTCAGTGCCCAGGAACTGGCGTGAACGGATCCCGGATGTTAGTGCAAATGAACGTTTTGTTCCTCGGTGGAGGGTTTCGCTCTGAGAGAGCCGAGCTGTACCAGGGTGACATTTATTAATCAGTCTTTCTAGGGCCTTAACTACTTTCTTTATCACTTTGCTCTGCGTGTCTAATTCACTTTTATTACCTCAGCGTGGAAGGGGAGCTTTATGCCTTGATTAGCCATTTTTTATCACCAACAGGAAGCCATCACCTGCGCGGGCCTCGGGACGAGCGAGGGCCTCGGCAATTAGTGGCTCCCAGTCCCAGCGCTGCCGAATTTAAGTGTCCGCCCCTCACAAATCACGGCCCACCATCCTTCCCCGAGTAATTAGCGGGATCGTCTACTACTCCGCAGCCCCTCATTGGGTTTCGCCTGTTCAATTAGCCCCACAATGAAACTTTCCCCTCGTTTTTCTAATTGGATTAGTAATATAAACTCCGGTCTTAATGTATTTTTCAATGCAACCCTTTCAGAATATTCCCTGTCCTGTGAATTATTCTTCTTGGCCTCGTTCGATCACAGGAAGCAAAGGCAGTTTCTTCTACCCCCAAGTTCCAAGAGAGATCGCTCTGAAGCTTACAAACCGAGGGGCGACCATATACTTAAAAGTCATTTCCGTAGGGTAGTTACTTGTCGCAAAGAACGGAGGGGCGTGGGGAGACCCAGGACAACACCAAGATGTGTGTGTGAATGGATGACCCCTCCTTCCTGGGTTGACTCGTCTGTCAGTTAGCAGACGCCCCGCCCGGTGTGCCCGTCCGGAGACCACGCAGGGACGCTCCCGGGTGAACGTTTCCACCCCAGGGCTGCTCGTCCTTCCTCTCGGCCATTTGGTCCGGATGACATGAGCCCTCTTGGTCCTCAGCTCACGGGTGGACGGTGTCCACGGGCCGCAGCCTCCCTCTGTCGTCCATGTTGGACAGAGCACGGTTGGTGTATGTGTTGGAGATTTATCTCACCGTATAGACACGTGGGGTTTCCTTTTTCTTTTTTAAAATATATTTTTATTGGTTTCAGAGAGGAAGGGAGAGGGAGAGAAACATCGATGAGAGAGAATCATTAGTTGCTTCTCCTGCACGCCCCCCACTGGGGATCCAGCCCTCGACCGGGCATGTGCCCTGACCAGGACTCTCCCCATGACCTCCTGGTTCCTAGGTCGACGCTCAACCACTAAGCCACGCCGGCTGGGCTTCTTTTTCTTTTTAAGTTTAGGGAAAATAAATCTCCATTTTCTTCTAGGTGTTCACGGCCTCCTCTTTATTTTATAAATAGAGACACAGAAACACGGTGTTTTTCAAACCCAGCTGTGTACAAACCACCTGCACATTGCACTGCCTCTTGAACTCTGGCCCCAGCTGGGAGCTCCAGGAGGGGACGGTCAAGGGCGCAACCAGCCTCTGCAAGGTCGTGGCTCATCGCTCCCTCCTGCTGTCAAGGGACGGGGATGGGCCAGCCCCAGCTGCACCAGGGCCTCTCACAGCTTTCGGTTTCTCTGCCCCCGACTGTAGTGTTTTGGTGGCACAGTGACTCCAGCCGCTGGGTCACCCTGTTTCCGGAGATGAATCCGGCGGGCTTGTCTGCCGCCAAGAACTTACGGCACCCGGGAGCCACCTCTGGCTGCTCTGCCCGTCTCCTGCCTGTGAAAGCAGACGGTGTGGCTCCTTCGGGATAATTAGGATGCCTGTGTCTGAGTTACTCCCCACGCTCTGCTGTGCCGCGAATTCCATCTTCTCAGCCTAATTGCCTGGTCCCTTTGGCTGTGCTGTTCAGAGCAGGTCATTATCTCACGGGCACTGTAGGCAGGTCTGTCTGCAGGAGACTTGTTATTCTTTACTTGGTTGCCTGTCATTGAAGACGAGTGTTTAAATAAAACCATAAAAGGCGCTCTCCTTCTCTTTCTGCTGAAAGGAGCCTCCACCGATCCTCGTGACAGGAGAGGACAGTGCGGCCAAAGGCAGCAGACCCGTGGCCTCCACTCCGGTGCCCGGCTCCCCCTGGTAAGAGGCCCTGAACCCCGAGAGCAAGGAGCTAGAGCCTTGCCTTGTCACCAGAGAGGGATGCGTGCTCCTCAGGTGAGACTGGGGCTTAAACGTTAATTGGCAGTTCGTGGCAGGTACAGTTCTGCACGCGCTCACATCCTGCAGGGGGGAAAGCGGCGTTTATGTGATGCGGTTCTGGGACAGGGCATCTGCGAACATGTGTTAAAATAAGAATGCCGGCGCGTGTGCGTCGGTGAGCCCGGCATCTGCAGAAAAGGCGCGTGCGTGCCTCTAGCTCCAGAGGGTTCCCTGTGCCCAGGAAGAGTAGCGGGTGGCTGTTCATAACGACACCAGTGAAAGTAAAATTGCTAAACACACAAAAAAGGTGAGGACTCCTCCAAGGAGTCACTGCAAATACCTTTGGGAGCGAGCAGCATTGAGTTCTTAAATGCCCTTTCAGCATGGAGTGATTTGGAGGCAGAATGAAAAGGTTATTCCAGGAAAAAACAGTTTTAGAACCGGAGCTTAGAGAGCAGGATGCGGTTGGGGGGGGGGGGGGGGGGGGGGGGGTGGGCAGCGCATTGAGAGGGCGGACATCACAGCCACGGCGGGTGCTAGGTGCCAGGTGCCGTCTGCCGTCAGCCGGCATGTCCCGGGGAACCCTGTGGGCTGTGACCTTCCAGTCCCGCTCTCGGCTTATTCTTGTTAGTGTCCAGGCAGCCTCGCTTGAACCCGGAGACAGCCATGGGTCGCACCTGTGTGGGCAGGTGGGCAGGGAAGCCTGCAGTGGGGACCCCCCTGAGATTGGCCGCCCCTGGGGTGCGATGAGCCGGGGCTCTGATGGATGCCACCGAAGGAGGTGCACTTTGAATCTCTCTGAGAGCGGACTCTTATGGAAGCCCTCGCCACCGTCAGATGGAGCCCCCGGAAAGCTGTGCTGTGGGGATGGGCTGGATCCCGGGCGTCGTTCTGGTGTTGAGCCCACGCCGCCTGAGGGTTTCGCGTCTCCTCTCCACAGAGCAGAGCCGTCAGCAGCTGTGGGCCCTGCCTGGCGTTTTCCTGCTGCTTGTTATTTAAATACGGAACATATGTTTCTGTGCAGCAACAGAGATGGGTAGATACAGTCTTGCAAGAGGCAGCGGAGTTGAAGTGATAGTGGTCGGGCGCACAGACACGTGGCCCAGGTCTGGTTGAGTCTCTGTGCCATCAGCTGCGCTGCCTTGCGGGTGGGGACGTGAGGACTGTCTGGGCGGCATTGGGTCAGGCTGCCACCCGTGTCTCTATCTGCCCCTCAGCGGGGCACACCTCCCCGCAGAAGGAGGGGCTGGAAGAGGTCCTCCCGGGGGAAAACAGCAAGTTGAAAGGTGCCCAGGCATTGCTCTCAGCTGTCCTGGATGGTCACGTGGCACCAGCCTGGCCAGCCTTTGGGAGAGATGTGAGCCGCCCACCCTGGAGCTGAGCGGTGAGCACACGGAGGCTGCGCTTCCCGGCTCAGAGCTGCCTGGCACCCCTCACTGTGCCCGCCTCGCCCTGTTCCCGAGTGGCCAGCAGGACCTCTGGGCCTCGGCTGTGCTCCACTAAGGAAACGCTGTCGGCGGGCGGGCGCTGGAGCTGGGGATGGTGGGGTTGGAGGACAGGCTGGGGAGGGGAGGGAAGACACTCCTGCGTGTCTCCTCCGCGCTTGAGACTCCCCTGCAACACGTCACTCCTGACACAGGATGAGCGGGTTTACACACGGAGTGGTTCTTCCACGTCGGCTGGGTGGCCGCAGTTTAACCCGGTCGGACACTGTCTCCCTGGAGACAAGTCCAGGTTGTCACCTGGGCTTCTGACCCATCGGCGGTGGATCCAACAGCCCCCTCCTTGGGTTTGATTAATTTGCTGGAATGAATTTGTTCGTTATTTAGATATGAACATATGGGGACATATGTTTCACGAACTCAGAGATGGTTTACTCATAGTTCATTATGAAAGGATGTAACTCAGGACCAGCGGATGGAGCGGGGTGCAGGGCGAGGTCTGGGAAGGGGCACAGAGCTCCCGGGCTCCCCGAGAGCGCCACTCCCCCAAACCCGTATGCTCCCTAACCCAGAAGCTCTCTGAACCCTGTCCTAGTGCTTCTATGGCAGGTTCATTACACGGGTGTGATGGATGACATCATCGGCCAGGGCTGAGGGGACCCGATCTCCATCCTCTCCCCTGCCCAGAGGTCTGTGGTTCCCTGGTCGCCACCCAGCCCATCCTCAGGCACCATCCCACGCCGCCTGTGGTGAGAATAACCACACACCATTTCACCTTCGCCACGTCTGCTCTCTTCCCGAGGAAACCCCGAGGGTCTGGGGAGCTCTGTGCCAGAAGCAGGACAAAGATCAAGTACATCCATCCTATAATATAATAAAAGCCTAATATGCAAATTGTCCCCTCTACTGGGAGTTCAACCGGGAGTTTGACCAGGAGTTTGACCAGGGGGCGGCAGCGGTGGCAGGCAGCTGGGGGAAGGGAGCCCTACCCCCACCCCCGGCCGGCAGCTGGCAGCTGCTAGGGACCCTACCTGTGCATGAATTTCGTGCACTGGGCCCCTCTAGTTTCATTATAAACCAGGACATCACAGGAAGGAAGGTGGGATGGAGGTTCTACTCTCCCCTCCCTGAATCTTTGTGTCTGCAGATCCCATGGCCCCTCACCCACCTGCCCTGGGGATCAGCCAGGGCTGTTCAACCATGCTGCCAGGTCAGCCCCTCCCCGAGACAAAGGGGTAGGGGGTAGAATGAGGAGAGGAGAAAAGACAGCAAAGGGCATACGGACACTGCCTCTCAATTCCGAGACTCAGCCCTGGGATGTGACCCCGTGACTGTGCATGAATTTCGTGCACTGGGCCTCTAGTTTCATTATAAACCAGGACATCATAGGAAGGAAGGTGGGACAGAGGTTCTACTCTCTCCTCCATGAATCTTTGTGTCTGCAAACCCCATGGCCCCTCAACCACCCACCCTGGAGACCAGCCAGGGCGGCTCAACCATGCTGCCAGGTCAGCCCCTCCCCGAGACAGAGGGGTAGGGGGTAGAATGAGGAGAGAAAAGACAGCAAAGGGCATACAGACACTGCCTCTCAATTCCGAGACTTAGCCCTGGGATGTGACCCCGTGACACCAGGCTCTGGCCTGCGAAGGGCACTTCTCCTGGGATGGTACGCACAGGGCGAAACACGGAGGGTGAGAGGGACCCAGTGCGTCTTTGTGTGGGTGGGCAGGGACCAGGCATGTCGCCCCTCCCTCCAGGGCTGAGGTCGGAGCTGGGAGAAGAAGCCGACATGTCCCCCACCCCGTGGAGCCTGCGCATGCTGGGCTTCGCTACCTGAAGGTGACTGTGCGAATCCTGCTCCCCACGAAGCAGCAGCTCTGAGTTCGATGGTGACATCCGGATTTCACGTGTTAGGGCTGCTACGTGTGGGTGCTCCATACCGGACTTAAACCTGGTGCAGGGCCCAGAGCCTCTGGGGGTGGGAACAGAGAAGAGGGAGTCTGGCCGCCATCCAGGAATTATGCTGTGATTAAGGGAGGGGAACATGCACGTATTACTTAAAACGATACATAAAATTAACTTCCCATGGTACAGCAGGCTCGGTCTAGTGGGAACCAGCTGTGACGAGTCGATGGTCTGTGTCTTCAAGGGAAGCTGCTGCTGTCATTGTCCGCCACCAGCAATCTGGCTCAGTCGCACCGCGTCCCGCTGGCCCGGAGCCGGGCTCTCTGTGCCCGGATGGAAATGTACCGAGTTAATTGTCACTCCGCTCCCTGGGGAACAATCCCCTATTAAGCCCCTGGTTCACTGCGTGTTCCCTTGCTTAGAAGCTCGGTGGTGGAAGGTAGGGAATCCCCCACTTTGGAATCCTCCCAGCCAGGCTGTCCAGGGAGCGTCTCTGGACCAGTGTCTTTGAGCTCAGAGGTGGTGCATCCCCAATGCAGCAAACGTACAAGAGACAGTCTAGGATCGGGAGAGAATGGGGCCAGATAAATCCCCAACTATAAAGCTTCTTCCTTTTTAAAAAACTTTTTATTATCTTTTTCTTAATCCTCATCAGAGGACATTTTTTTCCCCACTGCTTTTCAGAGAGAGTGGAGGGAGGGAGAAAGGGGGAGAGAAACATTCATGTGAGAGACGCATCGGCTGGTTGCCTCCCGTATGCACCCCGACTAGGGGGCAGGGAGCACACCCACAACCCAGGTTCCTGTCCTTGACCGGAAAGTGAACCTGAGATCCCTCGGTGCTCGGGCCGATGCTCTGACCACTGAACATGCGAGCCAGGGCCCGAGCCTCTTTCTTAGTGAAATGGACTTTTCCTAAGTTGACTGGCACCAACGGGGAAAACCCCCCAGGAGCTCAGTGGGAAAATGCGTGTGTCCACCTGGTAAGGAGTGCCCGGGCCTCACGGTTGGGGGAGGGGCTTTCTGGAAGCCATGCTTTCTGGTGTCTTAGCACCTCCAGTTCTTCAGGGGGAGGGCAGGCGGCAGGGAGGACCCTGGAGGTCGGGCTGGTGGCCTCAGCGGAGGCCCGTGGGACAGCCAGGCTCCCTGGACGTGCTCTGGCCGGAAGTGAGGTGGTCCCTTTTCTTTGGAAACCAGACCCCTGGGAGGACGTGGGGTGGGACCCACCGACCCACCGTGTCCTCCGTGAATGTCTAACTCAGGTGGGTTTTTCCATCGGAACAGGTGCGTGGTCTGGACGGGCGATGACCGGGTTTTCTTCTTCAACCCCACGATGCAGCTGTCCGTGTGGGAGAAGCCCGTGGACCTGGAGCACCGCGGGGACCTCAACAGGATCCTCGAGGACCCGCCGCACAAGCGCAAGCT
>NW_005370286.1:888455-901853 GCF_000412655.1 Myotis brandtii | reverse complement strand
CGGGCCCCACGCGGGCCCCCGTGCGTGTCCAGGCTGAGCGTTCCCAGGGGGCGGGCGGGAGGTGTGCTGTCCCTGGTTGTGGGGGACATTGACTTTTAAGGCAGCTTCAGAATTTAGTAATTACATTCTTATGGCGCTTTCTGCCGAAACATCAATCCTCCGGGAGGGCTGACTTGGGCTTTCTTTCCGTGTCAGTCTTTAACTCAGAGAAGGAAGGCCTTTCATCCCTTGGCCACTCCACGTGTCCCTCCCGCCTCGCTAGCCAGCATGTAATTTTCTCAATGGCTTGTGGACCCCACTGGAGAGACCAGGTGTACACAGATAACGCGTTTCCTCCCCCGGGGGCGTGAAACCACCTATTGTTTCTTTGGAGGCTCCTGGAACCCGTGGAGCCATGTGCTTGGCGAGGGGACGGTGCCGGGCAGCGGGCCAGCTGTCCCAGAGCCAGAGGAGAACATGGCGCGTCTTCGGTCTGGGTCTTTCCGATTAGACTGCTCACATTTTTTATTAGCTCTGTGTTGGGCGAGCCCCTCCCTCAGTTCGTGGGCCACACTGTGGGGGCACTTGCGGGCGGGAGGTGTGCTGTCCCTGGTTGTGGGGGACATTGACTTTTAAGGAAGCTTCAGAATTTAGTAATTACGTTCTTATGGCGCTTTCTGCCGAAACATCGATCCTCCGGAGGGTCGGCTCGGGCTTTCTTTCCGTGTCAGTCTTTAACTCAGAGAAGGAAGGCCTTTCATCCCTTGGCCACTCCACGTGTCCCTCCCGCCTCGCTAGCCAGCATGTAATTTTCTCAATGGCTTGTGGACCCCACTGGAGAGATCAGGTGTACACAGATAACGTGTTTCCTCCCCCGGGGGCGTGGAACCACCTATTGTTTCTTTGGAGGCTCCTGGAACCCGTGGAGCCATGTGCTTGGCGAGGGGACGGTGCCGGGCAGCGGGCCAGCTGTCCCAGAGCCAGAGGAGAACATGGCGCGTCTTCGGTCTGGGTCTTTCCGATTAGACCGCTCACATTTTTTATTAGCTCTGTGTTGGGCGAGCCCCTCCCTCAGTTCGTGGGCCACACTGTGGGGGCACTTGAGGTCAGCTCTGGGCTGACCTGACACACAGGCGCTTGACCCCTTGAAAGAGGGGTTTGGTTTTATTTTGTGGGTGTTTGTTGGGTTTGCAATGACATTTTTGTCTCTACTGATCTAGGGCTAAAATGACAGCAGCCCCCTCTTTTAGTCAAACCCAGAGGCATCTGCCTGGACTTCAGAAGAGGGGGTTCTATAAACTTTCTTGGCATTTTCACAGCTCTGAGTAGAAGCCACTGCTCCTGGGAAGCTAGTGTTTGTGTCTCAGGATGGAGACATGACAAGTTTAATATGTTTGTTTCTGTTAATATGATAAGGACATTCACCAGAGAGCTGGAGCCTGCGGATGCTGGAAAGAGAGGCGTGTTCTGGGCGCCTCTTGAACCGAATCTGTAAAGTCTTAGCCGTGTGGGAGAAGAGACAATAATTTTCCTCCCACCTTTCTAAGCTCTGGCTGGGCTAACAATCAAATTAGCATGAGACGAATGAACAGGAGAGAATGTCCCAAATTTCTTGTGGATGTGCGTATGGGGTCCCGTAAGAATGTGGGGCCCAAGGACAAGTCAGGCCGAGGAGGTTTATATGCCATTCGTAGCTGGAGAGGAAGGGGGGAAGGTTGTGGTTTGAGACTTCAAAGGGCAGGACGGCCACTCACCTGGGCCTGGGAAAGCCAGTGTTTGGTAACTGAGTGTTTGCTGGGCCCTCAGCAACCACAGGGCCTCGCCGGGTTCCTCTGTCTATGACCCTTAGTTCTTAGTAACTGTGGTTACTGTGATGTAGCTGCCTCCCTGGACAGGGCCTCGGTGTAAATATCAGGGGGAAGGTCAGGAGTTCTCTCTGCATCTTCTGTTCCTTAAAAATAACCAGGTTAAAATATTCCATGTCCTAAAGAGGCACACGTTGGGGTGACGAACTCTGCTCCCCCTCAGCTGATGGCAGGCACAATAGAAATTGGGTCTGGGATGGTTTTCTCCTTTGATAAGCAGGCATCCATTTTAAAAATGTACATTTTTATTGATTTCAGAAAGAAAGGGACAAGGATAGAAAGATCAATGATGAGAGAGAATCATTGATTGGCTGCCTCCTGCATGCTCCTTCCTAGGGATTGAGCCCCAAATCAGGTCATGTGCCCTGATCGGGAATTGAACTGTGATCTCCTGGTTCATAGGTTGATGCTCAACCACTGAGCCACACCGTCTGGGCTGGCACACATATTTTTAAAAAAAATGTATATATATTTTTATTGATTTCAGAGAGGAAGGGAGAGGGAAAGAGAGAGAAACAACAATGATGAGAGAGAATCATTGATTGGCTGCCTCCTGCATGCCCCCCCCCCCACTGGGGATTGAGCCTGCAACCCCGGCATGTGCCCTGATCGGGAATCAAACCCAGGACCCTTCAGTCCGCAGGCTGACGTTTATCCACGGAGCCAAACCAGCCAGGGCATGGCATCCGTTTTTAGAGGGATATTTAACATGCTGAATGAGGGCTGGAGCCAGAGACCCTGAGAGAAAGCCACCTCTTGAGGTCCATCCCCTGGGATCGAGAACTCCGCATGCTGGGGAATGTCAGGAGACCACGCAGCCCATGAGAAACCGTAGGTACGTCGTGGCGATGGTTCTATTTGCTTGGTGGAAGGCGGATCACGCAGGCAGGCTCCTGGCTCCTGGTTTAGCCTGCATTCTTGTAGATAATTGGGTGCTGTTTTTACTTATTTACTTATTTTCCCCAGCCTTGGTCGCCACGAGAAGGCAGCTAGCTCATTAGCAGTCCACGCATAGTTGCTCTGCTGTTTCTCTCATTTGGAACAAACCAGGCCAGGGCCAACTGAAACTGAACCACGTCCACAGACTCCCCCCTGAGGCACCTGCCAGTTCCAACGCTCAGGAGGACCGCAGGAGGGGGAGGGACAGCGGTAAGAAATAAACTGAGGCACGTTACACATTTCCACAGTTTATTTGAGCAAAAAAGATTCTAATCGGGAGCACCGAACCAGAAGTGGTTAGGAGCGCCCCACCCACAGGGAAGGACTCATGTGGCCCAGGGGCAGACGCGTCCACAGTTTATTTGAGCAAAAAAGATTCTAATCGGGGAGCACCGAACCAGAAGTGGTTAGGAGTGCCCCACCCACAGGGAAGGATTCATGTGGTCCAGAGACAGACGCGAAGAAGGGAAGTTATTGGCTGGCTGTGGTTTAGAGCCCAGCTGGCTCCTTGGGAGCGGTTGTTCTTCGTGTTTTGATTGATTCCATAACCACCAGGCAGGCCCTGGCTGAGATTTCTGTTTCTTTGTGGGGGTGTCCTCACATTGAGCCTCCTTGTTTAACGAGCTTCATGACAGGGACCTGAATTACGGGGTCATAGGTCAGTGCTCCATTTCACTCTAGACCACGCGTCTCATTGTATACTGAAAAAGGGGGAGAATGGAGCCTCAGACCCCACAAACACAACCAGGGGCAACCAGTGAATTAAGCTGCAATATATTAAGGTGTTTTTGTCTTCCATCCACTTATTCCGGTGGCCCTAACTCCTCTACCTAGATAGATGTCTGATGGTACAGTTACATATCGTTACGAAAGTTTTAACCTTGCTTTCTCTTCTAAGAGCGATGTTCTTAAACTAGTAATTTTTAAAACCCGAATCTTAAAGCTATGCCGGTGACCTCAATTCTCAACTTCCTGTTGCCGGGTAGAACTGCCATTTGAATGCACAGCTTCTAATTTCCGGAGACCCACCCACATGGTTTTGCCTGCGGCAGGTTTCGGACAGGAGGTGCTCTGGAGGATAAGGAGGGATTTCCCCGCAGAGCTGTGACCTTCAGCCATCAGCCGTGGCATTTTTCCCTGGCTGGTCATCCACTAGGACTCATTAAACCATTTGACCCTAATGAGGATAAGAACCAGCTCCAGGAGCGATAGTGATTGGTGGAGACTTTGTTAACTATTATGGATTTGAATGTAGTAATGCCTGTTTCTAGTCTGAGATGGAACAATCAAGCATTCCAGTGGATAGCCACTATTTTTCAAAAGGAAGCAAAATAAATGAATTCTATAAGACAACTGCCACACTTAGCTGCTATTAGGTTTAGAGGTCTGTGTGCACGCACATGTATCCATGTGTGTGTGCACGCACGTATGCGCGCACACACGTGTGCATATGCACACATATACATGTGTGTGGGTGCACATACATGTATGTGTGTGTGCGCGCACCTTGGTGTTTCCTGGGAACGGCAGGCACTGAAGTGGGAGCTGAGAGTGTGTGGCAGCTCGGGGGGCAGCAGACAGAGCTGCCCGCAGTACTGAGCTGCCCATCACTCAGCAGGTCAGGAAAGGGCCCCTTTTTCTCTGTGCTGGCAGGGCTGAGAGATTAAGGCGAAGGCCTGAATTATTTTCTAATTATCTTGCAGAGCATCCAGATTTTTTATGGTCTTAGCAGCCGTGCTGTTAGCTGAGATAAATGCTTGGGAACGAAAGTGAAATGGAAAGTGCCAGCCCTCGCACGCATCCCCGACACATTGCGGGGCGCTCAGGCTATTACGAGCTCTTCAGTGTAGAGGGGGCAGATGCTCCTCGGCCTATGACGGGGTTCCGTCCCCATAACCCACCGTAAGTCCAAACGATCATAAACCACAGATGCATCTAATGCCTTGAACCTGCCGAAGGCCCTAGCTCAGCCTCGCCCACCTTAATGGTGCTCAGAGCATCCCGCTAGCCCACAGGTGGGCGATTCTCTTGCGTTCCATCTCGAGCCATTGCCTCCTCTTTTTTGCCCCAGAAGCAGGGGACACGGGTGGGTGTTTTGTAGACATGGCGGGATGTGGTAACTCAAAACACACACCGAGAACACACTGGCCATGCTGAGCATCAGAGGGTCACCCTCGTCACCCTGCCACCCGGCATCAGAGAGAGTATCCCGCCCCACAGCACGTGGGTGTTTTGTAGACATGGCGGGATGTGGTAACTCAAAACACAACACCGAGAACACACTGGCCACGCTGAGCATCAGAGGGTCACCCTCGTCACCGTGCAGCTGACGGGGAGCCCGGCTTGCCCCGCCACCTGGCATCACGAGAGAGTATCCCGCCCCACAGCATATCACTAGCCCAGGAGAGATCAAAATTCAGAATGTGAAGTGCGGTTTCCGCTGAATGCGTGTCACTTTCACTCACCATAAAGTCGACAAATCCTAAGCGGAACCATCGTTAAGTTGGGGACCAATGCACTCACTTTTGTTTTCCCCGGGTCAGCTTTCCTCCAACCTGTGGAGAAGCTGCCCTGTGCTTACCTGCAGCCACAGTCACCTGCTGCAGGTGATGGCAGAACCCTCCTGCAGCCCGGCCCCCACACCGCTGCCTCGTGGCCTCGGCTGCTTTGCCTGCCGTGCAAATGGGAAATCCAGGCCCTCCCTCCGGGAGGGGTTGGTGCAGCCTGGGGGACGGACTGGGGACAGTGACAGCGAGGGGGGCTCATCCTCAGAGTGGGCAGGAGGAGGGAGGGTGAGACGGGCGATGAGCACTGCAGCTCCCGCTTTTCTGTCCCTGCTGGTGCCTCCCAGTGGCTGAGGAGGACAGGAGACCCCGGTGAGGCCTGCCGAGGTGGAGGGAATGCGGGAGGGACAGCGGGGTACACGGATGGCTCCACGGAGCTCCTCGCGGTGGGTGCCTCTGTGTGAGCCTCTGTGGCTGCTAGAACAAGTCATCCCAAACCGAGCAGCTTAAAACAACGCAGATGTGTTATCTCACAGCCCTGGAGGTCGGAGCCCAGCAGAAGCCTCCGTGGCCGGGGCGGAGCTGTGTTCTTCCTGGCAGCTCCCAGAGGAACGCACTCCCACCTCTCCCAGCTCTGGTGGCTGCAGGGCAGCACCTTCGCAGTGCTCTGGCCCACTCCTCGGAGTCCCCCTCCCACACTTAGGGCTCCCAGCTCTGGTGGCTGCAGGGCAGCACCTTCGCAGCGCTCTGGCCCACTCCTCGCGATGCCCGGGGGCCTGCCTGGAGGATCCAGGGTTGCCTTCCATCTCAAGGGCTGCTCTTTGGCAACCTTCATCTCCCTCGGCCTCATAACTAATCCATCCCCAGGCTCCGAGGGTTAGGGCGTGCACGTCTTTGGGGTCTTATTCTGCAACCCACCGTCGTGATCCCTGCTTTACAGGAGAGGGAATGAGAGAGAGTAGGGTAATCACTTGACCAAGGTTACTCTGCTGTGAATTGGGGGCCGGGACCTGCACCCTGTGGGTCTGACTCCACAACAACGCGGTGCTCTGAGGCTGTGATCAACACGAGCTCTGGGAGCCTGGGCCCTGAGCCTGCGGCAGGGGCAGCCGGGGACAGCAGCCGCGGGCTTCACATTGATGGGTCCCAGCCACCACCGGCTGCACTCGCTCTGTAAACGTTTTAGTCTTTTACATTCAAGACAAACATACATACACTGTCCCCATGGGCACACACAGCTGTGACACTAAAGGGTGCTTTCCCGAGCTGCGTGTGCCCAGGGACAGTGTACACGGTCTCTAGCCACAGGGCGCCAGGGGCCACGCTCAGCATGATCCGAGACCAGGGTCCATGGAAATGTGGACCCTTCCCCCCCCTCTACCCAGAACTCCCCCACCCCGCTCTCTGGGAGGAACCCTGACCGTCCCATGGACCCTGTCCCACCTCCGACCCCACCGGTGGCCTGGCCTACGCTCCTCTTTGCACAATGAGAGAATCAGGCCACTTGTTCCCATAGTTCCGTGTCAGCGCCCACCCTGGCCAGGCTCTGTAAGGCGACCCCTGCACCCATGCCCACGCGGGGACACGGCGGTGAGAGGTGGCTTCCTGGGGAAACTCACATAGAGAATGAGGAGCAGGGCGCCAGGCCGTGGCGATGCCGGGGAGCGTTGGCAAACCGCTGTGCCGGCCAGGACGGGAGTCATAATGTTCATTTTTCCTCTCTTCCTCCTGGAGACAAATATGAAACATCCAGGCACCGTTTCACTTTTTCATTCCCAAAGCTCATCAAACATTGACGGAGCCGACCTTCTCGGGATGGGAGGAGGGGAACTGTCTTCAAAATCAGTTTGGCTTTTTGAAGTAGACGCGGAGCCAGCACTGAAGGGCAGGCGGCCTGCGGGAGAAATCTGATCATCCATCGCGGGAGACGAGAGGAGGGGCCCGCTTTGGGGGTTCACGCACAGGGACGCCAGGCAGACGTGGAATGGAAGGGCAGGGGCGAGGGGTGGACACCCACCTCCGTCTCCCGTCCTCTGGCCCCTCGGAGAGCCTGGCTGCCCAGTGGCGGGGCGGGGACACTGGTCCGCTCTAAGGGAGTCAGGTTTCTCTTTGGCGGCCATGAAAGGATGCGCTCCCAGAGAACGCTGGCCGCAGGGTTGGAGGTCCATCATGAAGGGGCATCTGTTTGCCCGGTTTCCCGATGAGTCTGCAGGGAAGCCGCCTGGTGGTTTGCCAAGCAGAGTGCTGACGCTCCTCTGTCCTAATCCCACTGTCTTCCAGCCGAGCACAGCGACGGGTCGGGCTCCGAAGACGGCCTGGAAGACCCGACCGTGAAAACCAAGAGGAACCGGTAGGTGTCCTGTCCTTCCTCTGGCTCTTCCCTCGGCAGGGGATTAGGTGGCGGAGAAAGAAAAGGACTGTTGGGCTCTGTTGACCGAGCAAAGCAGGGATTCAGCGCTGAACAGAGGCGGGAGGTCTGAGGTTCATCTCAGCGACGACACGTGGTGGGCAGGCGTCTCGGTGGCTCTGGCCTCTGGAGCCTGTAGGAATGGACAGGGGTGACCAGGGGCTGGGTGGTGCCCTGAGCTGGGTGAGGGGTGGGTTTGGGGTCTGACAGCTCCGGGTGGGCATTCAAGCTCTGTCCCGCTGGCTTTGGGATTTGAGGCAAAGCAATTCCACCTTCATCTCGGGGTTTTCATTTGTCAAAGGCGACGGCAGAAGCTTGAGGTGACGCCTGCGTGAGCTGACCCCATGTGGCTTCCTGTCACCCTCGGGGAAGGGTGGCTCAGTGAAACCCTTTCCCCAGGAGAGACCTTTCCCACCCCACTCGGCCAGGATGGAGCGGGTACCCAGGCAGTGTGGCCTTGGGGCCGCCCTCTCCCTCGGGACAATGATGGCCGGAGCGAGCTTTATGAAAGTATCCGAATTTACTTTTAGTTGACGGCACCAAAGTCATTCAGCCATGAGAATATTAAAAATCTATTTAGCAAGTTTGCATTTGCCTTTGGCCAGTTCTGATTGAACCGAGAGCTCGGGCTGCAAGACGCCCTGAGCTCCTGAACCACATATTTTGTTGAATGAGCTTGAGCGTGAGATCGGCGCCGAGCTCCCGGCACTATTATTCATCTTATTTCAAGTTACAACAATACGAGTCTTGTTTCCATGCTTCTATTTTTAACCAATGGAAATCTTTTACGAAGAAATCCTAATTATACTCTTCGGATTATACAATTGCAAATCCACTGGTAATTTTCTTTTTTCAAAATTCCACACCATCACCTATGAAGCAAAGCTTGTACATTCTCCTGAAATAGTTGGTGTATAAATAAGATTTCCTAATGGGCTGAGCAATCATTTCTTTTCTTTGCCCATTTTGCATTAGTAGGATTCTTCCCTATTGCAACCCTCGTGGGTGAAAACCCTTGTGAGACACAGAACATGCTTAGCAGGCCCCCCGCCCCCGCTTGGTCGGATGGATGCTCACAATACCCTGGACAGACGGGCAGGAAGGCTACGTGCTTGGAGGGTGTCGGGAGGTGGGGACTCGCCTGGTCCTGGCCACTAGGTGACCATATGACCTTGAACGGTCCCATCGCCTCCTCCCCAAATGCAGTCGTGCAGACTGCCCGGCATCCTGAGAGACCCCAGGTAGGCGCACCGTCCCCGAGGAGGGCTGTCCTGAGCATCGCAGGGCTAGCAGCACCCCTGACCCCCACTCCTGGGAGCTGGGAGCACCTCCCCAGTGTGACCACCACAGATGTCTCTGGACACTGTCTAGTGTCCCGGAAGCAAGTCACCCCGACGAGCACTGGGCTAGACGCACGTCAGAAAGTCCGGACGTGCCCTAGCCGGTTTGGCTCAGTGCATAGAGCGTCGGCCCACGGACTGAAGGGTCCCAGGGTCGATCCCAGTCAAGAGCACATACCTCCGTTGCAGGCTCGATCCCTGGCCCTGCTAGGGCAAATGTGGGAGGCAACCAATGGATGTGTCTCTCTCTGTCTTTCCCCCTCCATTCTACTCCCTCTAAAAAAAAAAAAGAAAAGAAAAAGCCCGGATGTGACTGTGTGAGGGACTTTACCCACTGAACCCCCTGAGCCCCGGGGTCCCGGTCTCCCTGTTGTCACTGAAGTCTCATTTTGGGTTGGAACTCAGGACACCTGCCATACCCCGAGGGGTGACAGAGCAGTTTCCCCATCACCGTCCTCCAGGCGTTTGTGCAGAACCAAGGCCTCTCCCGGAGAAAACGGAGCCAGGTGTGAACTCCGATGATTTGTGAGACTCGGCCTCCTTCCCCGTGGGTCCGTGGCTGCTCGGCCCTCCGGTGCCCCCTCCACCAGCTCCTCGCCGGCTGCCCATCAGTTAGGGTTTCGGTCTCAGCTTTCCGCCCGAAATGCACCAAAGCAGCTTGCACGGCGAGAGCCGACGCCTCCACCTCCGCTGGGGTGACTGCGCCAGGATTTAAAATGAGTTTCCTGAGAATAAGAGTCTTTGTTGACAAAGAGCTCCTCCGAGGGCTTTGGAGGCCGTGATGGGGTGCGTTTAACTCTCTGTGTCTTGTGCCCCAAAGGACCGAAGGCCGCGTGAGCCCTGGCCCCGAGGAGGCGGAGAGAGAGGACAAGGGCGCCAGGACGCCGCCGCCCCAGATCCTCCTGCCGCTGGAGGAGCGGGTGACCCACTTCCGAGACATGCTCCTGGAGAGAGGGGTAAGCACCCGGACCCAGGGCCGGCTCTCGGAGCGAGGAACCGCGCCGCTGTCCCCCAGTCACGGAGGTCACTTCCAGGAAGCTCCTGTCTGTGTTAAGAGTCCTCCTGGCGCCCGGCCAGCTTTCAGGGTCCACCCCAACCAGGGGGACCCCCTGGGCTTCCTGACTCAGGCAGGGTCTTCACGACTCTGGGTTCGTCTGACTGTTTTTCGTTTCCAAGCTTTCTCCATTGCAGGTGGCTACGCATCCCATGTTGAACTTAATGGGGGGAAACACGTTATAATCGAATCTCCTCCCGGTGCCTTTTATGTCCTGCTCTGGCCTTTGGGTAGGAAACGCGCTGAAACACGCGGTGAGCCCAGTCGGACTTCTTCAGAAATGAGACTGAGCGCAGAGGCAGCCACGGGGCCCTGTGTGCGAGCGTAATCGCAGTGAGCGCTGTCGGTGACCTTGGGGATTCCAAAGCAAGTTCCGCACAGTCAGCACCCGGGCAGGTGCCGTGGGAACTGGGGTGCGGGGCCGTGGGGAAGAGAGCTCCCCCAGAACAGCGGTCTGAGCAGGGCCCCACAGAGCCGGGCTGGAGCGCGGGCACCAGGAACAGAAGGTCCCCGCTCTCAAGGATCAGAAGGGGGTTCTCGCAGCCACTCTCCCCGGAGACGCCCCCCTCCTTTGCAACGGGACTTTTAATGCCCCCCCTTGCTTCCTTTACCGACCGTTCACCCCCAAATAAAACGCAGCCTGGACCACAGGGGACTGGAAAGGAAAGCGGACGCGTGAACTGAAAACCACAGTGCAAGGGCTTTCCCTGAATTAGCACGTCACCGAGGAACACAAAGGCGCAAGGCGGGGAATGCCAGGGACACGCGGGAGGAGGTCCTGGTGGGAGGAGGTCGCTCTTTGTTTTTTAAGGACGTGATTTTAAAACTAGATGTATCTATTAAGCTGCAAATTCATTTTAGAAAGGGTCCTAGTCCCTCGGACCAGGATGAAAAGAACCGGGGCCAGGGCGGGGCTTAGGGTGCACCTGGCGTCCTGCCCCTTCCTGCTCAGCCATCTGCCCGCCCTTTCTCTGGGCGTCCCGGGGGATGTCAGCCATGCGAGGCCCATGGAGATGGAGATGCCCTCCCTGCCACCCAATGGAGTTGCTCGTTCTGGGGCCATCGGACTGGCCTCGTGGTCCTGGAGGCTAGTACCCAGTGTCACCGCGGGTCACCAGCTGTGGTGGCCGCCCTGCCCGCCCGCCCCTCCTTCCACTCTTGGCATGGGGTCCCCTTCCTGGCCCTGCCTGCTGCCCCTGCCCCGGCTTCCGTATGAAGCTCTGCCTCCCTCCATGTTGCCCGGCTACTGAGCGAGCCGCAGCTCCTGGAGCATCGGGGCCTCCCGACATTTCTTGAGGCTTCATCTTATTCAGATCTACATTTTCATCTCTTTGCTTTGGAAACCCACCAGCCCCAATTCACCGTCACCGCATCACACTGACCTGCGTGAGCTCAGGGCTGCCCGAGGGACCCCCCTTCCCTTCCCGGGGACGCCGGCCGGCTGCGTTTATATGGGCTCATGAATTGATCCCAGTGGCCTTGGTTGAGCGGTTTTCCTAATGAGATTTCCAGAGCATCCCTGCCTCACGGAGGTGGGAGGCTCCGTTCGGCCTTAGATCCTCACCCCTGAGCATTGGCCACGGGGAAGGAGAGCCCCAGCCGGGTGTTGGGTTCCCGGGGAGAGAGGCTGCGGTGGAGCCCGAGCCCAGACCTCAGGCCTCCTGAGCAGTTCCGAGGAAGCCCACACGCAGCCCCCGGGTAGCAAAGACCGACTGAATGACTGCTGATGGCAGAGAGCAAGGCCGCTGTTTATGGCTTTGACTTTATAAAACATGCAGGCAGACTTCATAAGTTACTTGTGCCCATGAGGATGCTATAGCTGAGCCCATCAGATTTCTAGTCGCTTAACAATGAGGCACAGAAAGGTCACTTTTTCATGAGCTGCGTGATTAATACGATGTTTCATTGCCTTTGTCCAGAAATGCATGTGCTTATGGAGTGATGAGGCGAGGTCCTGTGGGTTTCTAGTTTACAAGGGGCACATTTGAGGCATTCCTGGGCTTGGGGTGGGGGCAGGGCCTTCGGCTTTGTGGTTTGGTAGCAGGTAATTGATGGCTCCGTGGAAGCTTTTGTTTTTATTTTGTTTCCCTGCACAAACCACAATGCAGCCTCCTGGTAAACTTCAGTGTCTAAAGGGGCCAGTGTAATTGAACCTCAGGTTATTCATCTAATCCCGCCTATGTAGGTAAATGAGTTCAGAATGATTTACGGGGACCTTCTTCCTTCTGCAAGGCCTCCCTCGGAAGTGAGTATGGCTTTCCCAGGAGCCGGGAAGGGGAAGGACTCTCAGGAGCCCTCGCTCTTCATTCGGGGACTCGGGGCTGCAGGTGCGTGGGGTCCTCACAGGGCCCCTCTGTGGGTGACCCTGGGCCCGCTTCCCGGCCACCAACACAGGCCAGCTCCTGGGGTTTGGCTCCGAGTGTTAGATTGAGGACATTGCAGATGGCACACTCACCCCAGCCCGGTCACCCGGTCTCCACCTGCACTAAGACAGCCACCGACCCAAGGTTGTTGGGGTGAAGTTGGTACAAATGAAGCAGAGGCTCGTTATGGGGGGCCCGGGGCTGACGGGGCAGCTGGCGCCTTCTCCCAGGCAGCAGGAGGGCCCCACCTGTGAGTGATGGGTAAACGGTGTCGCTCTCGGGACTGCCGTGGCACTTGGGCCAGCACATGTGCTGTAAGGGCTTGCTCGTCCTCATGTGCAGGTCACAGGTGGCGGGGAGGTGGCCCTGGACGTGAGGGAGAGGAACGATGTGTGACTCGAGTCCTGGGCGCCGTGACGTCTGCTCCACAGGGTGCCTCTTTGCTCCTTGGGAAGCTTATCTGCCTCGGGTTCCTATGGCAACGCTTCAAAATCTCACAAGACACATAATAATACCGCTAATAAAGTTATGCTATAAAAGAATGCATGCTTATTATAGAAAATGTGCACAATATTAAGAGTATAAATAAGAAAAATCCCCTGAAATGTCACTCTAAGACAGTACATTCATTGGGTACATTTTCTCCCAGTCCTTTTTTAAAAGTATTAAGAATGAGCATTTGATCTTACAGCATAATGAATATTGAACTGTGCTATAGTTAAATGTGGCTGAACATTAATTTTTTAAATATATATTAAACATTAATATTTTACCTAGTTTATACACTTGTATACTATTTCCTCCTTTTAATAATTTAAAAAATATTAATATACATTTTTGGAAAACATTTCTTGATGACGCATAAATTGTTGGTTCAAAAATCCTGCATTTCCTTTTTTTAGTGCATCTTGCATTTAGCTGTTTTAAATGATGCTATGATGGTGCAC